>NW_012100320.1:3592464-3613376 GCF_000951045.1 Mandrillus leucophaeus | reverse complement strand
GAGGCGGAGCTTGCAGTGAGCTGAGATCCGGCCACTGCACTCCAGCCTGGGTGACAGAGCAAGACTCCGTCTCAAAAAAAAAAAAAAAAAGAGCTGAGTCTCGTGGCCACTCTTTTACTCCATGGAAGCCACTAGCATTTCACAGTGCTTCCCCGCCAAGCCCCCCAAAACAGAAAAATAAATTCTGTATTTTATACAACCCAACGGGCTAGACTACAGGCACAGACCTGCAGGCCCACCCTCGCAAGGCTTCACAGCTCAGATCTGCTGGAGGGCAGAGTTGGAAGTGCTCAAGGAAGAGCCATCTTGGTTGTTTATATGCCTGTATTAATAGAATTAGGAGCCATGTGGCGGCACAGTGCCCATTAGTGGGGGTGATAATACCACCTTATCATGGTGCTTATTTGCATTAGTTACTCTCTGTAAAACCTACCACCAAACCCTGGGGGAGTTGAAGTGAAGCCTGCTGTGTCATGGGTGACTCTGAGTATGAGTAGGAAGGGTGGCAGTAAGGGTCTAGCAACATAGAGGTTGTGTGCCTCTGTGTTTTTCTGGGTGAGTCTAGGCCTCATCAGTTATGTTTAAGGGTCATTTGAATATGTATTTCCCCACTGAGGACAGCTTTGTGATGAAGGCAAAGACCCTTGGATTTTGAGTCAGACCATTGTAAGTCCAAATGTTTGCCTTAACATCACTGACTGGCTGTGTGACCATGGGCAAGTTACCTAACTTAGAAGGGCTAGTAATCCCTACCTCTCAGAGTTATACAGATGGAAGTAATATCTAACCTTTGCCCATTGATGGCCTTTGCAGGTCTTTGTTTTTCAGAACCATATTACTGTCACAGTGACCTTCCTGGCTCTGGTGCTTTCATCCTTCTGATGTTTCTTTTTTCTTTTCTTTTCTTTTTCTTTCTTTCTTTTCTTATTTATTTTGTATTTGTGTGTGCGTGTGTGTGTGCGTGTGTGTGTGTGAGACAGGGTCTCACTCTGTTACCTGGGCAGTGGCGCAGTCACAGCTCACTGCAGCCTCAACCTATTGGACTCAAGCGATTCTTCTGCCTCAGCCTCCTGAGTAGCTGGGACTATAGGCACTCACCACCATGCCTGGCTAATTTGTGTATTTTTTGTAGAGACAGGATTTCACCATGTTGCCCAAGCTGATCTCAAACTCCTGGGCTCAGGCGATCTGCCCACCTCGGCCTCCCAAAGTTCTGGGGATTACAGGCGTGAGCCACTGCACCTGGCCCTCATCCTTCTGATGTTTCTTAGGAGCTTGGGTGTGCACACCTAAGGACAGATTTGTGGGATGGAGAGAGTTTGCTCCTGGGGTGCCAGAACGTCCTGTCTGAGACATTAGCATTCAGTAAGTATCTGTTGAATGAATGCTTACAGTTGACTCAGTGGGTCTGCTGTGTAAATAGGACAGATGACTATATTTCCCAAACCAAAAACCAGGACACATCCTAATTCATTGCCTGATATGTAGGATGAAAACACGGCAAAATACTTGAAACTGGGACTGCTTTTGAAAACCTGGCCGTGGGGTTGGTGGGGTGGTCACATGGAGCAGGAGATGCTTTTCTCCCTTTCCCTCCTCCCTCAATGTGAGACGCTACCTTGAAATGCAGGGCAGTGCACCCCCTAGTCCCTGGGCTGTCTAAGGCAGGTCCCCTGCCTGCATCCCACAGCACACACCCCCAGGCACACTTCACACCCTCCACTGAGGGAGGAGTTGCTCATGGCTTGATCTGGAGGAAGAACTGGAGCCTCCAAATTATGGGACTGAGTAATTAAAAGCAGGGCTTTAAGCGGTTTTATTCCCCTTGGCTTGTAAAAGTCTAGCCTGGAGGCTGCTGAGAGCCCTTTTGCCTCCCCTGCAGCCACGCCTTTGGCCTTGTAGTCCATTTCACCCAGTCCGCCAGCCAGGGGACCAACAGCTAGATGTGGGGACATTCCCAAAGCGGAATCCAACCTCCCACTGCCCCCCACCTCTCCTTCATCCAGGCCCCTGTTTGTCAGAGGTGGCTGTGAGAGGGGAGAGATGTGGATTTATGGCTGCTGACTTGAAAGACAAAGTTGCCTTTTGTGTTAGAATTGGGTGTGGGGGAGTGGTGAGCTGGTGGTAACAAGGGAGGGAGGAGGGAGGGGCTGGGGTTCAGGGGCCCAAGGCAGGGGGTAAAGGACATGAGGAGACCAAGAAGGCAGACAAAGGCATCCAGAGGCTCCTCAGAGCAGGGTCACTAGGCAAAGTCCCAGATGGGTCAGTCACCCCAGCGAAGCCACCACAGTCCCCTGAGGCTATTTGTAAATGCCAGACACCCGTCTTCTGATACCCACTCCCACCCACTCCAACACCCAGATGCCACACAGCCTTCCCCTCTCTCAGAACATACTCTTTGGGTTCAGAGCCTTCATTCAACTCTCAGACGCTCCTTTGGAAGCCCAGGGAAGTAAGTCATGCTTCCCCCACCCCAGATGATCACAGCCAGTCAGTGTGGGGGTTCTTCCCTAGCAGAGTCAAAGTCAGGGGCTAAGTGGGGACCCAAATGATGGGTACATGGGACAGAGGGTTGGGAAGGGTGAGCCTGGGCCAGAGAACCCTGCTGACAAGACCACTACCCCACCAGGGACCCTGAGCAAGTGGCCAGCCTCTCCCAGATTCAGGGTTCTCTCCACCACCTTTCTCCTCATAGACTTTTAGAGATGGGACATTTGCCTTGAGGAGTTTAAAGAGCATTCGACATGGCTGGCCTCCTTGCCCTCCAGGGGCCGTCTTGCCCCAGCTGTACCCTACTAGCACTCTTCCTGGTGGCTCCGGTGGGTCCGTGTGGAGGCCAGAGTAGCCACCGGGTGCCTGAGTTCAGCAGGTGTTTTAACTATACCTCGGAGAGCCACATCCAACCCCCGGAATGAGCCTGGCCAATAAAGGGCTGGGTTTATAGGCTTCATAAACATTTTACTAGAGAAATCAAGGCCTCAATTACCCAGTGGCCTCTTCCAACTGACAGCTTGTCTATTGGGACCCCTGTGAAGCCCCCAGGCAGAAGTAAGGTAGAAGAGGCTCTGGTTTATACCCTGCTGCTCCCCCCCCCCCATATCCTGCTCCCACACTATTCAGGCCCTGCAAATCCAGTTTTTACTCCCTTCTCCAGACAGCTTGAGCTCCATCACGCACTCCCCGAACCTCACCCCTCTGAGGAAAGAGGCTGCCCTTTAAAGGGAGAAGAGAGCCACCACCATTTCTTCCTGACCCCCCGCCCTGCTCTTCCACAACCTCTCAGTTCCCTTTTAACTCAAGATTATACCATCTTCCCTCAAGAATAGATAGCCAGCCAGTATTTGCTCTCTGCCAAGGCCTGCGCTAAGCAGTTTACGAACATAGCTCGTTGAATCCCCCTATTGCAGTGACTCTAGCGACGTGAGCTGTGATCATCCCTGTTTTATAAGTGAGACAATAGAGATTTCCAGAGATTCTGTCACTCACCCAAGATCCCACAGCTCATAATGGTGGTGCTGAGATTTGAACTCAGTTCTGTACGATTCCAGAACCTTTACCATTAATCTGCTCCCTGTACCGCTACCTCAAACAGTTCTGAGCCCAAGAGGTCGAGGTGAACCCGGGTGATAGAGCAAGACCCTGTCTCAAAAAAAAAAAAAAAAAAAAAAAACACAAAAGTAAAAAAAGTTTTTAGCAAGTATTTCCTCACTGGAAACAGAAATCTTTCCGTGTGAGGCCTTTCTTGCCCTGCAGCGTGACAGCCTTAGTGTGGGATCCAGTGTGGGCCTCATCATCAGCCTCTGAGTCCACGTGTCTAAGAGGGGAGGGTGCGGGCAGGGGCAAGGCTGGCCAGTGATGAGGATGGAGAGGTGGGGTGCTTTCTGGTGGGACCGTCAGAGAGACCATGAGCAGGAGAGAAGGCAGTAGGGGAGGTAGGGGAGTCCACGGCCTTGCCTCAGGTCTGGACCAGCGTGCTATCCGATAGACTTCTCTGTGATGACTGAAGCTCTCTATTGGTGCTGACCCATAGTGTAGCCAGTAACCACTTGTGGCTGCTGAGCACTTGAAATGGAGCTAGTGAGAGGAAGGAACTAAAATTTTTAATTGTATGTAATTCTAATTTTTTTTTTTTTTTTTTTTTGAGACGGAGTGTCGCTCTTGTTACCCAGGCGCTATCTCGGCTTGCGGCAACCTCTGCCTCCTGGGTTCAAGCGATTCTCCTGCCTCAGCCTCCTGAGTAGCTAGGATTACAGGCATGTGCCACCACACCTGGCTAATTTTGTATTTTCAGTAGAGATGGGTTTCTCCATGTTGGTCAGGCTAGTCTTGAACTCCCAACCTCATGTGAACTACCCACCTTGGCCCCCCAAAGTGCTGGGATTACAGGCATGAGCCACCGCGACTGGCTGTAATTCTAATTTAAAGGGCCACATGTGAGGCTGGGCATGGTGGCTGATGCCTGTTAATCCCAACACTTTGGGAGGCCCAGGTGGGAGGATCACTTGAGGCCAGGAGTTCAAGACCAGCCTGGCCAACAGGGAAAACCCCATCTCTACTAAAAATACAAAAAATTATCCAGGCATGGTAGCAGGTGCCTGTAACCCCAGCTACTTGGCTGAGGCATGAGAATCGCTTGAACCTGGGAGGCGGAGGTTGCAGTGAGCTGAGATTGCACCACTGCACTCCAGCCCAGGTGACAGAACAAGACCCTGTCTCAAAAAATAAATAAATGGCCACATGTGGCTTGTAGCTACCACACTGGACATCACAGACATGGGATGTTGATGACTGAAACTTACTCAAAGTCCTCTGATGATGTAAGGCCCTATGGGCTATGAATTTGACTGCTCTAGGTACCTCATATATGTAGAATTATGCAATATCTTATTGTGACTGGCTTATCTCACCTAGCAGTGTCCTCCTCAAGGTTCATCCCTGTTGTAGCATGTGTCAGGATTTCCTCCTTTTTAAGGCTGAATAATATTCCACTCTATGGATATAGCATATCTGGTTTATCCATCTGTCAATAGACACAAGTTTCTTTCACCTTTTAGCTATTGTGAATAATGCTGCTATAGACATTATCAAATATCTCTTTGAGACCCTGCTTTCAGTTCTTTGAGGTATATACCCAGACGTGGGATTGCTGGATCACATGCTAATTCTATTTTTAATTTTTGGAGGAGTTATCATACTGTGTTCCACAGCAGCGGCACCGTTTTACATCCCAACCAACAGTGCACAAGGGTTTTGATTTCTCCACATCCTCATCAACAGTTGCTATTTTCTGTATTTTTGATAGTACACATCCCATTGTAGTTTTGATCTGCATTTCCCTAAGATTAGGGTCTTTTCTCTCTCTCTTTTTTTAATACTAGGTCTTCAAAATCCAATGTGTATTTGATGCTTACAGCCCATCTCAATTTGGACTGGCCACATTTCAAGTGCTTAATAGCTGGCCACTATATTGGAAAATGTGGGCTGGGCGTGGTGGCTCATGCCTGTAATCCCAGCACTTTGGGAGACTGAGGCAGGTGGATCACTTGAGGTCAGGAGTTCGAGACCAGTCTGGCCAACATGGCAAAACCCTGTCTCTACTAAAATTGCAAAAATTAGCCGGGCATGGTGGTACACGCCTGTAGTCCCAGCTACTGGGGAGGCTGAGGCAGGAGAATTCCTTGAACCCGGGAGGCAGAGGTTGCAGTGAGCTGAGATCACACCACTGCACTGCAGCCTGGGTGATAGAGTGAGTCTCTGTCTCAAAAAAGAAAAATTATGGTTCTAAAGGGAAAAGTTGGGGGCAGTGGGTAGAACTGTATGGGATTCAGGCATGTGTCTGGAGTAAGCAAAAACATGATCATCATCCCACCTGTCTGAGGAGGGGCTGGACATCCAGAAGGCTGCGTGTCCCTGGTCTTTGGCAGGGATGGATACAAGGAGGGAATAGGCCTTGGTGGCCTTCAGAAGAGTCTGTGGTTCACAACTGCCCCTCTTGAATGGCTGTATGAGGTGGGGACAGCCAGCACCTCAGAGCCCCAGGGCCCCTCGCTTTTGCAAAGGTTATGTTTTGGATTCTCCATCCAAACATGCCCCCAGATTTTTTTACCATCACACACCGGATAGGAGTCTGGCTATGGCCAAAGGGTGGGGGGCCTGAGCTTCCTTCCCAGCACTCTACCTCGACCCTTTGCTGCCCCCCACCTCCCCCTGGAGCCTGTCTAATCAGATCCAGGCCTGACCTCACCAGAGGTCCTGGACCAGGAAGAGAGTCCGCCTCCCCTCCCTGAGCGGCCCTAGATCTGGCTCTCAGGAGGCCCCTCCCCTTGGGTGATTTATAGAGGTGTCCAGGAACTGTTTCCTGCCTGTGTTCTGTTCCCTTCCAGTCCTGTGAATTGCTAAGCTCACTTTCTGCCCTCTGTCTCTCCCCACAACCTGGTCGCACCTCTGGTGGGGGCAGGGCGGGGCTGGGAGATTCCTTCCCAGATCGCTGTAGACAAAGGTGCCTTCTTCCTTTCTCCCCACTACTGCCAAGCAGGACTTTGTCCTCCCTGTCGCTTTCTCTGGCCCTCACACCTGGAAGACCATTGCCCATCACCCACCTCCCATCACCCAGCTTGAAGTGAGAGACCCAAAACTGTCCCCACCAGGCCAACAGATATCCACAGGAGTGTAAAGCATCAAGAGCCAAAGTGACAGCACCACTGTCAGGTGTACCAGCCACAGACACAATACCACCAGCACCAGACATAAATACTCAGTGCTAACACACTAGCTGGTCTGTACTGTCATCAGCAACACAGTGGCCTGCAGGGTGACTCGTTCAGATCTCAGGGTGCCCTGACGTCCAGCCCTCAGCCCTACTTCCTCATGTTTGCCCAGGGACCCTCTCCCTAGAGAGACATAATGAGGGACAGTCCACCCAGCTCTGTGGCTTCCTGGCACAAGCCAGGACATAAACACACTTGTGAATCAAACATGTTCCACCCTGAGGGGGCTGAAGTGGCCCCAACATCCCTTTTCCTCAAACTTCCTAAGGAAAAAAATTGTGTGCCAGCCCAGGCAACATAGGGAGACCCTATCACTATAAGAAATACAAAAATTGGCCAGGCGCAGTAGCTCATGCCTGAAATCCCAGCACTTTGGGAGGCCAAGGCGGGCGGATCACGAGGTCAGGAGTTTGAGACCAGCCTGACTAACATGGTGAAAGCCCGTCTCTACTAAAAATACAAAAATTAGCTGGGCATGATGGTGTGCACCTGTAGTACCAGCTACTCGGGAGGCTGAGGCAGGAGAGTCGCTTGAGCCTGGGAGGCGGAGTTTGCGGTGAGCCAAGATCATGCCATTGCACTCCAGCCTGGGTAACAGAGCAAGATTCCATCTCAAAAAGAAAAAAAAAATTTTTTTAATTAGCTGGGCGTGGTGGTATGCACCTGTGGTCCCAGCTCCTCAGGAGGCTGAGGTGGGAGGATTACCTGAGCCTGGGAGGTCAAGGCTGCAGTGAGCTAGGATCACACCACTGCACATCAGCTTGGGTGACAGTGTGAGATCCTGTCTCAAAAGGAAAAAACAGAAAAAAATACTATTGCTTATGAACCAGATGTACGTGGAAGATTTTAGGAGACTCTAGCTAAGCTGAGTTTGTTGGCCCAGAGATTGTGGATCCTGTTCATGAAGACAAATGGGGAGGCAGGGCTGGAGGGGCCCTGAAGAGTGGCTTGTCCACTCCCTTCATTTGTGGCTGAGAGGACGCTGCCTGCCCAGGGTCTCACAGAAATCTTGGGACGCCTAAGGAATATGCAGGACTGACCAAAAAGCTGAGAGAGGGTATAAGGAAGGCAGGGAAGGAGGAGCCTCAGATGAAGAGGACCACACCCTCCTCTTGCACCTGCCCTTCCTGGACCACACCTATGCAGCCAGCTGGACTCCCAGGGGTGGGGGTAAAGAGCCTTCCCTAGAGCTCATTACTTTTCCTCCACACAGTGAGAAGAAGCTAGTCCAACATGCAGTCCACTCTGTGGTTACCTGGCTTTGGAGAGTGAGAAACTTGTTGCAGAACTAAGGGACATCCCAGCAGAGAGCCTAGGCCTCAGTTTCCCCTTCCTAAAATAAAGAGATTAGCTTCAGATTCATGGTTTTCAATTACTCTTAAAGGCAAAACTACCCTTCTTTTTTTTTTTTTTTTTTGAGACAGAGTCTCACTCTGTCACCCAGGCTGGAGTGCCGTGGCCGGATCTCAGCTCACTGCAAGCTCCGCCTCCCGGGTTTACGGCGGAGAGGTTTACTGCCTCAGCCTCCCGAGTAGCTGGGACTGCAGGCACCTGCCACCTCGCCCGGCTAGTTTTTTGTACTTTTTAGTAGAGACAGGTTTCACTTTTTAGTAGAGACAGTGTTAGCCAGGATGGTCTTGATCTCCTGACCTCGTGATCCGCCCGTCTCGGCCTCCCAAAGTGCTGGGATTGCAGGCTTGGGCCACTGCGCCCAGCCTAAAGCTACCCTTCAAATTAAATGTTTAGCAGAACTGTAACCAAGTAAAGCTGATGGAAAGGTACAGCAAGGTGCTGCTCTGATGGATGGGAAATGTGAGCAGGAGGTGGACTTAACTGCATCCAGGCGGCCTCAGGGGACCCGTTGGAGTCAGTCGCACTGTACACATTGAAGGATATCAGACTGGCTCCATACCTGTGACCCTTCCAGCTCTAGCGCCATGTCCAACTGTGCTGTGGCTGCTTAGTGCTGGGGGGAGGAGGAGGGAGCCAGGCAGTGGAAGCCAGACTTTCTCCATCCCCAGCACCCTGATAAGAAGCAGCCCTTGCCCTTGTATATTTCCTCAGGCCAGCTTCTAGCACTGGGTGCCTCCAGGGAGCCCAGAATGGGGCTAGAAGCACAAAAGGATTCGTTCCTTAATGAGGAGGCATCTGTAGTCAGCAGAGCCATTAGTCCCCACCCCAGGTCCCTGGGGGACTGCGAGCGCCTCTCCAGCTGGAGTGAAGAGGAGGCAGGCAGCTCCCCATCTTCGAAGGAGCAGGGCCTGGGGGACGTAGACAGCTGACCTGGGAGCCTGGATGCCCTCTCCACTCCCTGGGCTCATGGCACCCAGTTGCCTTCCTGGAGGTGGAGGGCTAGAGGCAGTAGAGGGGCTCCAGCAGCACCTCGGCCCCCTCCCCCAAGACCCTGGGCTGACCTCCCTTGGCCAAACACAGCCTTTGGCCTGAGACCAGGAAGGCTGACCTCCCAGTGCTCCCTGGGGATCCTCTCACCAAGCCTGATGGGAGCACCAGCTGGGACACTTACCCCCCACCTCCCACCCCCAGGGCCCCAAGGTACTGTTTATAAGGGCTGCACCTACGTGGGGATGTGTGTGATTGATTACCTGCACTGAACCAGAGGTACACACCCGCCGCAGCAGTGGACCGATTCCTGTCCAGACGTGGACACTCAGACCACATACACGGAGACACAGCCCTGCACACATGTACAAAGAGGCGCACATACCCATCAGCCACACTCCCAGGAGGCCCTCAAAGACGAGGAAGCAGGGCGGGGGATTTTTTATGCATGTTTATATTTAATGAACCACATGCAAATGAGATGGAGAACACGCCACAAAGGAGCCAGCCCCCAGAGACTCTGGGTGGAAGGGTACAAAGGCTCGCCTCTTGGGCCACCCTGGAGGCCAGATCAGGCTGGTGGATTGAGGGGGCCTGAGATGGGGCATGGGGGCCACGGGGAGGGTGGCCTTCCCCCACCAGGGAGTCAGGAGCAGGAGCCAGGATGAGCTCCAGTGTCCCTGCTGCTGTGGGGGAGGGCTTCCTCTGGGAGGGGAGCAACTGTCCCAGTTGATGGAGTGCCTGAGACGAGGGGCTGCCTGCCTGGACAGATGGTGTACCGCCTTCCCGCACTTGAAGCAAAGTGGATTTTAATGAAATCGCAGCCCTGGTGCTGAAGCTGGGAACCCGAGTGGGAGGGGCTCCTTCCCCAGGCATTACAGGGTGGGGTCTGGGCATGGGTGGAAACGGGGGTGGGCAGGAACACTTAACCAGCCTGTCACTGGGAGGGGAGGGTGCACCGCAGCCCCTCTGCACTGATGATCTCTGCAGACCAGAGTTCAAGCGGTTAGTTCAGATCCCCAAAAGGTGGGGAGGGGTCCCTGAATATTTATGACACATTGAAATGTAGATTGGTAGGTCTGACAGTCTTCTGAGAGGCTTGTCACCTTGGATGGATGCAACACCCTCTTGGGGTGCATCAAGAGACTGCAGATGAACTGGGGGGTGGGAGGAGTAGGAGGAGGAGGAGGGACCAAAAAAAAGCTCCCGGGCCTGGTAACCAGGGCCTGATGACCAGTGTCCTTGCTGGGCAACATTGGACCAGTTGCTTCCCTTGTCTGAGCCTCAGCTTCCAATTCTATAAAATGTGAAGCACTGAGGATCTGAGCCCTTGCCTGCCTTAGGGAGAGTTTATGAAAATGAATCTGAATGCTGAAAAAGTGGGGTGTGGGGCTTAGGAGCAGGGCTTTGATTGGCCTTCATGGGTCAGTTTTGGGGGACCAAGGTCTCCAAGGGAAGTCCGAACAGCCCAGGATTTCCTTATTAGAGGTTTGTTACCCAGAAGTTTGCTCAGACTTTTTACAAAGTATCCCAGCCCAGCCTATACCACCTGTTAGGGGAGATGTTTCCTAGCTATTGGAGGCTGGAGTAAGTGCTGATGGGCCCCCCAAGCTATCGCTCTTGCAGGAAAACTCCTGCCCCTCGATGGAGTGGGCTCCAGGTCTCCGTGCCTGTGACTCCACTGCAGCCCCATTCTCCCCTCCCCTCTGCCCTCAGCAGCGCACCGCACTCATACACTTCTCTTCCCCCAGCCATGTCGGACTTCCATGTGCATCCCCAGGCCACCGTGGGCGAGGAGGGTGGTGTGGCCCGCTTCCAGTGCCAAATCCATGGGCTTCCCGAACCTCTGATCACGTGGGAGAAGAACAGAGTCCCAATTGACACGGACAATGAGAGGTGAGTCACGTGTGGGAAAGACAGAGGGAGGACAAAGAGTTGGCCAGTGACTCTGGCCTTAGAGAAGGACTGCCCGCGGCTCTGGGAGCTGCAGTTGATGCCCACAGGTGCCTGAGACAGTGGTGTTTCTGCAACCGCAGTTTAGACTGCGTATCCACATGATTTGCTGGGCCCAGATTCTAGGCTCATGGATGTGTCTGAGGATTGTGTGTGATCGTTGTCAAGGCTGGAATTGAGGGTATATCCACCTTCGAAAGTCCCAGTGTGAGTCTGATGATGTTGGGACGGTGCAGTGCTTGGGGCCTGGGCTGTGTCTTGGATGCCCAGAGTCTTTGTGGCTGATTATATCAATGGCTGTGCTGGTGGCCAACTGTGTCCCTCCCCTCAACAGGTACACACTGCTGCCCAAGGGGGTCCTGCAGATCACAGGACTTCGAGCTGAGGACAGTGGCATTTTCCACTGCGTGGCCTCAAACATCGCCAGTATCCGGATCAGCCACGGGGCCAGGCTCACCGTGTCAGGTGAGGGTCCTTCGGCCCTTTCCCCCAACCTTAGATCAACCCGCTTCAACTGGCCTCTGCAGCCTTCTCAGCCACATGTGTGCAGAGCGCCAGGCTCTGTGCTGCCTGGCGTGAGGGTGCACAGGAATCTGAGGCTGGATCTCTGGCTCATTTCCCCCTGGGAATCCCATCCTATGCTGATATCCAGGACTCCCCCATTGCTGGCAGTCCTGCAGGGCCAGCAGGAGAGGGACGGATGTCCAGAATGTCCTGGTCCCCTGGTATCTCTCTACCCACAGGACCTGGTTTCTGGGCTGGTGTTTGTTTCGCACCCGCTGTGTCCTGGGCTGTGGGTGGGGTGAAGAAGCAGGAAAGTACCCAGCTGAAGTGAGGAAATGTGGCATCTTCCTCCCAGGCTCGGGCTCTGGGGCCTACAAGGAGCCGGCCATCCTCGTGGGGCCTGAGAACCTCACCCTGACGGTGCACCAGACCGCGGTGCTTGAGTGTGTCGCCACGGGCAACCCGCGCCCCATTGTGTCCTGGAGCCGCCTGGGTGAGCCTCATCCCCACAGCCCCTGCCCCTCCCGGCCTGTCCCACCCCCTGGGAGGGCCGGTCTCAAACTCCTCACCCAGCTCCCGGGGAATTTGGAATCCTGTTTGTTCTCTCTGGGGGTCCATTCTATCCCTGTGATCTGGGAAGAGGGTAAGTTTCCCTCTCTTGGAAGGACCAGGGAGGCCCCCTTGTCCACCCCATTCTCCCTCACCCTGCAGGGATGGCTTAGCTCCCTGGGTTACCTTGTCCAATCCTGGCAATCCTCCCCTCACCCTGGCCTTGGGGACCCCAGCACCCTTCAGCAGCCCTCAGCACCCCAGAATCTGTCCCCTCCTGCTCATTCCTGTCCTCTATACCCTGGCCGTGTTCCTCAGCTGTACAGTCCCAAGCCCCTCAAAATCCCAGCCAGTTGTTAGATCCTCACTCTGGGCCCCCCAATCTCTAGCCTGGCCCCCTAAGTCCCCCAGCCTAAATCCCCAGGCAGCTGAAGGAGAGAAATGAAAGGGTGCAGATGGGCCCACATTGTCTGAGCGGAAAGGTCACTCGGGAAGGAAACTCTGGAGGGGGTGGGGTGGGGCCGCATTCACAGGGAGACTGTGCCACATTGTAGCAGCTGAGTGATGGGGAGGGAGGGGGCAGCAGGCAGGATAATGGAGTAGATTTCACCACTTCAGGGCCTGAATGGGGAGCTGTCTCCTTGTATTCTGACTGTGCTAATCTGATCCTGGTAGGGGTGGGGGAAGGGCTCGGGTCCCTGGGAGAGACTGGGAAGAGTGGCCTCACCATTAGGAGGAACCTCTAGGCACTCCAGGGACCATCTGGTCCAACATTTCCCAAAGCATGATCTGTCAAGCGAGAAGGAATGGCCTGCTGGTCTAACAAGTTTGGGAAACAAAGGTAACTGGGTCCCCCCTGTACCAGGTCACAGGGGTACCGTGATGTGACTTACCATCCAGGCATAGAATGGATATGTGACCGTGGATCCAGAGAGAAAAACCAGGCTGGGAAACGTCAATCTAATCCAGACTCCTTACTTTACAGATTGTGAAACAGAAGGGAAGGGCCTTGCAGGTGGCCCGTGAGTCAGTGGTGATGCTAGGTTCAGGACAGGGTGTCCGCTGCTAGGCGCGAGGGTTCTGTGCTGCACTCTGCTGCCTTTTCCAGTTAAGGTGCCTGGGAGGGAAGGGGCAGAGTCAAAGACTGAGGCTCCTTGGAAGACGGGAGGAAGGGTGAGCCCTCTGGAAGTTTCCTTTACTTTCCTTCTTACACATCTATATCTGACCCTCAGCCATCCCCCCTCCCCTTCCTCCCCAGATGGTCGCCCTATTGGGGTGGAGGGCATCCAGGTGCTGGGCACGGGAAACCTCATCATCTCAGACGTGACGGTCCAGCACTCCGGCGTCTACGTCTGTGCGGCCAACAGACCTGGCACCCGGGTGAGGAGAACAGCACAGGGCCGGCTGGTGGTGCAAGGTATGGATCAGCCAACCCTGGGGAGGAGGGCAGGGATCTCCGCATAGTCCCTTCCTCCCGGCCTATGCCCAACCCCAGGGCCCTGTCTCACCCCAGTCTCCTGGACTCGCCCTCGCCCTGCCCCTCACCCCTCACCAGCCCCCAGGCCAGGACAAAGGTGGTGTGTTCTCCAGTCGAATGCTTGCGTTGGGAATGGGTGGACCATCTTGGTCATGCAGCAGCCCCTGTGTGCCCTCCGGGGGCCGTCAGCGCCCCGATACCCGGGGAGTCATTTCCACTTTCTCATCTCAGCTGGTGTCCCCACCTGTGTCGCTCACACGTGTCTCCCCACGTGCTGTTTTCATTCACACGTGTGGCACGTCCATGCTCACACCTGCCTGCCTGTGCGCTCCTGGCCTGCTTGTCATTTTCACGCTGTCGCCAGCAGCCTCACTGTGCACTCAAAGCTGCCTCCCCTCCTGCAGGGCGGGGCCCTGCCACTACCAGGTCCTTTAGTTGGCCTCTGGCCATAGGGCTTAACTGTCCCCATGCACTGGGCTTGGATGAACATTTTCAGGCTTTTCCTGTGGTTGTTCCCTGCCGGAGATGAGGCGGGGGAAAGGGTGGGAAGTGGGAGAATTAGGAACTTAAATGCCCGTTTGTTTAGCATTCCATGTGCCGTTAATCTGTCCAAATGAAAGTGATGGAGCATTTCATTTCCCGGTTTTAATAGAGGCTTGAGGCCTGGGATTGGAGGAGAGCGGAATTGAATGTGGGGGCGAGGGGGCCCCCGGTACTGAGGCTCATACATCTCCCCGTCATTACTGCTTTCTGGAGGTGCAGCCAAACCTATTAGCACATTTATTTATTTAACAATTTCCTGAACAGGGAGCTCAGCTTGATTGCTTTCGGATACAAATGTCAGTCTTTTAAATAGTCATTATAAAGGAGTCCTCTTGGGTCTGCCTGGAGCGGAGGGAAGAGGGAGGTGGGCCATCTCCTGAGCTGGGCAGGAGTAGAGGCTGGGCCCCACCTGGAGGAGTCTTCAGGGGGCAGATGTGTGTTTGGAGCCCACCTCTCGCCCTGTGTATCTCTGGTCCCATCCCCTGTTCCCTTCCTCATGCCGTCACTCACAGCTGTCTCTGTCCGTACCTGCCCCACCATCCTGACCCCACTCGCAGCCCCAGCTGAGTTTGTGCAGCATCCCCAGTCCATCTCCAGGCCAGCTGGGACCACAGCCATGTTCACCTGCCAAGCCCAGGGTGAGCCGCCGCCTCACGTCACATGGCTGAAGAACGGACAGGTGCTGGGGCCGGGAGGCCACGTCAGGCTCAGGAACAACAACAGGTACGTATGTGGTGTGTGCTGGGGTGAGGACCTGGGAGAGCAAGGAAAGGGGGTCCTGGAGTGAGTGGCCTGAGTAGACTGTGCACCTCCTGCCAGGGAGAGCACAGAATTGGGAGTCTGGAGATTGGGTTGGAGTCCCAGTTCCACCACCAACTTGCTGGGAGACTTCACACAAGTCATTAGTCTCCTGGAAAGACTCAGTTTCTTCATCTCTCAAATGGGGAGATTTGGTCAACCGCCAGGGAGAAGGAGGGAACCTGAGGCTCTCTCTCTCCCCTGCAGCACACTGACCATTTCTGGAATCGGTCCTGAAGACGAGGCCATCTACCAGTGTGTGGCTGAGAATAGTGCAGGCTCATCACAGGCCAGTGCCAGGCTGACCGTACTGTGGGCTGAGGGGCTCCCTGGGCCTCCCCGCAATGTGCGGGCGGTCTCTGTGTCTTCCACTGAGGTGCGTGTGTCCTGGAGTGAACCGCTGGCCAACACCAAGGAGATCATCGGCTACGTCCTGCACATCAGGAAGGCTGCTGGTGCGCGGCCAGCTCTGCTCCCCCTTCCTCTAATTCACTATTTCTCATCCCTTCCAATCCTGCACGTCCTGACCCGATGCCTTCCTTTCCTTCTCCCCGCTGTCCCCCCGGGGCACCCTGGCTGCCCTCATTTCACCAATGCTGGCAGGACGCCCCCAGTCCTTCACACTCCCCTGCCCACCCTGTGCCTCTCCAGACCCACCGGAGCTGGAGTATCAGGAAGCAGTCAGCAAGAGCACCTTTCAGCACCTGGTCAGCGACCTGGAGCCCTCCACGGCCTACAGTTTCTACATCAAGGCCTACACACCAAGGGGGGCCAGCTCAGCCTCTGTGCCCACCCTAGCCAGCACCCTGGGTGAAGGTGAGGCCTGGGTGTGGAGCACAAACCCACAGGCACTCAGGGTATCAGAGCAGAACCACCATGCACACTTGTTCAGGTTGTGCACTGTGCTGGGTGCCCGGCCCTGAGCCTGTCAGGGCTGAGTCTACTTGGAGGAAAGGGCTTCTTTTTCTAATTCATAGGAAGGTGCTGCTTTCGTAAGCACATGCCCTGGGTCAGAGGCCAGAGGGCTGTCAGGCTTTTGGGGGTCGGGGTCACAGGTGGAAAGTAGAAAGGTAGAGCTTCTGCTGGGTCCTCACATCATGGCCTCTTTCTGTACGTGCAGCCCCTGCCCCACCCCCGCTGTCAGTGCGGGTCCTGGGCAGCTCCTCCCTGCAGCTGCTGTGGGAGCCTTGGCCCCGGCTGGCCCAGCACGAGGGCGGCTTCAAGCTGTTTTACCGCCCAGCAAGCAAGACCTCCTTCACCGGCCCCATCCTGCTGCCTGGAACTGTCTCCTCCTACAACCTCAGCCAGCTCGGTGAGGCAGACACAACCCGGGGCCTAGTGGGCTGGGCAGGGTGCGGCGCTGAGGGCCAGGAGGTGGTGTACAGGGGTCACCTCCCTTTCCCGGCTAGGACAGAGCACGTGGTGGGGCAGGAGCAGTCACTCAGCCGCCCTGCCTTCCCCCAGACCCCACTGCAGTGTACGAGGTGAAGCTGCTCGCCTACAACCAGCATGGAGACGGCAACGCCACAGTCCGCTTTGTGTCTTTGAGGGGAGCATCTGAGAGGACAGGTGAGGGCTGGGGATGGTGTGCAGGGCTGAGTGGGTGGGAAGCAGGGAAAGTAATGGGGTGAGATAGCATATGCCACGCTTGAGAGCATAGGCTTAGACTGCAGTTTGAAGCTTGGCCATGCACATGCTGGCTGTGTGACCTTGGTCAAGTTATTTAACCTCTCTGATCCCAGTTTTCTCTATAATACAGAGATAATAGTACCTACTTCACAAAGCTGTGGCAAGGATGAAATGGTCCATGCTATTCCTAGTATCTGGTAAAAAGAACCAAAAAGATTGGGCTGGAGTCCTGTAGGCAAAGTCAAAGGGTATTCCCACTCCCACTTGGGGGTGGGAGCAGCTGAAGGAAGAGGAGCCCCCAGAGGCTGGGTGTTTAGGAGTGCTTCAGACCTGGAGAGCCAAAGCCTCCAACCCATCCCTGTCCCCAGCCTTGAGCCCACCATGTGACTGCCGGAAGGAGAAGGCCGCCAACCAGACGTCCACCACAGGCATCGTCATCGGCATCCACATCGGGGTCACCTGCATCATCTTCTGTGTCCTCTTCCTCCTGTTCGGCCAAAGGGGCAGGTGGGTCCTGGGCCAGGGAGAGGGGCTGGGCTGCTGTGTGGCGGACTAGGCCTAGAGAAGGTGAGTGTGGGCTCACTGCCTCTGGCTCTCGTCTCTCTCCCTCCCCTCAACTCTTGGCTCACCCCTAGGGTCCTCTTGTGTAAGGATGTGGAAAACCAGCTGTCCCCTCCTCAGGGTCCCCGGAACCAAAGGGACCCTGGCATTCTGGCCCTAAATGGGGCGAGACGGGGAGAGCGGGGCCAGCTGGGCCGAGATGAGAAACATGTGGATATGAAGGAGCTGGAGCAGCTGTTCCCCCCGGCCGGGGCAGCAGGGCAGCCAGACCCCAGACCCACAGTGAGTGTCCATGTCTTGAACAAGCCCCCGCCTCAGGCTCTGACACTGTCACCCTCAGATCCTGCACCCCTTCACCTTGGCCACAGGCCTCAATCATTGGCCTTAGTCAAGCTGCAGGTCTTCTCTCTGTGCCCCTGAGTCAGGCAGGGAGACCTGGAGACCCTAAGCCCCAAGTGGGGTTGAGCTGGAGCCTGGCGCCCTGGCCCTCAAGCTCACACCTGTGTGACGGGCTCTTTCCCCAGCAGGATCCTGCAGCCCCTGCCCCGTGTGAGGAGACCCAGCTCTCCACGCTGCCACTTCAGGGGTGCGGCCTGATGGAGGGGAAGACAGCGGAGGCCACGGCCCCCTGCGCAGGCCTGGCGGCTGCCCCACCACCCCCAGATAGAGGCCCCGGCCTCCTCAGTGAAGGCCAGACTGCCAGGCCTACAGAGGCCTGGGTTACCCAGCCAGCTCACTCTGAACAGTAGCCAGTGTCTGGCAGGCTCCAGAGGGTGGCCGGAGAGGGGGCCCATTCTCAGGTCAAAAGCAAGATTTCTACTGTCGTGTGGGATTTGGATGGTCCTGGGGGCTCCCCAGCATTTCTGTCCTGACTGCCTCTTGGGTTGTGAAAACCCAAGGCAGCCTTGGCAGGGACCCCCCCTCGCAACACCCATCAGGAGCTGGAGCAGTTCCTGCAGGAGCCCGTTCCCTCCCTGGGCTGACGCCCCCTCGCCTCTGCCTGGCACCCACATGACTTGGAACTGAACTAACATCTTCCTTTAAAAAGCAAAACTTAAAATCAAAAAAAAAAACAAAAGGGAGAGAGATAGAGGAAGGTGAATTCGACTCCAAAAGATGACCCTGCTGTAGCTGGGCCCTGACACTGTCACCCTCCACCGACCTTGTTTTCTCAGGATGGATTTTTGCTGTTTTGGCTCTCAGCACCTACCTCAGCCGGAATGAATGTCCTGGGGGCAGTGGGGCGGTGGCCTCAGCCCTCTTTCCCCACAGAGCCCGAATGCACTCCTACCTCAAGCCCCCTTGATGGGGACCCCCTCTCCCTTCCCACACTGTTGTCCAGAGTAAAAAAAAAAAAAAAAAAAAAGCACTTCCCCATTTCCAGGTGTGAAAGAAAATGTCTACCTCAAGGCTCGCTGGCTCTGTGGGCTGTGTTGTCACTGGACCTGCCTCCCCGCCCCTCCTGCCCACAGCCCACCTGCCTCTCCCGCAGAGGGGAGGCCAGAGGTTAGGCCACCAAGGGGAACTCTCGTGGCCTATGGAAATAGAAATGGTTTGGGCAGAGAGAAAATGTGAAAGAAGCCAAAAATGAGAGGAAATTTGTTCCTTGAAGTATAAATTGTCCAAACGAGCCACCTCCCAGCACGCCGCCTGTCCCCGTCTTGTCTGTCCACTCCCATTTGAGCCAGCCCATCCTTGATGGGGATGCTCATGAGGAACCTGGGCTTGGGAGGGTGGCATCACCTGGCCGCCTGCCTCCTGTCCTGCAGGCCTGGCCCCTGGAATGTACCATGTGTGGGATGGGTGTGTGTGAGGGTGAGGGGGTGTGGGTGTCCCCCACAGAGATGCCCCAGCCTCAGGCACCCAGCCAGCCTGATCCACCCCTCGACAGGGGAGCACCCACTGTCAGCAGCCACGGCCGGAAGCTATTTTTATACAAGGTGTGTTAAGGGTTGTGTTCTTGTGACTTTTTGTTTCTCTTTTCTGTTGTATTGTTCTTTGAACTACTTAGTTAAAGAAGAAGAAAAGAAAACCAAGGAAACAAATACCTATTTTTGGTTACACTCAGAAACATTTTTTTAAATAGCAGAAGAAAAACTTTTTTTTAAAGAAAAAAAAAAAAAAAGTGTATTCCTTCAGAATGAGATTAGACCATAAAAGTCCCTGACCCCCAACCCTCTAGGGACACCCCCACCCTGAACTTTAGTTAATTAGCTGAAGAAGATAGAATTTGTGGTGTTTTCCTAGAAAACTAGAGCTGTGTCTGTGTGGACTTGGGGAAGGGTAGTCCCTTCCCTTCTCCCAAATGATGTGTGGATGCCCAGGGCTCCACAAAACTCCAAGGCAGTGCCCCCTCTGTTCCCAAAGCAGCTTCTCTCGGGAACCTCCCTCTTTCCCTTGGGAAGGGTGGGGCTGGGGGTCACCTGGCCTGACTTGGGTTTTGTCACACTCTGCTCATTTTGACTGAATAAAAGTCCTGTTGCCAAAGTGAACCTGGAGTTTTTTGGTGGCTGTGTCAGGCCCTGGGGGAGGGGCTGGAGTGCTGGGTGGACCAGAGCCCTCATAGGCCCAGAACCTGGGATAGTAGCAGCAGACCCCACACACCACAGACCTCTGCCACACGAGGCGCAGTTCCCGAGCCCTCACCCCTCCCTGTGAGGAAGACATGCTAGTGACCGTCATCTCCATTTTATTTACTTAATGTATTTTTTTGAGACAGAGTTTTTTACTCTATCGCCGAGGCTGGAGTGCAGTGGCACAATCTCAGCTCACCATGACCTCTGCCTCCCGGGTTCAAGTAATTCTCCTGCCTCAGCCTCCTGAGTAGCTGGGATTACAGGAATGCGCCACCACACCCAGCTAATTTTTTTATTTTTGGTAGAGACGAGGTTTCGCTATGTTGGCCAGGCTGGTCTCGAACTCCCGACCTCAAGCAATCCACCCATCTCAGCCTCCCAAAGTGCTGCGATTACAGGCATGAGCCACTGTGCCTGACCGGTCATCTCCATTTTATAGTTGATGAAACCAAGAAAAGAGAGGTGAAGGAAATGTCCAAAATCCCACCCAGCCAGTTGGTCAGTCTGATCCTCACAGAGGATCCGAGTTTGTATCCAGGCCAGGCCGCCAGGTTCCAGGCTCTGCATTCTGACCACCGCTCCACGCCTCCTTGGCCAGCAGCGAGGAGACTGCCTGCTCAGCCCACCAAGGTTGAGCGCTCTCCAGGTGCTGGCCAGGCCGGGCTGTGTGCTTTTCATGCACTGTCTATGAGGAAGGACTGGTTTCCTCCCAGTTCTGAAGAAAAGGAAACAGGCTGTGACTGAGTGATTCTCTCCAGGGCACTCAGCCAGGACTCCAACCAGGCCTCTCTGTTCTGCCATTGTCTCTCAGTCCAGGCTCCTGAAGCCAGGTGACTGGGGCTGCTACGGCTTAGACAGGTGCGAGAGAGGCTGGGCTTAATGGCAGTTATGCTGACAAAGATCTGGAGGTCTCAGCTGGCCTCAACTCAGTAAGAGGCAGCGGTATAATGCAGCTGCTGCTGAATTTCAAAGCCTGGGTTCACACCCAGGAGGCTCGGCAGACCTGGAGAGCCAGGTTCTAAACCCAGGGGCACCTTTCGAGAGGAACATACCAGGAGAGCAGTTGGTAAATTGGGTTCCCTGGCTATGGCTGGGATGAGGGGGAGCTCTCTGGAGGGCCTCACTCTCTCTGCCCACCCTCACCCAGACCAGCTCGATATTTTTTCCCATATTTTTTTCTGTCTTATTACATGTTGGACTTTTTTTTTTTTTTTT
>NW_012100320.1:3583635-3585794 GCF_000951045.1 Mandrillus leucophaeus | reverse complement strand
CTGTAGCTACCTTGGAACAGGGAGGGAATGGGGAGAATAAGGGGCTAAGAGGAGACCGAGGAGGAGCCTGGTTGGCAGAGAAGGGAAGGGTTCCTTGGGCTCAAGAAGCATGGACACTGGACTCTGAGTTCTCAGAAATGTGAATGGCCCCTTGGTCACCGTGCACCACGTGCCACCACCACAAGGCAGGGTTGGCCCTGGCTATTACTCCAAAATAGCCACCCTCTGGCCAGGCTCTGCTCCCCACAGCTTCTCCTCATCGCGGTGTCTCTTCCTGCAGATGTCTCTCCCGCTCTCTGGCAGGGCTTCCTTCCCTAGAGGCCCAGGATTCCCTATGCTGCATTTTATCTCATTGCCTCAAAATCTGGCTCCCTGTTATGTGGACTTGTGTTGCCAGCACTTTCTTGGTAACCACTGAAGGAATCAGAGTGTCTAACTGGGAGTATTGCGGACACTGTCACAAAACTACCAAGAAAGAACACTTTGGTTCAATCCCTGACTGCTATAGTAGTGTGTTGGGTCAAGCAATTGGAGAGTTTTGTGCCTGGAAGCTTGGAGTCATCTCTCCTGTGGCCACCAAGTCCCCAGTTATTGGGCTGAGGCTGGGGTGAGGAGAACCGGCGCCCCAGCAGGAGCAGAGAACAGTGAGCTGTCCCCTTCCACACCTAGCTGAGGTGTCACCTTATATGGGGGAACTTTTCCAACTTAGCTGGTGGCTCAGTTGGCCACATGCCTTCAGCCCTTTGCCACCTGGGAGCTGGTGCAGAGTTCAGAGCCAGTGCCCTGCTATTGAGAGCAACAAGCTGTCACTGTTCCCTGTCTTCTAGTGAGAAGCATGGCACCCTCTGGAGCTAAGAAGGTGGTGGCCGTGGCCCAGGCTGTGGACACTAGAGTCCAACTGATGTGATTTGAACCCCTGGCTCTGCTATTTCCTAGTTGTGTAAGTGTGAGCAAATGATTTAACTTTTTTTTTTTTTTTGAGATGGAGTCTCGCTCTGTCGTCCAGGCTGGAGTGCAGTGGTGTGATCTCGGCTCACTGCAAGCTCCACCTCCGGGTTCACACCATTCTCCTGCCTCAGCCTCCCGAGTAGCTGGGACTACAGGCACCCGCCACTGCGCCCGGCTAATTTTTTGTATTTTTAGTAGAGACGGGATTGCACCATGGTCTTGATCTCCTGACCTCGTGATGCACCCACCTCCACCTCCCAAAGTGCTGGGATTACAGGCATGAGCCACCGTGCCCAGCATGATTTAACTTCTTTACACCTCTGTTTCCTTGTCTGTAAAACAGAGATAATATGCCCCTACCTCAAAGGGTTGTCGACCCAGCTGGGTTCTTTGCAGAAACTGATGAGCTGATTCGAAAATTTATATGGAAATGCAAGGGATTCCAAATAGCCAAAACAATCTTGAAAACAAAGAACAAAGTTGGAGGACTCATACTTTCTTGGTTTACTACAAAGCTACAATAATTAAAAAGTGTAGTACTGACATCTGGGTAAACATATATATCAATAAAATAGCACCAAGAGTCCAGAAATAAACTCTCAAATTTATAGTCAATTGGTTTTTGACAAGGGTGCCAAGACAATTCAGTAGAGAAAGAATAGTCTTTTTAACAAATGGTGCTGAGACAACTGGATATTCATATGCAAAGAAATGAATTTGGACCCTTTACACCATACAAAAAAAAAAAAAAAACAGCTAGCTCAGGCTGGGCGTGGTGGCTCATGCTTGTAGTCCCAGCTACTCAGGAGGCTGAAGCTAGAGGATTACTTGAGCCCAGGAGTTTGAAGTTATAGTGAGCTATGATGGCACCACTGCTCTCCAGCCTGGGTGACAGAGGGAGACCCTGACTCAAAACAAAACAAACAAACAAAACAACAACAACGAAGTCTAAATATGTAGCTACTGGATGACCTAGCAGTTTCATTCCTAGCTATATACTCAGGAGAAATGAAAACATGCTTTCCCGGGCGCAGTGGCTCAGGCCTGTAATCCCAGCACTTTGGGAGGCCGAGGCAGGCAGATCACTTGAGCTCAGGAGTTCAAGACCAGCCTGGCCAACATGGTGAAACCCTGTATCTACTAAAAATACAAAAATTAGTTGGGCATGGTGGTGAGTACCTGTAGTCCCAGCTACTCAGGAAGCTGAGGCA
>NW_012100320.1:3580447-3581635 GCF_000951045.1 Mandrillus leucophaeus | reverse complement strand
CACTGTACTCCAGGCTGGGTGACAAGTGCAAAACTCCGTCTCAAAAAAAAGGAGGAGGAGGAGGAGGAAGAGGAGGAGGAGGGAAAGGGGGAGGGAGAAAGAGGAGGAGGAAGAAAGAAGAAGGAAGAAGGAAGAAAGAAGAAAGAAGAAGAAAGAAAGAAAAGTGAGCTTGAAGGGCCTCCTGCAGCTGGCCTGACCTCCCTGGAGCCCAGGGAGCCTCTGGTTCAAGCATTGCAGCCTGGAAGCTGGGCTCCTGGGAGGGCTGTGACTGGAGGACTTTGCTGCCCCCCAGTGGAATTAACAAAGGATTACAGCCACAGGAACTGAGGCCTGATCCCTGCCGGTGACTAATTGAGCCCAGCAATTAAGATGCGCTGGGCCCCAGAGGAGAGAGACAGACCCTCAGTGAGCTGAGAATTTATAGGCTTGAATACAAATAACTGCAATCTATTCAAATACTTACGTGGGTGAGTAGCAGCAGCACATTGTAGAAACGGAAGGAAATGATCCTAAAGTGCTGAATTAAAGAAGGCTTTGAAAAGGAGTGGAAACAGGGAAAGGGCATCTGAGACTGCAGGCACAGCATGAGCAAAGCTTGGGAGGTGTGCAAGTGCACGGGGAACTCACTGAGCAGGCCCAAGGCTTCCATTTGCTGCATGGGGCCTGCCACCTAACAGATGGTCAATAAATGTATGAATGAATGACCACTAGATTTCTAGGGCACATGCTTTTTGTGGGTTGATGTGTCTGAGGAAAGCCTTACATGGTTTCCAGGTGGACAGGAAGTCATTGAAAGGGTCAGATAGCCTAGAGTTTCCTCAGAGAAGGGAAGGAGCCCCTATGGAGTCCTCCCAATGATACTGATGCTACTTCTGTTATTACTTTTTTTTTTTTTGAGACAGGGTCTCCCTCTGTCATGCAGGCTGGAGTGCAGTGGCGCAATCTTGGCTCACTGAAACCTCTGCCTCCACGGCTCAAGCAATTCTCCTACCTCAGCCTCCCACGTAGCTGGAATTACAGGCGCCCACCACCATGCCCAGGTAATTTTTATATTTTTAGTAGAGATGGGGTTTCACCATGTTGGCCAGACTAGTCTCAAACTTCTGACCTCAAGTGATTTGCCCGCCTCTCAGAGTGCTGGGATTACAGACGTGAGCCCCTGCAACCGGCCTTTTTTTTTTTTTTTTT
>NW_012100320.1:3574553-3575505 GCF_000951045.1 Mandrillus leucophaeus | reverse complement strand
AAAAAAAAAAAAAAAAAAGGAAAAAAGAAAACAGAAAACATATGCTTGCACAAAAACTTGTACATCAATGTTCACAGCAGCATTAGCCACAGTAGATAAAAGGCAGAAACAACTGTCCATCAGCTGATGAATGCAGAAACAAAATATGGTCAATCCACACAATGAGATATTTAGCAGTTAAAAAAAAATACTGAAATGAAACGAATATGTGCTGCAACATTGATGAACCTGGAAAACATTACACAGGTGCTAAGTGAAAGAAGCCAGTCTCAAAGGCCCACATATTGTACAATTCCATCTATAGGATATTTCCAGAACTGCAAGTCTATAGACACCGAAAGCAGATTGATGGGGGCTATGGGTTGGGAGAAAATGAGGAGTGACAGCTAATGGGTACAGGGTTTCTTCTGGGGGTGATGAAAATGTCCTAAAATTGTAATGACAGTTGCACAGTCCTGAATATACTGAAAACCATTGAATTGTTCCAGCGAATTGCATGGAACATGAATTACACCTTGATAGAGCTGTTATTAAAAAAAAAAAAAAAAAAGAGTTTGAGAGGATTCACTGAGTTCATGTAAGTGAAGTGCAGAGTTTAAGTGTTCAAAAGATCCCACTGTAATAGGCAGAGAAACTGGAGCAGGCAGGGCAAAGCGACCCTAAGTTGGGGGAAGGTGGGGAGAGGAATGCCAGGGAAAGGGGAGAGGGATAAAGAAGAAAGCGAGCAGCCAGGCGCAGTGACTCACGCCTGTAATCCCAGCACTTTGAGAGGCCGTGGCGGGTGGATCACGAGGTCAGGAGTTTGAGACCAGCTTGGCAAACATGGTGAAAACCCATCTCTATTAAAAATACAAAAATTAGCCGGGCGCAGTGGCGGGCGCCTATAATCCCAGCTACTTGGGAGCCTGAGGCAGAAGAATCGCTTGAACCCAAGAGGCAGAGGTTGCAGTGA
>NW_012100320.1:3571117-3573029 GCF_000951045.1 Mandrillus leucophaeus | reverse complement strand
TTTTTTTTTTTTTTTTTTTGGTTTGTTTTGAGATGGAGTCTCACTCCATCTCACAGTACTCAGGCTGGAGTACAGTGGTACAATCTCAGCTCACTGCAACCTCTGCTTTCTGGGTTCAAGCGATTCTCCTGTCTCATCTTCCTGAGTAGCTGGGATTACAGGCACCCACCACCACGCTCGGCTAATTTTTGTATTTTTTTAGTAGAGATGGGGTTTCACCATGTTGGCCAGACTGGTCTCAAACACCTGACCTTAGGTGATCTGCCCACCTCGGCCTCCCAAAGTGCTAGGCTTACAGGCAGGAGCCACCGCACCCGGCCTATATTGTATTTTCATTTATTTATTTATTTATTTATTTATTTTTGAGATGGAGTCTTACTCTGTCTCGTCCAGGCTGCAGTGCAGTGGCGCGATCTTGGCTCACTGCATCCTCTGCCTTCCGGGTTCAAGTGATTCTCCTGTCTCAGCCTCCCAAGTAGCTGGAAGAACAGGCATGTGCCACCACACCCAGCTAATTTTATATTTTTAGTAGAGATGAGGGTTCACCATGTTGGCCAGGCTGGTCTCGAATTCCTAACCTCAGGTGATCCACCCACCTCAGCCTCCCAAAGTGCTGCGATTACAGGCATGAGCTACCACGCCTGGCCTATTTTATTTTATTTTGAGATAGGGTCTCACTCTGTCACCCAGACTGGGGTGCAGTCGTACAATCTCGGCTCACTGCAACCTCTGCCTCCCAGGTTCACACAATTCTTCTGCCTCAGCCTGCTGAGTAGCTGAGATTACAGGTGTGTACCACCACCACACCTGGCTAATTTTGGTATTTTTTGGAATAAATGGAATTTCCCCATGTTGGCCAGGCTGGTCTCAAACTGCTGGCCTCGAGTGATCTGCCTGCCTCTGCCTCCCAAACTTCTGGGATTACAGGCGTGAACCACCGCGCCCAGCCATACTTTTCTGTACTTGTAGTAGAGACGGGATTTCACTAAGTTGCCCAAGCTGGTCTCCAACCCCTAAGCTCAAGTGAACCAGCTGCTTTGGCCTCCCAAAATGCTGGGATTACAGGCACGAGTTATGGCACTCAGCTAGTTATTACTTCTTATAGCTTTTGTTTGTTTGTTTGTTTGTTTTTAGACGGAGTCTTGCTCCATTGCCCAGGCTGGAGTACAATGGCTCAATCTTGGCTCATTGCACCCTCTGCCTCTCGGGTTCAAGCAATTCTCCTGTCTCAGCCTCCCAAGTAGCTGGGACTAGAGGCGCCTGCCACCACACCCAGCTAATTTTTGTATTTTTTGTAGAGACAGAGTTTCTCCTTATTGGTCAGGCTGGTCTCAAACTCCTGACCTCAGATGATCCACCCACCTCAGCCTCCCAAAAGTTCTGGGATTACAGGCATTAGCCACCGTGCCCGGCCTCTTATGGCATTTTGTAGACACCTCCGTATCACCTCATGTACGTCTCTCATAGCTGTGCAGTGGGCAGAGCTGGGCTTACAGTCATCCTCCCATCTGAGATAAGGAAACCAAGGCTCCGAGAAGGGAGGTGGCGGAGCTGGGGCTCGAACTTCAGACTCCTTGTTCAAAGCCCATGCTGTTAACTTACATCTATGTAGGGAGGAGAAGAGGACGGGGGAGTCCAGTCGAGAGCAGCGGGGGGTGGGGGGCAGGCAGCGGTCTAGATTAACTAAAAGGGAGATTTTCTTTTTGAAGAGTGAAGAGGCCCAGGAAAGTCAGGCCCCCTCCCTCCCTGAGTGGGACGGTTGAAGAGGTTGGGCACATCCTAAAATGCAGGCTGCGTCTGTAACCTACCACATCTCCACATTGCTCCCAGAGCAGTCCAGTGCCTTCGGCCTGGCAATCAGGGTCCCCTCACAAGAGGCAGCATAGCCCAGTGGTTAAGAGTGTGGGCTCGG
>NW_012100320.1:3561402-3570985 GCF_000951045.1 Mandrillus leucophaeus | reverse complement strand
GGTGGCGGGCGCCTGTAGTCCCAGTTACTCGGGAGGCTGAGGCAGGAGAATGGCGTGAACCCTGGAGGCGGAGCTTGCA
Source organism: Mandrillus leucophaeus (assembly GCF_000951045.1). Taxonomy (NCBI): domain Eukaryota; kingdom Metazoa; phylum Chordata; class Mammalia; order Primates; family Cercopithecidae; genus Mandrillus; species Mandrillus leucophaeus. The sequence goes on along the minus strand of NW_012100320.1, from coordinate 3,570,906 downwards.
GTGAGCCGAGATCGCGCCACTGCACTCCAGCCTGGGTGACAGAGCAAGACTCCGTCCCCACCCCCCCAAAAAAAACAAAAGAAAAGAAAAAGAAAACGTAATCCTTGGCTGGGTGCAGTGGCTCACGCCTGTAATCCCAGCACTTTGGGAGGCCGAGGCGGGGGAATCACAAGGTCAAGAGATCGAGACCACCCTGGCCAACATGGTGAAACTCCATCTCTACTAAAAATACAAAAATTAGCTGGGAGTGGTGGCACATGCCTGTAGTCCTAGCTACTCCGGAGGCTGAGGCAGAAGAATCGCTTGAACCCAGGAAGTAGAGGTTGCAGTGAGCCGAGATCGCACCACTGCACTCCAGCCCGGCGACAGAGTGAGACTCCACCTCAAAAAAAAAGAAAAAGTAATCCTTGGCCCAGTGCACTGGCTCACGCCTGTAATCCCAGCATTTTGGGAGGCTGAAGCAGGTGCATGGCTTGAAACCAGCCTGGGCAACTCCGGTGGGAATTCTCTTATACAGAGCTACTTCCTTCTGCAGCTCATTGTGCACAGAGTTTATGTTTGTCACTCTGCTCTGAGAATCTAAGATTATGTTTTCTTCTTATTATTTTTGAGACAGGGTCTCACTCCATTGTCCAGGCTGGAGTGCCATGGTGTGTTCACAGTTCACTGCAGCCTCAACCTCCTGGGCTCAAACAGTCCTCCCCGCTCAGTCTCCCAAGTCGCTGAGATTACTAACATGCACCACCATGCCGTAATTTTTATATTTTTTTGTAGAGACAGGGTTTCACCATGTTGCCCAGGCTGGTCTGGAACTCCTGAGCTCAAATGATCCTCCTGCCTCAGCCTCCCAAAGTGCTGGGATTACAGGTGTGAGCCTCCGAGCCCTGCCTTGGATTACGTTTTCTAAGGACAGGTGTGGTGTTCTTATGTCTTTATGAACCACAAGTGCTGCCATGGAGTAGCACTAAATTCTCAATAAATATTTGTGGAAAGAAAGCATGAAATCAGGACAGAAAAGAGGAAGACTGAGGCCGGGCACGGTGGCTCACACCTGTAATTCTAGCACTTTGGGAGGCTGAGGTGGGCGAATCTCAAGGTCAAGAGATCAAGACCATCCTGGCCAATATGGCGAAACCCTTCTTTACTAAAAATACAAAAATTAGCTGGGCATGGTGGTGCGCACCTGTAGTCCCAGCTACTTGGGAGGCTGAGGCAGGAGAATCGCTTGAAACCAGGAGGCGGAGGTTGTGGTAAGCTGAGATCGTGCCATTGCACTCCAGCCTGCCGACAGAGAATCCGTCTCAAAAAAAAAAAAAAAAAAAAGAAGAGTGAAAAAAGGAAGGAGAAAGAGAAGATGAAGGGAAAGGACAGAAATAGATGAAAGGTGAATAAAGCCAAGGGAGACTTGAAGAGACACCAGCCTGGCACCATTTACCTTCTCACAACTTGAGGGAAAAGAACATGAAGATGGGACCTCTGGAAATGCGCAGCTCTTCCTTGAGCCACGGTATTGAAATGGACTTTGAAAACCTCAGAGTTGGCTGGGCGCAGTGGCTCACACCTGAAATACCAGCACTTTGGGAAACCAAGGCGGGTGGATCATATGAGGTCAGGAGTTTGAGACCAGCCTGTATAACATGGTGAAACCCTGTCTCCCTGTCTCTGCTAAAAATACAAAAATTACCTGGACTTGGTGGCAGGCACCTATAATCTCAGCTACTCGGGAGACTGAGGCAGGAGAATCACTCAAACCCAGGAGGCGGAGGTTACAGTGAGCCAAGATGACACCACTGCACTCCAGCCTGGACAATGGAGTGAGACGCTGCCTCAAAAAAAAAAAAAAAAAAAAAAGAGGGAAAACCTCAGAGTGGCTCTGGATCTTCAGCCACAATTTTTTCACTGGTAATAGAGATAATAATGGTACTTATCTAATTGGGTTGTTATGAGGATCAAATGAAAAAATAACTGGAAAATCCTTGGTACCTGGTGCAAAGTAAGCACTCAATAAATGCTATGTATTGCGATGGTGATGGCTGGGTGATTCTGAGAATTCCAGACGTCCAGTAAATGACCGCACACTGCTACTGGAGGGAGGTGCTCCCTAGGCTTGAAGAGAAGTCTGTTGTCCTGGAGCCTGGCCCAGCGGTCACTTGGAGGTCACAATGCTGTCTCCAGGCCTCCCCCCAACCCCCACAAGATACACAATAAAGACTCCTGATTGCCTGATTAAAGGAAGCGGATACACAATTAATTTCAATTTTAGACCTAAAGCCCCCTCCCACCTTTAAAAAAGCATTGCATAGCCTATTTCAATTTACACACTGAGCCAACATGGAATTTTCCAGCATGTTCTGTGGCCTTTGAAGTGACCAGACCAGACTATTGATTTATTTCCAACTAGCCTCTCTCTTTGAACCTAGAAGGCTCAAGGTTAATTATATAATAAAACATACTGTGCCCAGCTGCCCCTCTAAGGGCGCAGGGAGCCCCCTGACCTTTTTGTGCCGGCGAGTGGTGGATCGTATTTCTGATCCCTTCCCCGCATTAATTTCCTTCATCAGGGCCCATTAAGAAGGAGAAAGGAAAAAAGAAAAAAAAAAAAAAAAAAAAAACTCGGCCCCTCATTTCCTCTCTAAGAGATAAATTTTAATTTGCTGGAAACCAACAAAGGTGATCTAAGCCATGTCTCCAGGCTGCCCCCTTGGGCTGGAAAATCTTGTGGGGAGCATCTACTCTGGAGCCACTGGGAAATAGGGTGAGGGTGGTAAGGGGCAACAAAGGAGTGCAGATGTCTGCATCTCCCACGAAGGGGAAGTCCCCAGAGTCCACAGTCAGGTTCCCACTAAGTCTTCCTTGCCTGCTGAGGTGACCGTTAACCAACCGGCCAGGCTTCTCAGGTATGTTCTCTCAGTCAGTCCCCAACAGCCACCCGGATGGGCACCAGCACAATCCCTGCTTTCCCTGATGATGAAATAGGCTCTGAGTGGCACCAAAACTGGTTCCAGGTGTCACAGGGAGGAGGTGAAAGTCCCGTGGCTTTTTTTCTGCTTTTTAAAATAATGGATTTTCTTCTCCCACAGCCTCCCACCCTAGGGAAACAACATCACACTTTCTTTCCATTGTTAAAAAAAGAGAAAAATGGTTGGATGCAGTGGATCACACCTGTAATCCCAGCACTTTGGGAGGCTGAGGTGGAAGGATCGCTTGAGCCCAGAAGTTTGAGACCAGCCTGGGCAACATAGTGAGACCTCCTTTTCTTTTATTCTTTTCTTTCCTTTTCTTTCCTCTTCCTCTTCCTCCTCCTCCTCCTCCTCATCTTCTTCTTCTTCTTCTTCTTCCTCTTCTTCTTCTTCCTCTTCCTCTTCCTCTTCTTCTTTTTTTTGAGACAGGGACTCACTCCATCACCTGGAGTGCAGTGGTGCGAACACGGCTAACTGCAGCCTCAACCTCCCCAGGCTCAGGTGATCTCCCACCTCAGCCTCCTGAGTAGCTGGGACTATAGGGATGCACCATCACATCTGGCTAATTTTTTTTTTTTCTGTTTTGTAGAGACAGGGTTTTGCCATATAGGCTAGTCTCAAACTCCTGGGCTCAGTGATCTGACCACCTTGGGCTCCCAGAGTGCTGAGATTACAAGCGTGAGCCATTTCTTTTCTTTTCTTTTCTTTTTTTATTTTTTTTTTTTGAGACAAAGTCTCGCTCTGTCGCCCAGGCTGGAGTACAGTGGCACAGTCTCGGCTCACTGCAACCTCCGCCTCCCGGGTTCAAGCGATTCTCCTGTCTCAGCCTCCTGAGTAGCTGGGATTACAGGCAGGTGCCACCTCGCTTGGCTAATTTTTGTATTTTTAGTAGAGACGGGGTTTCACCATGTTGGGCAGGCTGGTCTCGAACTCCTGACCTCATGATCTGCCTGCCTTAGCCTCCCAGCCTCCCAAAGTGCTGGGATTATAGGCATGAGCCACTGCACCCGACCTAATTTCTTTTTTTTTTTTTTTGAGACAGGTCTCCCTCTGTCACCCAGGCTGGAGTGCAGTGGCATGATCTCAGCTTACTGCAACCTCCACCTCCAGGGCTCCAGCAATCCTTGCGCCTAAACCTCCCGAGTAACTGGGATTATAGGCACCTGCCACCACGCCTGGCTAATTTTTTATAGAGACAGGGTTTCACCAGGTTACCCAAGCTGGGTCTTGAACTTCTGGACTCAAGAGATCCTCCAGCCTCGATCAGCCTTCCAAAGTGCTGGGGTTACAGGTGCCTGCCACTACCCCCAGCTAATTTTTATACTTTTAGAAGAGACAGGGTTACACCATGTTGGCCTCAGGCTGGGTGCAGTGGCTCACACCTGTAATCCCAGCACTTTGGGAGGCCAAAGTAGGTGGATTACTTGAGGTCAGGATTTTGAAACCAGCATGGCCAACATGGTGAAAATTCGTCTCTACTAAAATACAAAAATTACCCCCAGTATGGAGGGAAGAAGAAGGGAAGGAGTGTGCAAAGCTCCTAGGTGAATTAGTGTTAGCCACGGGAGGATGGTGGCCCATGCCTGTGATCCCAGCTACTTGGGAGGCTGAAACAGGAGAATTGCTTGAACCGGGGAGGCGGAGGTTGCAGTGAGCCAATGCACTCCAGCCTGGGCGACAGAGTGAGACTCTGTCTCAAAAAAGAAAAGAAAGAGAAGAGAAGAGAAGAGAAGAGAAGAGAAGAGAGAAAAGAAAAAGATTAAATACTATTATCTCATATATAACCCATTATCATTTATTCCCAGTTGTCCCAACACTGTCCTCCCCAGCTGTGTTTCCCTGATCTAAGATCCAGCCACAACTCATGCACCTTGGTTGTCACTTCTCTTTGCCCTCCCTTTTCCAGAGCAGGCCCAGCTGCTCTTGTTTCCCATGGCGCTGACACTTCTGAAAGGGATAAGGCCAGTTATCCTGCAGAGTAAGCCACAGTGTGGATTTGTCTCATGTTTCCTCCTGACTACTTAGTCAGATATGTTTGGTGTAAACAGCTCAGAGTCCAGGCTGTGTCCTTTTCAGTGCACTACATCTGGAGGCCCCTGATGCTGGCCTGCCCTGATTTTGGTGAGGGACCTGGATTTTCAGCTGGAAGGCCAGTGCATGTTCTCACCTCCTGCAGGCACCCCCAGCATGGAGGGAAGAAGGGAAGGAGTATGTATAGATCCTTGGTGAATTAGTGTTAGCCACGAGAGGAGCAGTCTCTGGGACTCGTCGATCCCCACATACGACAGCCAGAAAGCTCAGAAGGAAGTCCGTCCATCACAGCTGAGGCGCACTCAGCCAGTGCCTCTCCTTGGACCATTTCACAGTGTGTCAAGGCCTCTGTCACCTCCATGAAGTCTTCATGATTCTCTTGGGCAGAAGCAGTTGCTCCCTCCTCTCTCCTTCTGTAATCCTTTGTCTCATTTGCCTGCTTGCTGCAATGTGTTAGAGTTCACTGTGGGGCTCTTACTGCCCCTGTATATCCAGGCCCAGTAGAAAAGCCCAGGCCCAGGGCCCAGGAGAGAAGCTTCTCCATAAATATTTGTCAAATAAATTACTCAAATGAAATCAGTCTGCCTTGTGGTCAATTTTACATTTTATTTATTTATTTATTTATTTATTTATTTATTTATTTATTTATTTACAGATAGAGTCTCACTCTGTCGCCAGGCTGGAGTGCAGTGGCGTGATCTTGGCTCACTACAACCTCCGACTCCCTGGTTCAAGCAATTCTCCTGCCTCAGCCTCCCAAGTAGCTGGGACTACAGGCATGTGCCACCACACCCAGCTAATTTTTGTATTTTCAGTAGAGACGGGGTTTTACCATGTTGTCCAGGCTGGTCTTGATCTCCTGACCTCATGATCTGCCCATCTTGGCTTCCTAAAGTTCTGGGATTACAGGCATGAGCCACCACGCTTGGGCTTTTTTTGTTTTTTGAAACAGAGTTTTGCTCTTGTTGCCCAGGCTGGAGTGCAATAGCACGATCTCAGCTCACCGCAACCTCCACCTCCCGGGTTCAAGTGATTCTCCTGCCTCAGCCTCCTGAGTAGCTGGGATTACAGGCATGCACCACCACACCTGGCTAATTTTGTATTTTTAGTAGAGATGGGGTTTCTCCATGTCGGTCAGGCTGATCTTGAACTCCTGACCTCAGGCGATCCGCCCACCTTGCCCTCCCAAAGTGCTGGAATTACAGGTGTGAGCCACGGCGCCCGGCCTTATTTATTTATTTATTTATTTATGAGACAGAGCCTTGCTCTGTCACCCAGGTTGGAGTGCAGTGGTGCGATCTTGGCTTACTGCAACCTCTGCATCCCGGGTTCAAGCGTTTGTCCTGCCTTAGCCTCCGGAGTAGCTGGGACTACAGGTGCTCACCACCACGCCCGGCTACTTTTTGTATTTTTAGTAGAGATGGGGTTTCACTATGTTGGTCAGGCTGGTTTCGAACTCCTGACCACAAGCAATCCATGTGCCTCAGCCTCCCAAAGTATTGGGATTACAGGCGTGAGCCATCGCACCTGGCCAATTTTACCATTTTTAAAGTTATTCTTTTAGAGGCAGGGTCTCACTATTACACCCAGGCTGGTCTCGAACTCCCAGCCTCAAGTGATCCTCTCAATTTGGCCCCCTAACTAGCTGGGATTACAGCCACCACTCCTGGCTCAGTTTCACATGTGAAAGAAAAGTCCAGGTGGGGTATGATGGCTCACGCCTGTAACGCCAGCACTTTGGGAGGCTGAGTCAGTGGGATCGTTTGAGTCCCGGAATTTGAGAACAACCTGTGCAACATGGTGAGACTTCGTCTCTACAAAAAAATTCAAAAATAGCTGGGCACGGTGGCGCATGCCTGTAGTCCCAGCTACTCAGGAAGCTGAAGTAGGAGAATCACTTGAGCCTGATAGGTAGAAGCTGCAGTCAGCCATGATTACACCACTGTACTCCAGCCTGGTTGATAGAGGGAGACCCTGTCTTAAGAAAAAAAAGGAAAAGTCCCACATCCAAAAATGAATTGAGGCCGGGCACGGTGGCTCACGCCTGTAATCCCAACACTTTGGGAGGCTGAAGTAGGCAGATCACTTGAGGTCAGGACTTTGAGACCAGCCTGGCCAACATGGTAAAACCCCGTTTCTACCAAAATAGAAAAATTTGTTGGGTGTGATGGGGTACACCTGTAATCCCAGCTACTCCAGAGGCTGAGGCACGAGAATCCTTGAACCCGGGAGGTGGAGGTTGCATAAGCTGAGATTGCGTCTTTGCACTGCAGCCTGGATGACAGAGCAAGACTCCTTCTCAAAATAAATAAATAAAATTATAAATATTAGAAAGGAAAAATTGAAAAATATCCCCAGATAATAAGGTTATATAGATAGAAAACTGAAAATAATCTACATATAGAGTTCATAAATCAAGTAAGGTTGCCAGATACTAGATCCCATACAGGTTCACTGAATTTCTATACAACAGCAATGTACAGTTAGGAGAAGTAGTTTTAAAAATTAATAAAAAGTGTGAGATTTTTAGTAGAAAAATTATCACACTTTACTGAAAGATAATGAAGACCTGGGCGCGGTGGCTCACGCCTGTAATCCCAGCACTTTGGAAGGCCGAGGTGGGTGAATCACAAGGTCAAGAGTTCGATACCATCGTGGTCAACATGGTGAAACCCCGTCTCTACTAAAAATACAAAAATTAGCTAGGTGTGGTGGCAGGCGCCTGTAATCCCAGCTACTCAGGAGGCTGAGGCAGGAGAGTCACTTGAACCTGGGAAGCGGAGGTTGCAGTGAGCCGAGATTGTACCACTGTACTCCAGCCTGGGCGACAGAGTGAGACTCTGCCTCAAAAAAAAAAAAAGAAAAGAAAAAGAAAAAAAATGAATACCTAAACATATGGAGAGACAAATCATGTCCACTAATAAAATAAAGATTCAATTCTCCCTATTCGATCTATAGATTTAATTCAGATGCAATAGAGATTTTCATGGAAATTGACAGGAGAATTATAAACATTTTTGGAAGAAGAAAGAATAGCCAAGTTACTATTAAAAAAAAAACCAAATAGAGAGATGACACCCACCAGATTTCAAGTCTTATTATAAATTCATAGTAATTAGGATGTGCAATATTGGCTCAAGGTTAGACAAACAGACCCATGGACACGTGTCACTGCATATCCCTAGGGAAAGGAGGTACCAAGTCAATACATAGTGCTGGACAATTGCCAATCATTTCCAGGGAAAAAATAAAACTAGATTCACACTTCACACTATGCATAAAAACTCAATTTCAGAGGAATCAAGGACTTAAATATGAAAGACATCACTTAAAAAGATATAAAGGCCGGGTGTGGTGGCTCACACCTGTAATCCCAGCACTTAGGGAGGCCGAGGCAGGTGGATCACAAGATCAGGAGTTCGAGACCAGCCTGGCCTACATGGTGAAATCCCGTCTCTACTAAAATTACAAAAATTAGCCGGGCATGGTGGCCCATGCCTGTAATCCCAGCTACTTGGGAAGCTGAGACAGGAGAATCGCTTAAGCCCGGGAAGCCGAGGTTGCAGTGAGCCAAGTTCACATCACTGCACTCCAGCCTGGGCAACAAAAACCAGACTCCGTCTCAAAAAATAATAATAAAATAAAATAAAAAATAACAATAAAAAGATAGAGAATTTATTTAATAATTTGAGGTGGTGAGTTGTTTATTAAACAAAACACACAAAAGTACAAATGAGAATGAAGAAAATAAACCAGATCAATCTGACATTAAAACCAGTCATCAAGAGACTCTGTAAGAGCAAAAAGAGAAGCTGTAAACTGGGAGAAGGTCATTGCACCATATAACCAACAAAGAATTACTCTTTAAAGTTTCTGAAGTCTAGAAGCTGTGTAAAAAACTACTATACCCACTAAGAAAAAGATTCACCATCTAAGAAAAAAATGGTACAAAGAGGCATTTTATAGGAGAAACCATGAGTGACCAAAAAAATCTTTGAGAAGATGTTCAACCTCATTAGTAATCAGGGAGATGTACATTAAAACTACTATAATGCTGGCAGATTAGACATTTGTAAAGGAAAAAAAAAAAAGCCAGACACAATGGCACACATCTGTAATCCCAGCACTTTGGGAGGTCGAGGTGGGAGGACAACCTGAGCTCAGAAGATACAGAGCAGCCCAGCCTGGGCAACATGGAGAAATTCTGTCTCTACAAAAACATAAAAACAAAATAAAAATTTAAAAAAATCAGCCAGTGTGGTGGTGCACACCTGCAGTCCCAGCTGCCTGGGAGACTGAGGTGGGATCACTTGAACTCAGGAAGTTGAGGCTGCAGTGAGAGGTGGTTATGCCACTTCACTCCGGCGTGTGTGATAAAGCAAGACCCTGTCTCAAAAAATAAAATAAAATTTGATGGCCGGGCGCGGTGGCTCAAGCCTGTAATCCCAGCACTTTGGGAGGCCGAGACGGGCGGATCACGAGGTCAGGAGATCGAGACCATCCTGGCTAACAC
>NW_012100320.1:3554259-3561094 GCF_000951045.1 Mandrillus leucophaeus | reverse complement strand
AGTGGAGCTGAGATCCGGCCACTGCACTCCAGCCTGGGCGACAGAGCGAGACTCCGTCTCAAAAAAAAAAAAAAAAAAAAAAATTTGAAAACCACTGTAAGTTACAATTTCATAACTACCAGATGGACAAAGATTAACTTCTGAGCATTTCGTTTTTTCTTTTTTTTTTTTGAGAAGGAGTCTCGCTCCATCACCCAGGCTGGAATGCAGTGGCGCGATCTCTGCTCACTGCAAGGTCTGTCCCCCGGTTTCATACTATTCTCCTGCCTCAGCCTCCCGAGTAGTGGGGACTACAGGCACCCGCCACCACGCACGGCTATTTTTTTTTCTTTTTTAGTAGAGAAGGAGTTTCAGCATGTTGGCCAGAATGGTCTTGATCTCCTGACCCCGTGATCCACCCGCCTCGGCCTCCCAAAGTGCTGGGATTACAAGTGTGAGCCACCGCGCCTGGCCACATTTCTTTTTTTCTCTCTTTTTTTTTTTTGAGATGGAGTGTCACTCTTGTTGCCCAGGCTAGAGTGCAATGGCACAATTTCGGCTCACTGCAACCTCCGCCTCCCAGGTTCAAGCGACTCTCCTGCCTCAGCCTCCCGAGTAGCTGGGATTACAGGCACCTGCCACCACGCCCAGCTAATTTTTTGTATTTTTAGTAGAGACGGGGTTTCGTCCATGTTAGGCAGGCTGGTCTCGAACTCCTGACCTCAAGTGATCCGCCTGCCTTGGCCTCCCAAAGTGCTGGGATTACAGGGGTGAGCCACCACGCCCGGCAACTTCTGAGCATTTCAAGGCCAGTAAGGGTGAGAAGCAATGGGAATATAATAGGCCATTTGTGGAACTGCAAATAAGTACATAATTTGGGGAAAAATTATTATGCAGTTACCTACCTGCCCTAAGACCCAGCCATTCCATTCCACACTTTAAGGAAATAAAATCTTGCATAGGTTCAAGGAGTTCCAATGGCCAAAATCTGGCAAAACCCCAAAACCTATAGGAAGGGAGAACGGATCTATACACTGTGCTCTGTTCAAACGTTTTATACCTAACAGAGGTGGCAGGGCAATTATTAGTCATTGGCCACGTGTGCCACGTGGGCTGATTGAGCACTTGAAATGCAGCTAGTCCTAATTGAAATGTGCTAAATGTAAAATATACACAGGATTCAGAAGACTAAGAAAGCAGTGTAGAATCCTTGTTTTTTTGTTTGTTTTTTTAAGATGGAGTCTAGCCCTGTGGCCCAGGGTGGAGTGCAGTGGCACAATCTCGGCTCACTGCAAACTCCAACTCTCGGATGCAAGCAATTACCCTGTCTCAGCCTCTGGAATAGCTGGGATTACAGGCGCCCGCCACCACGCCCGGCTAGTTTTTCTATTTTTAGTAGAGATGGGGTTTCACCACGTTGGCCCAGGCTGGTCTCGAACTCTTGACCTCAAGTGATTCGCCCACCACGGCCTCCCAATGAGCTGGGATTACTGGTATAAGCCTCCACACCCCGTCAAAACACTTTTTTAAGAATCTTCCATATTAATAACATTAAAGTAAATACTTCGGAGTTGCCGGAAAGAACTTCACTAAAAAATCAAGCTTGCACTTTAACATAAAGTTTAAAAGCATGAAAGATCAAAGCAACACCAAAAACGGCATGGTATCTAAAACAACCAACCATCCATGACAACACCTAAAACAACCCCAAAACCACTTCTAATTTTCAGACAGTTTTAGATAGCCTTGCCGAAACAAGGCCTCAAAAAATTGGTTTAAGACTCAGAGTTGTTCCTCTCCACGGAAATCTTTAGTAAAAGGCGAAAGATTTATACGATCTGAAGAGAAACCAGAGTATGGTGCACATCTCCACAACTCGCCTCTCGGGTAACAAAAACTCCTAGTCTATTGATGGTGACTAGTTAATGCCAAGGTTCTATATTTAGAAAAAAATTTTCAGAGTACTGTTTAAACAAAAATCTAATTTTCACAGAATATGCTTAGAATAAAAATGTTTGATTTTGCCGTTTTAAATTTGTACTGTGAGCAGTGCATTATGGGTATGCAAATAATCGGATCAATCTTTGGATTCCGGAACGGAGCATTTCACAGAGTGCCTTATGTCACCGTTAGGGGGCGAAGCCGAAGACTGGCTGACTGGAAAATAACGCTTTCCTGGTCAGAGACTCAGGTTTTATCTGTTTTGTGTATTTGTACGTCTAAGTTTGATTTATTTTAAATAAAGACTGCTATTAAATTGAAAGAGAAAAAATTGGCAAGTAAATGATTGACACAATTCAGGATAGTAGTTCCTCCCTTCGGTGAGGAGCTAGAGGTGCGACTGGGTAAGTGCACACAGGGGTTTGTTTAAAAAGTTTGACAATTTCCGTTTTTTTAAACTGTATGGTGGGCACAGGGGCGTTCTGATGTTATTTTTAACTGTGCACTCCGGGGATATACTGAATTTTGTATGCCATTTGAGAATTCCTGGCAATATCCTGTTTAAAATTGGAGCTTGAGTGCTCTGTTTCAGGTTTCCTGCCCCACCGGACGCTGCTGTTGGGGATGCAATCTTGCTATTCCTGTTTCAGACCTCGTGTCTCCTTATCCTAGGCGGGAGGATCGCCTGAGGCCCAGAGTTCGAGACCTGCCATCTCTACAAAAAATAATTAGTAAAAAAAAATAGTGCTGTCCTCTCGCTACAGCGTGGGCTCTGACCAGCCTATAGGGAATTCCTTTCTAAGGAAGGTGCTCACTGGGCAACCAGTGAAAGGAAAGCAGTACAGGCTGGTCTGGAATTCCTGGCCACAAGCAATCCTCCCATTTTAGCCTCCCAAAGAACTGGGATTACAGGCCTGAGCCACCACACCCAGCCAGCTCTAAGACTTTTACAGCCGCTGGTGTGAACATTTCATTTCCCGACTTTCACACCTTCTCTGAACCAACACTTTTTTTTCACTTTGCTGCTCCTTTGCTAGCAAGTCAATCATATTTGACATGCATGTAATTTAAATTTGTCTAATACATTTAAAAAATAGATTTACTGGATATAATTTAAAAGCCAAGCAATCCACCCATTTAAAGTATACAATTCGGCCCGGCACGGTGGCTCACACCTGTAATCCCAGCACTTTGGGAGGCTGAGGCGGGCGGATCACAAGGTCAGGAGATCAAGACCATCCTGGCTAACACAGTGAAACCCCGTCTCTACTAAAAATACAAAAAGTTAGCCAGGTGTGGTGGTGGGCACCTGTAGTCCCAGCTACTCTGAGGCTGAGGCAGGAGAATGGCGTGAACCCGGGAGGCGGAGCTTGCAGTGAGCCGAGATTGTGCTACTGCACTGCAGCCTGGGCGACAGAGCGAGACTCCGTCTCAAAATAAATAAATAAATAAATAAAGTATACAATTCAATGGTTTTTAGTATATTCACAGTTGTAGGATCATCCCCACTATATAATTTTAGAATTTTTTGTTTGTTTTGGGTCTTTTTGTTATTGTTTTTCTTTTTTTTTTTTTTGAGACCGAGTCTTGCTCTGCTCCCCAGGCTAGAGTGCCGTGGTGCAATCTTGGCTCACTGCAACCTCCATCTCCCAGGTTCAAGAGATTCTGCCGCCTCAGCCTCCCGAGTACTTGGGACTATAGGCATCTGCCACCATGCCCAGATAATTTTTGTATTTTTTGTAGAGACAGGGATTCACCATGTTGGCCAGGCTGGTCATGAACTCATGGCCTCAAGTGATCTCCCCACCTTGACCTCCCAAAGTGCTGAGATTACAGGTGAGCCACCATGCCCGGTCAGAATGTTTTTGCCACTCAGAAAAATAAAACAGTGCCCATTAGAAGTTACTTCCCACCCGCTCCTTCACCCAGCCTCTGGCAACCACTAATCTACTTTCTGTCTCTAGTAGGCCCATTCTAGACATTTCATATAAAAGGAAGCATACAACATGTGGCCTTTTGTACCGGCTTCTTTTGATATGGCTCACTGGTGAGCAAACATCCATCTGGTTTTGTTTGTTTGTTTGCTCAGTTTTTCCCTCCCACAACAAGGAAAACGTGATTTAATTCTACAAATTTACAAACCAAAATACAAAACGAAATGTGGAACACAAAATAAAGATGAGGAGTTCTGAGACTCAAGGCAGCTCAGCTGCAGCAGCTGGCCCCGTGGTCCAGGCTGAGTCCTCCCCATGACTTGGATTTGGCTCTGACCTTCAGAACTTGAGGCTGAAGCTGGGCCCACGACCGAGGCGCCGTGGTTTGTGATGGTGAAGTGGAAGCCAGTCTCCTTCAGGTGGCCATCACCCAGCTGGCTGGCTCCTTGGCGGGGCGCGGGTCGGGTGGGAGCGTGCTGGTGCTTCACTTCACACACTGCTGCTCACTCTTTGCGGGCCACGTGGGGAACATCGAGGGGTCAGTAGGGGAGGGGGCGATCTCGCAGAAATACTCGTGCTTGAGGCCATCCTCCGTGCTCCTCCTGGGGAAGTAGGTCAGGAACTTGTTCGTAAGATCAAAGCCCTGTTCTGAGAGCAAGGCCCCCAAGCCCTTGCAGAGGTTGCTATAGAGGTACTGGCTGAAGGTCATCTTCTTGACTGCTGGAAGGTTATTGTAGCCAGGGCTGTTTGTTTTCGTTTTTATTTTTGTTTTTGTTTTTTTGAGACGGAGTCTCGTTCTATTGCCCGGGCTGGAGTGTGGCACGATCTCAGCTCATTGCAAGCTGTGCCTCCCGGGTTCACCCCATTCTCCTGCCTCAGCCTTCCACCATGCCTGGCTAATTTATTTTATTTTATTTTATTTTATTTTTAAGAGATGGAGTCTCGCTCCACGCCATTCTCCTGCTTCAGCCTCCCGAGTAGCTGGGACTACAGGCACCCGCCACCACGCTCAGCTAATTTTTTTGTATTTTTGGTAGAGACGGGGTTTCACACATGTTAGCCAGGATGGTCTCGATTTCCTGACCTCGTGATCCGCCCGCCTCGGCCTCCCGAAGTGCTGGGATTACAGGCGTGAGCCACCGCGCCCGGCCTGTTTTTGTTTTGATACAGGTTCTGTCACCCAGGCTGGAGGGCAGGGCGGCAGTCATAGCTCACTGCAGCCTCAAACTGCTGGGCTTAAGCACTTGCTGCTTCAGCTTTAGCAATCCTCCTGCCTCAGTCACCGGAGTATCTGGGACTATAGTCAGCAAGCCACCACATCGGGCTAATTTTATTTTATTTTTTAATTTTTTGTAGAGATGGGTGGGTCTCCCTATGTTGAAAGACATGTTGCCCATGCTGGTCTCAAATTGGTGGGCTCAGGGGATCCTCCCACCTCTGCCTCTCAAAGTGTTGGGATTAAAGGTGTGAGCCACTGCGCCAGGCAGCATACATCTGTTTTGATAGTCTTGCATGCTTGCTATCTTCATAATGTAATGAGAAGTTAAAGAGACCCGTGGGGATGCAAAGTTCTCACCATATGATAATAGCTACACTTCATAGGACTTAGCCACAGGGGCTAAGGGGACAGGCTAAGGGGTGGGTTCTCTGAACACTGAGCTCTCCCCGCATTGAGCCTTGGGAGAGACTGTTTCCTTACTCCTGGGTTTTACGGGATATTCATCTGCTGGCCTTTGCTCTGCTTCACTCTGGAAGGGTCCTGGATAGCTTTCACTGTTTAGAGAACTGAAAGGAAAGTTAACTTGTTTTTAGCCATACCAGTCTCCATAAAGGGTCATGGAGTTTCTAGAACTTGTGAATCCAAAGCCTGGACTCACCCTGATCCATTATTTATGGTGTGGCTTGCACTTCCATTTCCAGCAACAATTCACGCTAATTTAATTTAAGAAATAACTGGCCGGGCACGGTGGCTCACACCTGCAATCCCAGCACTTTAGAAGGCTGAGGTGGTTGGATCACCTGAGGTCAGGAATTCAAGACCAGCCTGGCCAACATGGCGAAACCCTGTCTCTACTAAAAATATAAAAATCAGCGGGGTGCAGTGGCACGTGCCTGTAGTCCCAGCTACTCGGGAGGCTGAGGCAGAAGAATTGTTTCAACCCGGGAGGCAGAGGTTGCAGTGAGCCAAGATCGTGCTGCTGCACTCCAGCCTGGGTGACACAGCGAGACTCCATCTAAAAAAAAAAAAAAAAAAAAAAAATCCAGTGTGTATTTTATACTTACAGTACATCTCAATTCAGACTGACTACATTTCAAATGCTCAATAGCCACATGTGGCCAGTGGTTACCATATTGAATAATATACTTCCAAATCTTTCTGTATCTTCTATGAATATAATCATATGGACTGAGAATAACAATAATTGTGTTTTTCTTTTTTCATTCCTTATACTTTTCCCTCCCCCCGACTTTTCTTGTTTTACTTTCCTGGCAAGGCCCTTAGTGAAAAATTGAATGGAAGCAGTGATACTGTTATTTTTGTCTTCTTCCAGACTCTAAAAAGTTCACAATACTTTCGGTTATGTGTGATGTTTTTGGTTGTTATTCTACTTTAAGCAGATTCCCATCTATTCCTATTGTAATAAGATTAAGACATAGCTGGGCTTGGTGGCTCATGCCTGTAATCCCAGCACTTTGGGAGGCCGAGGCTGAAGGATGGCTTGAGCCGAGGAGTTCGAGGCCAGCCTGTGGGTGAAATGGCGGAACCCTGTTCCTACAAAGAAATACAAAAATTAGCCAGGTGGGGTGGTGCGAGCCTGTAGTCTCTACTATTTGGGAGGATGAGGTGGTAGGATCACTTGAGCCCGGGAGGTTGAGGTTGCAGTAAACCTAGATTGCACCACTGCACTCCAGCCTGGATGACAGAGCGAGACTCTGTATCAAAAGTAAAATAATATAATACAATATAATATAAATATATA
>NW_012100320.1:3550274-3554074 GCF_000951045.1 Mandrillus leucophaeus | reverse complement strand
TATATACACTATATATACTATATACTATATACTATATATACACACTATATATACTATATATAAAATGGATAGATTTTATACTATATATAAATTTTATCAATATGCTTATGCATTCATAGGATTACCAAATGATTTTGCTTTAATCTCATATAGTGTTGATCAATCTACACTAAAAGATTAATGGGGCTTTTGTTTATTTGTTTAATTTAATTTATTTTTTATATATTTTTTTAGATAGAATTTTGCTCGTCACCCAGGCTGGAGTGCAGTGGCATGATCTGGGCTCACAACCTCCGCCTCCTGGGTTCATGCGATTCTCCTGTTTTTTTTTAGATAGAGGCTCACTCTGTCACCCAGGCTGGAGTGCAGTGGTACAATCTCAGCTCACTGCAACCTCTGCCTCCCAGGTTCAAGCGATGCTCCTGACTCACCCTCCTGAGTAGCTGGGATTATTACAGGCGCGCCCCACCACACCTGGCTAATTTTTGTATTTTTAGTAGAGAAGGGGTTTCACCATGTTGGCCAGGCTGGTCTTGAACTCCTGGCCTCAACTGATCTTCCCGCGTCGCCTTCCCAAAGTGCTGGGATTACAGGCGTGAGCCACTGTGTCCAGGCTACAGTAACAGATTAACATTAAATCATTCTTGTAGATTGTTTTCTGGTTTCTATTTGTTGTGACCAGATGCCCACAGTTACAAGAAGTAGGTTCTCTTGTAGAAACAACATTCAATCTTTTCAAATTTTTCAGTAAAGAGAGACTCTCCCTACAGGGAAGGTAGTGGGGGGCCTCTAGGTCTTAGCTCCTATTACCAGAGTTACCTCCGTTCTGGAACTCCTTGCTCATTTCTGCTGCAGCCTCCGCGATGGCCACAAGAGGGCGCAGCTTCCATTTAGTGCTCAGTTCTGACCACAAGGCCCACCCGAGTTCTGACCACAAGGCCCACCCGTTATGGTCGTGGGGTCAAATATCTTCTTCCCTTAAATCCGAAAAGAACTTTGAAAATCTATGTTCCTCTTGCACATTTTAAAGATCATGTCTACAGCTTTCTCGTGATAAATTACAATATAAGTTTAAATAGATGCAAAGGATGACTATTTTGTGCATTTTAATATTAACATTCAAAACTGTTACATCACTAAAAATTTAGGCCGGTGCTCCTGCCTGTAATCCCAGCACTTTTGGAGGCTGAGGTGGGTGGATCACTTGAGGCCAGGAGTTCAAGATTAGCCTAGCCAACATGGTGAAAACCCGTCTCTACTAAAAATTCAAAAATTAGCCAGGTGTGGTGGCACACGCCTGTAGTCCCAGCTACTCGGGAGGCTTGCTTGAACCCGGGAGGTGGAGGTTGCAGTGAGCCATGATCGCGCCACTGCACCCCAGCCTGAGCAACAGAACAAGGCCCTGTCTTTAAAAAAAGGGGGGATACCCCAAAAGTCAGGTTAGTGTCTGGCTCTATGGGCTAGAGAAAGGATTGCAGCCAGGAAGGGGCAGGAGTGCATGTGCTGGCAATATCCTGGAGTTCGGTTACCCACAGGCGTTTTGTAAGGGCACTGCATATACAGAACGCTTTAGATGTGGAAAATTTTAAAACAGTCTCCAAAATAAGTAGCATAAAAAGCTGAAGATTCATACTAAGCAAAGCAAAGCAACTTCTGGAACAGAAGAGTGACTCCTACAAATAATGGCTTGCAGAAAGGAAACAGCTGATAAGACAGTGCATTAAGTCTCTTATTTATATAAGATTAGGCCAGGCGCGACGGCTCACACCTGTAATTCCAGCACTTTAGGAGGCCGAGGCGGATCATCTAAGGTCGGGAGTTCGAGACCAGCCTGGCCAACATGGCGAAACCCCATCTCTACTAAAAATACAAAAAGTTTGCTGGGCATGGTGGTGGGCGCCTGTAATTCCAGCTACTCGGGAGGCTGAGGCAGGAGAATCACTTGAACCCGGGAGGCAGAAGTTGCAGTGAGCCGAGATCGCCCTACTGCACTCCAGCCCGGGAGACAAGAGTGAAACTCCGTCTCAAAAAATAAAAAAAAAAGATTAGCCCTACTTACCAAAGCAAGGACTACAGTATGGGCAAAAAATACGGTAAAACATCTCAATAATTATTATAATTATTACATATGCAAATGATAGTATTTTGGATTACTGGATTTTTCCATTCTTTTTAGTTGTTTAATGTGGCTTATTAAAATTAAAAATTCCACCTCTACCTTGCATTGTATTTCAACCAGACAATGCTGCAAAGAAAATGAACTGAATACTGTATATTACAGGTAACAAAAAACATGCATCTACCAAACAGCCTTCACTAAGAAAAGACCCCAGAGGAGGTACTACTTGTGTGTCAACTGACTATCACATAAAGTTGAAAAGCATGAATATACAAGACGCATTTCCTTGGAACATAGGTGAGTACACACAGAAATAATTAGAAGCAACGTAGGGAGAAAAAAACTAAGTAGGTTTCAATGCCTCTACCATGTAGAATGTGCCAACCAGTGTTTAATACACATCACAACACCCGTGAACTCTGTGATAGAGAATAACAAACACAAAAAACTTAAACACACTTCTAATATTAAACAACCACATATAGCCTTGTGAAATACAAGGCCTCAAAAAATTAGGTTAAGACTCAGAGTTGTTCCTCTCCACGGAAATCTTTAGTAAAAGGCGAAAGATTTATGCGATCTGAAGAGAAACCAGAGTATACTCAATGACACTGTAACTCAAGTCTGGGGTAATTGCAATTCCTAGTACACTAATGGTTTCTACTCATCCCAAGAATTACTACCTGAGAAAGTTCATACAAAAAAATTCTGCATGTACAATTCTCATACTTAGAAATGTCAAGCAATATAGAATTTTTTTTTCAGAAAAAAAATACTGTTTGCAATGTATTATGGGTATGCAAATAATCCTGAATAATCATCTTTAGACTCCGGAAATACCTTAGTAGTCACACGGTGCTCTTGGGGCAACATTTAGGGGGCGAAGCGGGGGCCTTGCTACCCAGGATTTTTTTTTTTTTTTTTTTTTTGAGACAGGGTCTCTGTCATCCAGGCTGGAGTGCAGTGGCGCGATCTCGGCTCACTGCAGCCTCTGCCTCCCGGGTTTAAGTGATTCTCCTGCCTCAGCCTCCCAAGTAGGTGGGATTTCAGGCGCAAGACACTGAGCCCAGCTAATTGCCCAGGACTTTTAAGCCCTGTCTCTAAAATAAAAATAGAAACATCTTAAAGATTTTTAAGTATATCTCGCACATAATGCATATAGTCTATGTGCATACATAATTCAAAGAAAAGTAATAAAACACTGATGTCTGCCATCCAGTTCAAAAAGTATATTGTTAACATCTTTGAAGCCCTCGTTGGCCCATTTCCCCATCATACCCCTCACTCACTATATGGGTAGTCACTATCTGGAATTTGTATTAACCATTCCTTTGCTCTTAACTGCTCCTCCTCGCCCCAACTATTAGAAAACTCCCTCCTAGCAATCCTCCCACCTCAGCCTCTCAGCTAGCTGGGACCACAGGCACTCGCCACCACACCTGGCTAATTTTTGTATTTTTTGTAGAGACGGTTTCTGGCTTTCTTGCCCAGCCTGGTCTCAAACTTCTGGTCTCAAGCAAGCCTCCTGCCTCAGCTTCCAGAGTTGCTGGATTACAGGCGTGAGACACAGCCGCCAGCTCTTCTTTCACTTTCTCCACGAGATTTTGCATCTATATAATATATAAAATAATGTATTACATATAATATATATTACACATATAATATATTACATATATTATAT
>NW_012100320.1:3547602-3550034 GCF_000951045.1 Mandrillus leucophaeus | reverse complement strand
GATCTCAGCTCACTGCAAGCTCCGCCTCCCTGGTTCACGCCATTCTCCTGCCTCAGCCTCCCGAGTAGCTGGGACTACAGGCGCCCGCCGCCTCGCCCGGCTAATTTTTTGCATTTTTAGTAGAGACGGGGTTTCACCGGGTTAGCCAGGATCGTCTCGATCTCCTGACCTCGTGATCCGCCCGTCTCGGCCTCCCAAAGTGCTGGGATTACAGGCATGAGCCACCGCGCCCGGCCTCTAGCCTGCATTTAAATTTTTAAAGTTTTTTTTCTTTTTTTAATGGTGATAAAATATACATAAAATTTACCATTTTAACCATTTTTAAGTGTACAGTTTAGTGGCATTAAATATATTCACTGTTCTGCAACCATCATTACTTTTCATTTTCAGAACTTTTCATCATCCCAAAATGCATTAAATAATGACGCCCCATTCTCACTCTCTCAGCCCCTAGCAACCACTATTTTACTTTCTGTCTCTATGATATTGCCTTTTCTGGGTGCCTCATATAAGTGGAATCTGGAATATTCGTCCATTTGTCCTTTTGTCTCTGGTTTATTTCATTTAGCATAATGTCTTTAAGGTTCATCCATGTTGTAGCATGCATTGGAATTTTATTTTATTTATTTTTTTGAGATGGAGTTTTGCTCTTGTTGCCCAGGCTAGAGTGCAATGGCGTGATCTCAGCTCACTGCAACCTCCGCTTCCTGAGTTCAAGTGATTCTTCTGCCTCACCCTCCTGAGTAACTAGGATTACAGGCATGCACCACCACACCTGGCTAATTTTGTATTTTTAGCAGAGATGGGGTTTCACCATGTTGTTCAGGCTGATCTCGAACTCCTGACTTCAGGTGATCTGCCCGCCTCAGCCTCCCAAAGTGCCGGGATTACAGGCGTGAGCCACCGCGCCCGCCCAGAATTTTATTCCTTTTTAAGGATGAATAATATTCCATTATATGGGTACACCACATTTTGTTAACCCATTCATTTGTTGATGGACATGTGTTGTTTACACCTCTTGGTTATTGTAAATAATGCTTCCATGCAATTATTTTTAAATTTAAATTTAAATTATCTATCAGTAAAATTGAATTCTTCAGTTATACAGATCTATGATTTCTTTTTTTTTTGTCTTAAAAACAATTTTTTTTTTTTTTTTTTTTGAGACGGGATCTCACTCTATCACCCAGGCTGGAATGCAGTGGTGCAATCTCGGCTCACTGTAATCTCTACCTCCCTGGCTCAAGTGATCCCACCTCAGCCTCCAGAGTAGCTGGGGCTACAGTTGTGGCCACCATGCCAGGCTAATTTTTGTATTTTTAGTAGAGACAGGGTTTCACCATGTTGCCCAGGCTGGTCTAGAGCTCCTGGACTCAACGCCATCCGACCATCTCCGCCTTCCAAAGTGCTAGGATTACGGGCTTGAGCCACTGCCTGTTTTGTTTTGTTTCTTTTAGAGACCGGGTTTCCTATGTTGCCCAGGTTGGTCTCGAAATCCTGGCCTTAAGCAATCCTACAACCTCATCCTCCCAAAATGCTGAGATTACAGGCATGAGCCACTGTAAGAGACACGGTCTCTCTGTTGCCCAGGTCTTAGCTGGGACTCCAGGTGCAAGCCACCATGTCCTGCTACTTTTTGTATTTTCTTTACAGGCGTGACCCACCACCACACCTGACCAGATTTATGATTTTAAATTTATTTTTTTTTTATTTTATCCTCACTGCATACTGAGTGCATCTAAGATTTTTTATACATATATACAGGTTTGCATAATCACCACCACAATCAAGATACAAAATAGTTTCATCACTCCAAAATTTCCTCATGCTGCTCTTTGTGGTCACACCTTCCTCTACTTGTAATCCTTTACAAACACTGACCTGTCCTCCATCACTAGTTTTGCCATTTCCGACATTTAAATGAAACATTCAGTACATACCCTTTTGAACTGGCTTCTTGTGCTCGGCATGATGCCTTGAGATTCACTCATGTTGTTGCATTCCTTTCTGTTTCTGTGTGGCTGTACCATGAGTTGTTTACCCATCCACCTGTCATTTCCAGTTTTTAGTGACTGCTAACAGAGCTGCTATAAACATTTTTGTACAGATATTTGTCTGAGCAAGAGTTTTCACTTCTCTAAACACCTAGAAGTGGGTATTGCTAACTCTTATGGTAGGTGGATGTTTAACTTTATAAGAACTGTTTTTGGGCGGGCGCGGTGGCTCACACCTGTAATCCCAGCACTTTGGGAGGCCAAGGTGGGCGGATCACAAGGTCAGGAGATCGAGACCACGGTGAAACCCCATCTCTACTAAAAATACAAAAAATTAGCCGGGCGTGGTGGCAGGCGCCTGTAGTCCCAGCTACTCAGGAGGCTGAGGCAGGAGAATGGCGTGAACCCGGGAGGCGGAGCTTGCAGTGAGCCGAGATC
>NW_012100320.1:3540678-3545687 GCF_000951045.1 Mandrillus leucophaeus | reverse complement strand
TCAGCCTCCCGAGTAGCTGGGACTACAGGCGCCCGCCACCTCGCCCGGCTAGTTTTTTGTATTTTTTAGTAGAGACGGGGTTTCACCAGGTTAGCCAGGATGGTCTCGATCTCCTGACTTTGTGATCCGCCCGTCTCGGCCTCCCAAAGTGCTGGGATTACAGGCTTGAGCCACTGTGCCCGGCCAAGACTCCATCTCAAAAAAGAAAAAAAAAGAAAAACAACAGATATACAGTAGACCCTTGAACAACATGGGGGGTTAGAGTTGCTGACGCCTCTTGCAGTTGAAAATTTGCATATAACTTTTTTTTTGGTGGGGAGATGGGGTCTCACTGTGGTCCAAGCTGGAATGCAGTGGCTTGATCTCAGCTCACTGCAACCTCCACCTCCTGGGCTCAAGCGATTCTCCTGTCTCAGCCTCCTGAGTAGCTGGGGCTACAGGCATATGCCACCATGCCCAGCTAATTTTTGTATCTTTAGTAGACAGGGTTTTGCCATGTTGGCCAGGCTGGTCTAGAACTCCTGGCCACAAGTGATCCGCCCGCCTCGGCCTCCCAAAGTGCTGGGATTACAGGTGTGAGCCACCTCGCTGATGCATATAACTTCTGACTCCCCCTAAACTTAACTACAAATAGTCTACTGTTGACTGAAAGCCTTACAGATAACAGTCGATTAACACATATTATGTGTGTTAAACATATTATATACTGTATTCTTACTACAAAATGAGGTAGAGGAAGGAAAATGTTTTAAAGAAGAAGAGAAAATAGGCTGGGCATGGTGACTTTCACCTGTAAACCCAGCACTTTGGGAGGCCGAGGCAGAAGGATCACTTGGGGCCAGGAGTTCAACACCAGCCTGTTCGAGATTTTGTCTCTACTAAAAAAAAAAAAAAAAAAAAAAAAAGAGAGAAAAAGAAAGAAAAAGAAGAAAGGAAAAAAAATTGCTGGAGATGGCATCATGCATCTATATATATAGTCCTAGCTACTCAGGAGGCTGAGACACGAGAATTGCTTGAACCTGGGAGGCACAGGTTGCAGTGAGATCACACCACTGTACTCCAGCCTGGCAACAGAGTGAGACCTTGTCTCAAAAAAAAAAAAAAAAAAAGAGAGAGAGAAAATATATTTAAATATATTTACTATTAAAAAAAGCCCACTAAATAAACAAAAAGAACATATATTTACTGTTCATCAGGTGGAAGTGGGTCATCATAAAGGTCTTCTTCCTCATTGTCTTCATGTTTGGTACATTGAGGAGGGGAAGGAGAGGTTGGTTTTACTGTCTGAAGAGTGGCAGAGGAGGAAGAGGTAGAGGTAGAAGGGAGGCAGGAGAGGCAGGCATACTCGCTTTAGTTTCAGTGCCCATACCACAGAAGGGTCCATGTTGTAAAAGCGGTCTTGAATACTAGGAACACTTCTACCAGATTGTTTAATGTCAGTTGTTCTCTGGCACTGCATCTTCTACATCTTCTTCATCGTCTTGCACTGGTTTGAAGGCACTCATCTCCACCAACTCATCTTCTATTCGTTCCTCTAGTGTGATATCTATTAGTTCTTGGATTTCTCCAAGATTCGTACCTTGAACCCTTCACCCTACACAACTCTTCACCCCACACACACCTCTTTTCCACAATGTCTTTTGTGATTTCCTTGACAGTCTCGGTCATAAATCTTGTGAAGTCATGCACAACATCTGGACACAATTTTTCTCCAGTAGGAATTTATTGTTTCAGGTTTGATGGCCTTCACGAGTTTTTCTACAACATCTTCAATGGTGTAATCCTTCCAGACGTTCATGATGTTCTCTTGGTTGAGGTCCTCTTCCATAGTGTTGACAATCCCTTCCATAGAGTACAGGGTGTAATAAGCATTAAAGGTCCTTATGACCCCTTGATCTAGAGGATGAATGACAGACATCGTATTTAGGGGCAAGTAGACCACTTGCACCTTCGGTGTTGAACTCAAGGGGTTCCAGGTGGCCAAGATCATTGTCCAATATCAAAAGAACTTGAAAAGGAAGCTCCTGCTGGCTGGGCATGGTGGCTCACACCTATAATCCCAGCACTTTGGGAGGTTGAGGCAGGTGGATCACTTGAGGTTGGGAGTTCGAGACCAGCCTGGCCAACATAGTGAAACCCTGTCTCTACTGAAAATACAAAAATTAGCCAAGCATGGTGGCACACACCTGTAATCCCAGCTACTCGGGAGGCTGAGGCAGGAGAATTGCTTGAACCTGGGAGGTGGGGGTTGCAGTGAGCCAAGGTCAAGATCACGCCACTGCACTCCAGCCTGAGCGACAGAGCAAGATTCCGTCTAAATAAAGAATGAATGATTGAATGAATGAATGAATAAATAAATAAATAAATAAATGGCAGCTCCTTACTGGCAAGGTATAATACTTCCTGACTTCCAGGACAAAGCATTCAACCAATCCAGAAAAAGCGTTCTTGTTGTTCAGGCCTTCTTGTTGTACAGAGTGGCAGCTTTTGTTTATCTTCTCTCTTCAAAGCTTGGGGGTTAGCAGCTTTACAGATAAGGGAAGTTCTGATAATAAACCTGACCAAATTTGCACAAAACAATAGTTAGACTATCCCTTTCTGCCTTAAATCTTGGTGCTTGATTTTCTTCCTTACTAATAAACGTCTTTTGTGGCATATTCTTCCAGAATAGGGCACGTTCATCTGCATTAAAAACCTGTTCAGGTGGATATCTTTGTTGTCAGTGATTTTTTTTTTTTTTTTTTTTGGAGACGAAGTCTTGCTCTGTTACCCAGGCTAGAGTACAGTGGCATGATCTCCCCTCACTGCAACCTCCGCCTCCCGGGTTCAAGCGATTCTTGGGCTTTAGCCTCCTGAGTAGCTGGGGCTACAGGCACGTGCCACTGTGCCTGGCTAATTTTTGCATCTTTATTAGAGACAGGGTTTAACCATATTAGCCAGGCTGTCTCGAACTCCTGACCTCAGGTGATCCACCCGCTTCGGCCTCCTAAAGTGCTGGGATTACAGGTGTGAGCCACATGCCCGGTCCCCACTTTCAATAATGAATAAGAAGATCAACAAGAAAATCTAAGATTTGAAAACAATATAAATCAACTAGACCTAACAGACATCCATAGAGCACTTGACCTAACAACAGCAGAATATATATTCACATGAAACATTCTCCAGGATAGGCCTTATGCTAGGAGACAGACAAACCTCAATGAATTTCAAAGGACAGTAGTAAACAAAATGTGTTCTCTAAGCCAGGTGTGGTGGTGTGAGCCTGTAGTCCGAGGTACTCAGGAGGCTGAGCCAGGAGGATCACTTGAGGTCAGACGTTCTAGGCTGCAATGTGCTATGATCATGCTTGTGAATAGCCACTGCGCTCTAGCCGAGGTAACACAGCGAGGCCCAGTCTCTTAAAAAACAAAAAACAAGTATGTTAGTGATTCCTTAGGAGTGGGCGACATGGTGGTGTGGGTAGAGCAGTGATAGCCTAAGTGTAGAGAGTTTCTTTTTGAGGTGATAAAAATGTTCTAAAATTGATTGTGGTGACAGTTGCATATATCTATGAATGTACTAAAAACTATTAAGTGGTACACTTTAAATGGGTGAATTGTATGGTCTGTGGATTATATCAAATGTATATAAGCAGAGCTGAAACCCCTCCACAAGAAATGTGGTTCTGAGACCACCTTAGCAAATTCTGATAAAATCTAGAATGAAGTAAACATAAAAACATTCAACGTCACTATCAATTAAGTAAATGCAAATTAAAACTATAATGAAATTCAACTTTGTGTCTATGGAATTGACAAGACTTAAAAAGAATTCTAATATTCTGCATGAGGTAAGTCATGAGAATGCTGGCCATCAGAGGCCCTTCCACACCACCCTGTGATGTGAATATTATCACTATGATTCTCATACCATATGTGAGAAAAATCTTCAGATAAGCATATTTTACATATCCACCCAACAAACAATTCTTGAGGCCAAGGAGGTATCAGAGGGTGGCTTTTGTCTAAGGGCTGCAATGAAGAAGAGGTGGAATGAGAGATGGTTCCCTGGTCTCCTGCCCCACTCCAAGCTCTCCGTTCCTGGGGTCTGAGCTTCAGAAGCCACCTTAGAGTTCCTGGGTCCCATGAGAACCCCCAGGGCTTTTGAAGCACTCGGGGCCTTGTGGTTCTAGGCCTCAGAGCAAACAGAGATTTGATGTGGGCTCCTGGGAGCAGGGGCAAAAAAAAGATGGGAAGTTCTGTGGTGTCTGGGGTATCAGTCTTCGCCCTACCTCCCGAAGTCATATATGCAATCCAATGGCATGGGACAACCTCTCCTCTGAGCCCAGGGCCCAGCACAGCCTGGATGCAGAAGGAGAAGTTTCTTCCTCAGAAGATCCTGCAGGGTAGGAGTGTGTGCACTGTGTTGGTCTAAGCACAATGGTCTGTGTTTAGATTTGCACGTGACCATGAGGTCACACTTCGGGGTTTTCTTCTAATGAAGGTTCTGACTAGGGAGTTAAGTCAATGCCCCTCTGCTCTTCCCCAAGCTCCCTGTCAGAGAGGCCTCCCAAGGAGGATCTTGGGGCATTTGAGGCCAGAGACTTAAGCAATTCAGAGAATTCTGAAGGCTGAAAAGCAGAGGAAGTCTTTTGTTTTTCCAAAGACCTCGGTGCGAATCCCAGATTCACTCATCTGACTGTGGGATCTTGGGCAAGCATTGCAGCACTCTAAGCCTCAGTTTCCCTGGGTGTTAAATGGCTCCTTTAGTGCAGTTTTTGAGGGAAACGATTCAAGAGAGAGACAACAGGTAGCATTAGTTCCCCAAGGAAGAGAAGTAGGCTCAGCCCGCCGAGCTGGGACAAAGACAAGTACAGGGGCGGGTCGACAGGGTGCCCAAATCAGTTTCTACCAGGCGCTGCTGTGAGGATGGGTGGCAGGGGCGTGGGCGACGTCGCCCGACACACACTGGCGGCGGCACCTCTCGCAGCTGCGGCTGATTGGGGTCTGGGCGGTGCGGGCGCAACC
>NW_012100320.1:3536297-3540033 GCF_000951045.1 Mandrillus leucophaeus | reverse complement strand
TCCGGTGCAGCCTCTTCGCCTCGGCCCTGCAGAGCTACAAGCGCGACTCGGTGCTGCGGCCCTTCCCCGCGTCCTACGCCCGCGGCGACTGTAAGGACTTTGAAGCCCTGGTGAGTGTGCTTTGTCCTGGCGCTGCCCACTGCGTCCTGGACCAAGTGCCCTGTGGAACCAGAGGTAGAGGCAGTTCCATCCGCGTTAGTAAACATGACAGCCCCCAGACTTTTCATTCCCAGCTTGGCATGGCCTTGCCTTGGGGAAGGTTTCCATTAGCTAAGAACACTCCTAACACCCTCATGTCAACTCTCACTCCCAAGGCACTTGGTGGCTGCTTCTCTCCTGTCAATGACAAGTGACTCCGGGGACTGAAGTGAGGAATCAGGAATCGTTGCATAGTCCTCCATAGATTTTCTAGCCTGGCCAGAAATAGGGTTGATGTGAATCAGCTGTTTTGCTTAGCTAGAAAGTTATCCATCCGTTTACAAATAGACACCAAAAAGTCACCAAAGCCACCCAGACCTTGGTCTTCCGATGAGGTGATCTATGGGCAGTGCTTTTATAAACTGTAACATCCAGTACGTATGTCAGCTGTCATGTCTCTGATTCTCCAGCCATTTTTTTTTTTTTTTTTTTTTTTTTTTGCAGAGTTCACCTCTGGGTCAGCATTCAAGATATCAGTTATCCTTATCCAAATGTTTCGAATTGCCTAGAAAAATATAACTTACCAAAATCGATTCAGTAAAAAGTAGAATATTGAAATAGCCAATAGCTGATATTCATTAAAGACACCGAACTCCATGTATCTTTGGGAACTGTCAAGTGTGGCAGTCTCCCTTCCTAGCCATGGAAGAGCATATTCTTGTTCATCAGCAAAGCTGGCACCATTTAATTGGTATCAGATTCTGACTTGCACAAGTAACATTCTTCACTGTTAAAAACTTGGAGGGGCCAGGCTTGGTGGGTCATATCTGTAATCCTAGCACTTTGGGAGGCCAAGGTGGGGGCGGATCACCTGAGGTCAGGAGTTTGAGACCAGCCTCACCAACATGGAGAAACCCCGTCTCTATTAAAATACAAAAATTAGCTGGGCATGGTGGCACATGCCTGTAATCCCAGCTACTCTGGAGGCTGAAACAGGAGAATCGCTTGAACCCGGGAGGTGGACGTTGCGGTGAGCCAAGATTGCGCCATTGCAATCCAGCCTGGGCAACAAGAATGAAACTCCATTTAAAAAAAAAAAAAAAAAAGCAAAACAAAACAAAACAAAAAACTTGGAGGGTGCCAGGTTATTGGGCGAACTTTTCTAAACTATTGTAGAAAAAGAAGAAAAAGGCTGGGTGGCTCACGCCTATAATCCCAGGACTTTGGGAAGGCAAAGCAGGAGGATCGTTTGAGACCAGCCTAGGCAGCATGGTGAAACCCTGTCTCTACAAAAAAATAAATTTAAGAATTAGCTGGGTGTGGTGGTGTGTGCCTGTAGTCCCAGCTACTTGGGAGGCTGAAACGGGAGGATGGCTTGAGTCCAAGAGATTGAGGCTGCAGTGAGCCGTGATCACACCACTGCACTCCAGCCTGGACAACAGAGCAAGTCTCTCTCCCTCAAACAAAAACAAACAAAACAAAAAACCATTGAATTAGTAGTCAGAGATTTTCCCTCAAAGAAAACTCTGGACATAACTGGTGTCATTGGTGAGTTCTAGCAATCACTGAGGGGATAAGTAATTCCCAGTGTTACACAGAATATTAAAAAAGAGGCTAGCAAACCTTGACCCTAAATCTAATAAGGTTGATGGGAAAAAAAGAAAATTATAGGCTGAGTGTGGTGGCTCACACCTGTAATCCCAGCACTTTGGGAGGTTGAGGCGGGTGGAGCCCGAGGTCAGGAGTTCAAGACCAGCCTGGCCAATATGGTGAAACTCCATCTCCCCATTATGGTGGCACGTGCCAGTAATCCCAGCTACTTGGGAGACTGAGGCAGGAGAATTGCTTGAACCGGGACTTGGGAGGCAGAGGTAGCAGTGAGCCGAGATTATGCCACTGCACTCCAGCCTGGGCAACACAGCGAGACTCTGTCTTAAAAAAAAAAAAAAAAAAAGGAAAGAAAATTATAGGCCAATGTCATGAGTATAAATGCAAAAATTATCTTCAAGGTATTAGGATCTTAAAGCTAACAATTTATAAAAAAGGGTAATTCCTTATGACCAGGTTGGGTTCATCCCAGGAATGCAAAATTAGTTCAACATTAGGCAATCAATTAATGACAGGCACCATATTGCTAGATTAAAGGAGGTATTTATAATCAACACGTGTTTAGCGTTATCTCTGATGAAATCATCAGTGTTTGGTTCCTCCTTTGCTATCATTCCTAGGAGATTGAGGGACAAACAAAGGCTGAGCCTCCTGGCCCCACCTGGTCCTGGTAGCCCACCTAATGATGTGTTGAGGGCATCTCAAGTGGTGACCATGGTGCACAGGCGTTTCTGGGTACTGGAAGTGTGAGGTTGGAGAAAGAGGCAAGTTCACTGACTTCCCTTGAGGTTTGTTCTTGCAGGTTGAGATACTCAGTTTTCTAAGTGTGCTATATCAGAGCCTGGGAACGAAAATTCCTTCGGTTTTGGCAACAGATACTTATGGAGTGTTTGCTATGGGCCAGGTGCTAAGGATACAGGATTGACCCTTGAAGAGGTTAACAGTGTGCTCAGCTATACTAGGTAAGCGCGGTACAACATGGAAGCCCACAGCAAGGACACCCCCAAGCTGTCAGCTGTGGGCCAGGCTCTGGGAACACCATCTAGGGGTGGAGGCTGATGCTTTGCCGAGTCCCAAGGCAGAACTTCAAGAGCAGAAAAGAGGGAAAGAGTATTCCAGGAGGAGCAGCAGGATAGTCAGAAAGCCAGGAGGTATGAGCTTACAGAGAAGGACAAGACTGCTTTAGTGTAACTGTTGTGGGGAACAGGAATAAATGAGGCCAGCCTATGGAGCATGCAGGGCTACACATGTCCTGCTAAGTTGTGGAGATTTTTGTCCTTGGGCAGGGGAGGGTATTGGGGTGAGATCCAGAAAGACACCCATGGTGGCAGGTGAGAGAGGGACCTGTTTGGGAGGAGTGTTTGGGGTCAGAGGGATCAAACTCACAATGCAGCTTTTTTAAAAAAAAATTAGGATGGGGTCTCGCTATGTTGTCCAGGCTGGTCTTGAACTTCTGGGCGCAAGCAGTTCTCCCACCTCATCCTTCCAAAGTGCTGGGATTACAGGCGTGAGCCACTGCACTTGGCCGCAGTGCAACTTTAATTTTCATCAAGAAACATACCTCCAAGTGGGACTAGAATGCTCAACTTATTTTCTTTCTGCTGGAAGGTCTTGGCCAACGGAACCAGGTTTGTTGAATATGGGATACATGCAAAGGGACCTGTGGAGTTGTTTTGATTATGCTTTTTAAAATTTATTTTTAATTATGCAAGTAATGTTTGAATATATTCTCATTATAAAAAAGTTCAAACGATACCAGTAAAGTAAACGTGCCCCTAATAGATTTGACTCTATCCCTTAGCCCTCTGCAAAGGTATCAGTTGCTCTGTTTAGGGCACATCCTCCCCCCTCTCCCCCGCCCCACTTGTAATCCCTTAAGAGAGCATCAGTTGGGCGGGTGCGGTGGCTCATGCCTGTAATCCCAGCACTTTGGGAGGCTGAGGCGGGCGGATCACGAGGTCAGGAGATCGAGACCATCCTGGCTAACACG
>NW_012100320.1:3521875-3536087 GCF_000951045.1 Mandrillus leucophaeus | reverse complement strand
AAAAAAAAAAAAAAAAAAAAAAAAAAAAAGAGCATCAGCAATGTAGGTTACCCCAAAAAGCCGCCTCCTCTAAAGAGACAGACTGTCCCTCCCATGGGGCTTATTGTACCAGTCCCAGACAGTTACCCTTTCTCTTGAGAGCTACTGGAGAAACACAGATTCTTACCATCCAGTTCTGTTGCCATATTCCTTATTGGGCACCCACTGTTGAGGAAAATAGCCCAGACCACATAGATTCTTGGCTGGCTGTAGGCATGGCCGTCAGCAGCAAGGCTGCTCACTGGTGGGGCCCGTCACCATCTCTGGGGACATACATACATTCTTAGATAAACACTCTTTAGGCCTCCTTTTGCTACATGTCGCATGAGTTACTGAAATGATGCAGAGAAGTGGGCATCTGGACCTGTATCTGAATCAATGTCTAACTTTTAAAGAAAAGGGAATCAGGTCTGGACTTGACTGACTAGATCATTTTGTAGTTACCTGAAAAAGAAAAGTGTGGAGCTGTTAAAAAATCTCTTGGCCGGGCACGGTGGTTCACACCTGTAATCCCAGCCCTCTGGGATTGGGCGGGTCGGTCATTTGAGTACAGGAGTTCGAAAGCAGCCTGGGCAACATGGCGAAACCCTGTCTATATAAAAAGATTTTAAAAATTAGCCTGTGTGGTAGTGCATGCCTGTAGTCCCAGCTACTCAGGAGGCTGAGGTGGGAGGTTCACCTGAGCCAGGAGGTCAAGGCTGTAGTGGGCCGTGATTGTGCCCCTGCACTCCATTCTGGGTGACAGAGTGGTACCCTGTCTCAAAAAAAGTCTCTCACTTTTGTTTAGTTAAAAGCACTAGGAAGTAATGTGAAAGTTTGCCATTTTCAGTCATTTAAATCTTTCTCCACATGTGAGGTGTTATTACACACCTATAACACAAGGGTTGCAGTTTCCAAAAATTAGAGCAGTGACTTAAATTACTTTATTGATTGATGATTTCCTGAGAACTCCCCACTGCTGAACCAAGCTCTTGGCTTTAGGTCTGATCTAGCATTATCTTATCACTGTCCCCAAAGTCCCGGATTATCTCTGAGGTGTCTTGTTTTGAGACCATTTCCGTGCCGATAAGCTCTCTGATTTATTATTATTATTATTTTTCAGATAGAGTTTCCCTCTTGTTGCCCAGGCTGGAGTGATGCAATGGTGCAATCTCGGCTTACTGCAACCTCTGCCTCCTGGGTTCAAGCGATTCTCCTGCCTGTCTCCCTAGTAGTTGGGATTACAGGCAGATTCCATGATGCCCAGCTAATTTTTTTTTGTAGTTTTAGTAGAGATGGGGTTTCACCATGTTGGTCAAGGCTGGTTTTGAACTCCTGACCTCAGGTGATTCGCCCTCCTCGGCCTCCCAGACTGCTGGGATTACAGGGATGAGCGACCGCGCCTGGCACGCTCTCTGATTTTACACTGGGAGCTCTTGGTATTTCCAGTGCCTGGCTTGGGAAGTACTTATCAAACGTTTGAGGAATCACATTGTGTGTGTGCTGAATACCCGGTCTCAGGATTTCTCACCTTGCTTTTTGGGACCGGGGTTGGATGAAAGAACTCATACGTAGCATTCTTGGGATTCCCTGTACCCCTTGACCATTGGCCCCCAAACGTCAGGTTTGTCACTTGACACAGTCGCAGCGGTAAAGTTTTTTGTTTTGTTCCCCCCCGCCCCCCAAAATAGCATGTTCTGGTTCTCCATTAGCCTGTAGACCCTTTCTGGAGGTGGGAAGTGGGTGGGAAGGGCTTCTTTGTGTTAGCTCCAGGCCCTCGCTGCTTAGTGTGGTTGAGGACCAGCAACATGAGCCTCACCTGGGTGCTCATTAGAAAAGTAGGCCTTGGCCGGGTGCAGTGGCTCACGCCTGTAATCCCAGCACTTTGGGAGGCTGAGGCAGGTGGATCACGAGGTCAGGAGATCGAGAGCATCCTGGCTAACATGGTGAAACCCTGTCTCTACTAAATATACAAAAAATTAGCCGGGTGAGGTGGCGGTCACATATAGTCCCAGCTACTCAGGAGGCTGAGCCAGGAGAATGGCATGAACCCAGGAGGCAGAGCTTGCAGTGAGCCGAGATCACGCCACTGGACTTCAGCCTGGGTGACAGAGCGAGACTCTGTCTCAAAAAAAAAAAAAAGAAAGAAAAGCAGGCCCTGCCCCAGACCTATCCAGTCAGGATCTGCATTTTAACAAATCTGGGCAATTTGTACACTTAGTGAAGTCTGAAAAGCACTGCATTAAGCTTACCCTGTTCTTATTTGGGGTGCCAGACTGCTCTAATTGGGTCTCCTGGTCCTGGAGGAGTAAGAAGTCTTTCTCTTTTTTTTTTTCCTTCTTCTTTCTGGTTTCTGGCTTGCACTGTCTAGACACAGTGACTCCCCAGTGTCTGGGTTAAAGCACATATAAGCTTGTCTCTGTCCTGACCCCTTCTGATGCCATTCCCATCTTTGTTGAAGCAAACTCCCTCTCGTCCTTTAAGATGCACCTGAAATTTCCACCTTATTCTGTGCCTCCACTCCCTAGCAGTGAGGAGTCCTTCCTTTGGGTTTCTTTACAATTTTAAAATTTTGCTTTTATAAATAATACTTTGATAAGCATCCTTCTACATTAATCATTGTTTATATCTGTTGTTGTCTTTTTGAGATACATTCTGAGAGGTGAAATTGCTGGTTCATGGCTTTTTCTTTTTTTTTTTTCCTGAGACGTGGTCTTGCCCAATTTGGAGTACAGTGGCGTGATCTTGGCTCACTACAACCTCTGCCTCCTGGTCTCAAGCGATCCTCCCACCTCAGCCTCCCGTGTAGCTGGGACTCCAGGCACATACCAGTATGCCTGGCTAATTTTTGTATTTTTATTTTTATTTATTTTATTTATTTATTTATTTATTTTTTGAGACAGAGTCGCTCTGTTGCCCAGGCTGGAGTGCAGTGGCGCGATCTCCACTCACTGCAAGCTCCGCCGCCTCCTGGGTTCACGCCATTCTCCTGCCTCAGCCTCCCTAGAAGCTGGGACTACAGGCGCCCGCCACCATGCCCAGCTAATGTTTTTTGCGTTTTTAGTAGAGACGGGGTTTCACCGTGTTCGCCAGGATGGTCTTGATCTCCTGACCTCGTGATCCACCCGCCTCGGCCTCCCAAAGTGCTGAGATTACAGGTGTGAGCCACTGCGTCTGGCCAATTTTTGTATTTTTAGTAGAAATGGGTTTTCACCATGTTGCCCAGGCTGGTCTCAAACTCCTGGACTCAAGCAATCCGCCTGTCTCAGCCTTCCAGAGTGCTGGGATTACAGGTGTGAGCCACCGCACCTGGCTTATGGCTAACCTTTCTAAGGAAGGCTTTCAATGCTAATTTCCATATTGGAAGTTGAATATTGACATTAACTGGGGAAGATCATTATTATTATTATTGTTGTTGGATTAAAAGAAAAAAGGCAGGAGTCTCGCTATGTTGCCTAGGCTGTTCTACAAACTCCTGGTCTCAAGCAGAAGTTGTGTCACTGAGCCCAGTTTGGAAAGATCATTCTTTACAAGCCTCAACCTTGGCTGTCATTGAAATCACGTGGGAAACTAAGGAAAAAAACCCTGACGTCCGAGCCCCATCCTCAGAGATTCTGATTTGATTGGTTTGAAGTGCAGCCTGGACATTGAGATTTTTTGTTTGTGTACTTACAGATAATATGTAGCTTTTCTATTTTTCTATTAACTGATTTGATCATTTTAATGAGCACCCATACCTGCTGGATGGTGAGGAAATGATAACAATTAGATTTGTTAATAATAAAAGTGCCTGTTAGGTCTATACTTGATATCTCAAGGTAAGATTCTTGGTCCCTCAGATTACCTTTTTATTTCTCTGCTCCTCTCAAAGATGGCATCTGAAGAGTGGAGGAGAAAAAGTACACAGGTCTGAAAATATACGAACACAGACATAGATACATGTAATATGATGTGACTGTCAGTGGGTAGGTGTGTGTCTCGAAAGATATCAGCTAATGGGATGGTGATATGGAGGATGAAGGGGTGGGATCCATCCCTCCAGGACTAGCCATCTCTTTCTTTCCCAACCATCCCAGCAATGCAGACCTTTCCTCAGCAGATCGGTGAGCAGCAGAGAGGGGGCATTTGATTGATAATATAGCAACCAACACCTGTACCCCACTAATAGCACTTACTGTTTATGTGGCACTGTCCTGAGCTGTTTCTACACGTAGCTCATTTAGTCCTCCTAACAACTCAGGGTTGTAGGTTTTATTATTATCTTCATCACCGTCAGCTAATCACTGGATGTGGTGATGGTACACCACTGTTGCTCCCAGGCACCGGGACTTTTAAAAGTTCCTAGGAGAACCCTTTAGCGTCCCCATGCTGGCTCCTCCTGTGAAGAGTTCTTTTGTAGAGACTGATCCCTAATCTGTTTTGGCAAATCTGGCCTTTCATACTGTAGGTTTGTGCAAAGCAAATTGTACCTGCGGTGTCCACCTCTTCAGCCTTCATCTCAGCAGCCTCCCAGCTCCAATCATCACACCTGCCCCACTGTTCTGGGTGTCACCGTGGTCCTGAAAATGGTGACCTTGGCAGACTTTTGGTTCATTTCCTTCGCAGCACCTCCACCCACATCTAGTAACTATGGCCTCTGACACTTTCCTAGACAAGTATGTTTTTCAGATGTTTATTCTTTCCTGCTGCCACAACTTTCTTTTCTTTTTTTTTTTTTTTTTTTGAGACGGAGTCTCGCTCTGTCGCCCAGGCTGGAGTGCAGTGGCCAGATCTCAGCTCACTGCAAGCTCCGCCTCCCGGGTTCAAGCCATTCTCCTGCCTCAGCCTCCCGAGTAGCTGGGACTACAGGCGCCTGCCACCTCGCCGGCTAAATTTTTTGTATTTTTAGTAGAGACGGGGTTTCTCCGTGTTAGCCAGGATGGTCTCGATCTCCTGACCTCGTGATCCGCCCGTCTTGGCCTCCCAAAGTGCCGGGATTACAGGCTTGAGCCACCACGCCCGGCCTACCACAACTTTCTAGGACAACATTGTCTAAGATCTAACCCTGAGTATCTCCAGCTTTTCCTGATAAGAATCACTTGTACCCACATCTGTAAACACAGATTCCTGGGCCACCTCCTCCCCAGGAGCTTGTGATCGAGGTATTTGCTCCTGCTGAAAGCAAGGAGGTTGAGTTGCCTCTTTGTGGCTCATTGGGCCTCTCTTTCCTCCGTGAGGCCTATTCACCCAAACTACCTTTTCCCTAAGAGGCTTCTCTTCCCAAACCCCTGAAACTCTCAGCTCTGCTCACCATTCAGATTCCACCAACTATCTCTCCAGCTATATCCTTCCTTATTCCCCATAGCAGAGGCTGCAGATGTGTTGCCTGTGAGCTAATGGGTTTTGTTTGTCCTCTATTTTTTTAGAAATAGGGAAATTAAAAAGACAGCTTGTTGATTTCTTTTTGAAACAAAAATCGGAGGCCTTGCCGCCTTTGGTGGAGGTTGCCCCAGGGCAGGAAGAAGTTGGAGCTGAGGGTTGGTTGGCCTTAGCTATTAATGGAGCCCGGAGTCACGAGTTCAACAGTCTTCACAACTCTTTCCCGGACTCCCCTGTTACTCATTTTCTTTACCTCTCAGGCCCTGGGGGACATCTGAGCCTAGGAGCACTTTTTGGGACACACTGCTCACTTCTCTGCCCATCTGCCGTGCTCTTTCCCACCTGGAGTGGGAAACCCTCCCCATCCCTGGAAATGCCTGCCTTCCTCTTCAACAGTTATTCTCCTGGACCAGTTGGCAAATGACTTCCACTGCCATGTACTGATGTGTGATTCAGAATGCTTGCCTAGATGGTGATTTCTTCCACATACCCCTATACTACATATCACATACATCTTTCTCCCTACCTTTGGTTTAGGCACAGCCAGTAGCTGTCTCAGTTGTATTACTTTGGGATTGGGAGGAATTCCAATATCATATCTGATTAGCTTCCCAAAGCAGCCTCTTAAAAGTTCTGCCGGAATTGTTCCTTTGGGCTAAAATATTCAGTCCACCACTAAATTTCTCCATTCGTTTGGTAGAAGGGTATGGCAGGAGAATAGACTCTGGAGTTGGGCCCCCTGGCTTCATATCCCTGCCCTGCCAGTGAATAGCTGTGTGCCGCTAGGCAAGGTGCTTAGCATCTCAAGCCTCAGTTTCCTCATCTTCAAAGTAGGTTGTGAGAATAACACGAGATAACAGAATAAATTCATGCAAAGCATTTATTCTGGTGGCTGGCACCTGTAAGGGTTCAAATAAATAGTTGCTATTACTCTTTGTTCTTAACTTCATGCCAGGTTCCAGGCTGGCATGGGGCTCCAGGGTAAGTAAGATGTGGTTGGCCTCAGAGAATGTTTGTCCCAATCAGATTTGAGTTGGCCCCAGAGGGTCAGGTGCCAACATGGGGCTCTGCTGTAATTGCTGAACATAGAACACAGTTGTTGAGTACAGAGGTTGTAGGTGGTCAGGGAAGGCTTCACATGGGAGGTGATTGCTGGCCTTGAAGACTTAATGGGATGTCATGCTAGGCAGCCACAGAAGCACAGAGGAAGAAAGCCATAGGTCACTTGGGATAGCATTGGGTTTGGGGAGGGAGCTGGTGGCAGGAGGTACTATTAGGCTAAGAGGCCAGACTGGATTCCTAAGGGACTTATTAAGGGTAAGAGTACTAGATTTAGCAAATAAAAATACAGGCCACCTAGTTAAATTTGAATTTCAGCTGAGCAACCAATAAGGTTTTTTTTTTTTTTAAATGAAGTTTCACTCTTATTCCCCAGGCTGGAGTGCAGTGGCGTGATCTTGGCTCACTGCAACATCCACCTCCCTGGTTCAAGCGATTCTCCTGCCTCAGCCTCCCAAGTAGCTGGGATTAAAGGTGCCCGCCACCACGCCCGGCTAATTTTTTGTATTTTTAGTAGAGACAGGTTTCACGATGTTGACTAGGCTGGTCTTAAAGTCCTGATCTTAGGTAATCCACCTGCCTCGATTTCCCAAAGTGCTGGGATTTTAAGTATAAATATATCCCAAATATTGCATGGGTTATTTACACTAAAAAAAAATTTGTTGACTGAACACAGTGGCTCATGCCTGTAATCCCGGCACTTTGTGAGGCTGAGGCTGGTGGATTGCATGAGCCCAGGAGTTTTGAGACCAGCCTGGGCAACATGGTGGAACCCTGTCTCTACAAAAAATTAGCTGGGCATGATGTCACATACCTTTAGTCCCAGCTACTCTGGAGGCTGAGGTGGGAGGATTGCTTGAGCCTGGAAGGTCGACGCTGCTGTGAGCTGTGATCTTGCCACTGCAGTCCAGCCTGGGTGACAATGAGACCCCATCCCCTGTCTTTTTTTAAAAAAGGAGCTTTTGTTGTTGTTGTTGTTTATCTGAAATTCAAATTTAACCAGGCACAGCATATTTTAAATGACAACCCTACTTGTGTGCCTGGTTCCCAAAAGGCCCTGCTAAAATGCAGACAGGTTTTAGTCACAAGAGGAAGAATCCTATTAAATTGTTAAAGCAGATTTATTTTTCAGAGTAACATGAAAAGTGAAATGGAACATAAAGAAGGTCAGTTGAGGAGTTAAAGAGTGTGGACAGATGGTGGGGAGCCAGGAGGGCAGGATGCAACAGGGACCCTGTCTGGGCAGATGCAGTGGGAGGGCCTGGAAGAGGCCTGGGTCCAGCTTGGAGCTGGGAGGTGTCTTTCCCCTTTGTCCAGACTGAGTCCCTGAAAGGCGCCTGGCTAGCTGACTGTCCTTTTGTGGGGCTCTCTGGGCCCAGATATGGACTGTTGACAAGGGCTGTGGCTCACAGGTGGGATGTGAAGACAGGAGTGATGGGAATAGTAGTAATCCTGGGAGAGAAGATGACTCAGCTCTGGCTCTGAGATAACAAGGAATAGAAAAGAAGGAAGGGGGATGAGTGCCCTTTGGACTGTGCAGGCAGCAGTCCTGTATGGGTAGCTAGCTACCTGAGGGTACACCGTTTGGGATGTGTCTTCAGTGACTCCGTATATAACCTACAGAACAAAGCTCGGGGTTCCCAAGTGGAGTGCAAGGTCCTTCACAGGATCATTTGAGATGACCTCACTTGAGGTCACCTTCCCACTGTTCCTCTTGGCAACCACTTCCCCACACTCTAGGTTCCAGCCACACAGAATCACCTGTTGTTAATGATGGCAGTCATTGCAGTCACAGTAACTTTAGAGTACGTAACACTTTCCTGTTGGTTTGAGCACTTGTTAAACTTGATTAATCTCCACCGGGACCCTATGAAGTAGCTACTAATATTATCCCAAGTATGTATTTGAGAAAGCTGAGACACAGGAAGTCAAACATCTCACTCAAGGTCACGCAGCTAGTAGAGGAATAGAGCCCCAGATGCCTGGGAGAACTGCACAATTAACCATATGCCAACACCCATTTCCCCAGCTACACGCTGCGTTTTCATACTTCTGTGGTTTTGTATAGCAAACCCAGATCATACAGTACCTCCTCGGTGAAGCTGGTCCCAACCCCACCCACTTTTCCTTTAGCCCCTACCCAACAGAAGTCCCACCTTGTCCTCTTAGTAGTTTGTATCCAACTTTGTTATGACAGTGAATTCTTTTTGTTTTTTTGAGACAGAGTCTCGCTCTGTCACCCAGGCTGGAGTGCAGTGGTGGCTCACTGGCTCACTGCAACCTCTGCCTCCTGAGTTCAAGAGATTCTCCTGCCTCAGCCTCCAGAGTAGCTGGAATTACAGGCGCCTGCCACCACGCCCATCTAATTTTTATATTTTTAGTAGAGATGGGGTTTCGCCATGTTGGCCAGGCTAGTCTTGAACTCCTGAGCTCAGATGATCCGCCTGCCTCAGCCTCCCGAAGTGCTGGGATTACCAGCGAGAGCCACCACGTCCGGCGACAATGAATACTTTTAAGTCATGATTATTTACCTTTCTGCCTCCCCACTTGATTAAGGGGCCCATTTTAAATCTAATGTCCCCTCCTAAAAGCACAGGGCCTGGCACAAAGTAGATGCTTAGTAAATGCTCCCTGAATAATGCAAGGCCATGCAGTCTGGGGGTAAAGCAGGCGGGGTGGAACAGTAAGCAAGGCATAGAAATAGTACCAATACTCATGGAGCATTTACACTCCACACATCCTTTTTTTTTTTTTTTTTTGAGACAGGGTTTCACTCTGTCACCCTGGCTGGAGTGCAGTAGGACAATCATGGCTCACTGCATCTGCTACCTCCCAGGCTCTAGCGATCCCCCCACCTCAGCCCAAGTAGCCGGGACTACAGGCGTATACCACCATGCCCGGCTAATTATTTTGTTGTTTTGTTTTGTGCAGATGCGGTTTCGCCATGTTGCCCGTGCTGGTCTTGAGCTCCTGAGCTGGAGAGTTCTGCCTGCCTCAGCTTCCCAAAGTGGTGGGATTATAGACGTAAAGCACCATGCCTGGGCTCACACATACGTTAAAAAAAAAAAAAAAAAAAGTAGGCTGGGCTTGGTGGCTCATGCCTGTAATCCCAGCACTTTGAGAGGTTGAGGCAGGAGGATCACTTGAGTTCATGAGTTTGAGACCAGCCTGGGCAGCGTAGCAAGACCTCATCTCTACTAAAAATAAAAAAAAATACCTGGGCATGGTGGCATGTGCCTATAGTCCCAGCTATGCGGGAGAATCACTTCTGGTGGGGGTGGGATGGATCCTGCAGTGAGTCGTGTTTGTGCCACTGCACTCCAGCCTAGGCAACAGAGCATGACCCTGTCTCCAAAAAATTTTTTTCTTTTAATAAATATTAGATTTTCAATGATACCTCATGAGGCCTGTAGAGATAGTTTGTTGTTGTTGTTGTTGTTGTTTTCTTTTTTGGAACTGACTTTCGCTCTTGTTGCCCAGGCTGGAGTGCAATGGCGTGGTCTCGGATCACCGCAACCTCCACCTCCTGGGTTCAAGCGACTTTCCTGCCTCAGCCTCCCAAGTAACTGGAATTACAGGCATATGCCACTACACCCGGCTAATTTTGTATCTTTAGTAGAGACGGGGTTTCTCATGTTGGTCAGGCTGGTTTGAACTCCCGACCTCAGGTGATCCACCCGCCCCCGCCTCCCAAAGTGCTGGGATTACAGGCATTAGCCACCGCACCCGACCTGAGATAGTTTCATTACAATATATGAGGCTATTGATTGAATCTTTGGAAATAGAAATAAAGTGGTCCTAAGACGTTTTTATTTTTCTTTTTTTTTATTTATTTTTGGAGCCATCTCACTGTGTTTCCCTGGCTGGTCTCTAACTTCTGGCCTTAAGAAATCCACCCCAGCCTCCTGAATAGCTGAGATTATAGGCATGAGCCCCCACACCTGGCTCTGCTTCTAGTTTTCAACTGCAGAGCTAAGAAAAACTCCCAAAGTCAGTAACAATTTTCTAGAAAAATGGAAAAGAACCACAGGTATTCTTTTTTCTTTTTTTTTTTTTGAGACAGTGTCTCCCTCTGTCACCAGGCTGGAGTGCAGTGGGGCCATCTTGGCTCACTGCTACCTCTGCCTCCCGGGTTCAAGCGATTCTCCTGCCTCAGCCTCCTGAGTAGCTGGGACTACAGGCACCCACCACCACGCCTAGCTAATTTTTGTATTTTTAGTAGAGACGGGGTTTCACCATGTTGGTCAGGATGTTCTCAATCTCTTGACCTTGTGACCCACACCCCCAAGCCTCCCAAAGTGCTAGGATTACGGGTGTAAGCCACCACGCCTGGCCACCACAAGTATTCTTGAAGTGCCAACTACATCCCTAGCAAAGCAGAAGGAAAGGTTGCCCAGGGTTTGGGAAGACAGTGTTGTCTGGGGAGAAATGTAAATGGAAAGAAAAGAAATGGACATATATAGACCAAGCCCTGAGATTCTGTGACCTTCTTCAATTTCCTGACAACCCCATGGGGAGGTAGTGAGGTTCCCTTGTTGGAGAGAAGATGGAAGCTCAGCAGAGATTCTAACTGAGATCTGATTCCAGAGTTCATGCTCTTTCCTCTGCATCCAGGAAAGAGGAGAATTGGAAATATATAAGACAGTTCTTGACCTCCAGGAGTCTGGGCATACTCGGAAGGGAGTACTGGGGCAATGGGCTTTAGGGACTTAGAGGAGAGAATGGTCTCTTGGGCCAGAAGCGCCCAGGTAGTAGAGGTGGGGGAAGGGATATTCTTGGAACAAGACATGTTCCTGGATAGCACCAGTCTGTGATGGAGGGGATGGTAAGGGGTTGAGATTAGGCTAGAGGTGTTTAAATGCCATGCTGGAGAGGTTTGACCTCTAGTCAGTCGTAACTTCTGAGCAAAAGCTACAGATACTTTGTTGCTATCTGTTAGTCCAGGTCCCCAGTCCCTTATCAGAAATCCTGGCACTGAATATGTTTCAGGATTCCGATTCTTCCTGATTTTAGAATGGTAAATAATGTGCTGCAATGACAACTAGGCTGAGTCCTATCACAGGTCCCACGAGGCATCAGCCTAAATCTGAAGGCTCTAGGACTAGTGACAGCTTTCAGCAGCACAGCATCAGCCATTCTGTTTCTGTGGAAGTCCTTGCAGCGGTCCACATAGAGGTCCAAGAGCTAGTCTTTGCCCCGAGAAGTGAAAACTTGGGAGTAAAGAGATGAAATCTGTCATGCGCATCCGTGTGAAGAGACCACCAAACAGGCTTTGTGTGAGCAACATGGCTGTTTATTTCACCTGGGTGCAGGCAGGCTGAGTCGGAAAAGAGAGTCAGCGAAGGGAGAT
Organism: Mandrillus leucophaeus; assembly: GCF_000951045.1. Taxonomy (NCBI): domain Eukaryota; kingdom Metazoa; phylum Chordata; class Mammalia; order Primates; family Cercopithecidae; genus Mandrillus; species Mandrillus leucophaeus. The sequence continues at coordinate 3,524,302 of NW_012100320.1, read as the reverse complement.
AAGGGTGGGGCCGTTTTATAGGATTTGGGTAGGTAAAGGAAAATTACAGTCAAAGGGGGGTTGTTCTCTGGTGGGCAGGAGTGGGGGTCACAGGGTGCTCAGTGGGGGAGCTTTTTGAGCCTGGATGAGCCAGGAAAAGGGATTTCACAAGATAATATCATCACTTAAGGCAAGGACCGGCCATTTTCACTTCTTTTGTGGTGGAATGTCATCAGTTAAGGCGAGGCAGGGCATTTGCACTTCTTTTGTGATTCTTCAGTTACTTCAGGCCATTGGGGCATATACGTGCAAGTCACAGGGGATGCTTGCAAGTCACAGGGGATGCGATGGCCTGGCTTGGGCTCAGAGGCTTGACAAAATCCACATGGGGTGTGTGCAGGAACTGGCCATTTTCCTCAGAGGCTGGTCTCACTCTTGAGAATGTCATCAACAAAGCTGCCAGGGTTCCAACAAAACATTGTCACACTCTGGGAAACCCAAAGTTGTGCATTCCCCATTTACAGTTCCTTCCAGGCCAGATGCCGTGTACTATGCTGGGTCATTTTCACCTTAAGCAGTGTTGCCTGGTTATGTGTGTAGTTGTCATACTACCTTTATCCCGTCTCCAGGGGGACAAGTTAACAGAAGTTAACTAATTCTCACACAGAAGGGAAAAGGCTTTGTATTGTAGCACTTTACCCACATATGCGTATATCATGTATTCAGTCACACCTGCAGTGGGTGGCATGCCATACTCATGGCATGTTAATATTCCTGCAGCAGAATGCATCTATCCTAACAGGAAGGGGATAGGTAAAGATTAAACCTCCATCAGCTCAGGTTAGGTTTGGTACCCAAAGAGTTTAAAAAAAAAAAAAACCACCACCACCAAGGCTGGGCATGGTGGTTCAGGCCTGTAATCCCAGCACTTTGGGAGGCCGAGGCAGGCAGATCACTTGAAGTCAGGAGCTCGAGACCCGGCTGGCCAACATGGTGAAACCTCATCTCTACCAAAAAATATGAAAAGTAGACGGGCGTGGTGGCACACGCTTGTAGTCCCAGCTACTCAGGAGGCTGAGGTGGGAGAATTGCTTGAACCCAGGAGGTAGAGGCTGCAATGAGCCAAGATCACACCACTGCTCTCCAGCCTGGGCGACAGAGTGAGACCCTGTCTCAAAAACAAAACAAAACCCCACCAAAAAAAAAAAAAATACCTTTCAGATTTTAGAGCTTGTAAAGTTTAGTATTATTTGGAAAGGGGATTGTAGACCTGTGAATTTCCTCTCAGGAGATCCCTTGAGATGTGCAACGAGTGAACGTTGCCTGCCTTCCCACTAGAGGGCCCCTGACTATCACTGTGTCTGGGATCCTTGCTAATGGAAGTTCTTCTGTTGCTTCAGCTCGCAGATGCCAGCAAGTTACCTAACCTGAAAGAACTTCTCCAGTCCTCTGGAGACAACCACAAACGGGCCTGGGACCTGGTGAGCTGGATTTTATCCTCAAAGATCCTGACAATCCACAGTGCAGGGAAGGCAGAGGTGAGACTTTGTTTCCGTTAGGATCACAGACTTTAGGGGCCTAAGGGCTCTAGGACAGCACTGAATCCAGTGGCTCTGAGACTTCCCTGTGTACCAGTGACCTGGGCAGCTTGAGAATGCAGATTCCTGGTCCTCACCTTTAGACTTTCTATTTCTGTGTCTGGAGTCAGGCCCAGGAACTTTCCCACTGGCTGTACAAAGCTGAGTTCTGTCTCATCTCAGCTGTGTGACCTTGAGTAGGTACCAGGTGCATTTCAGTACCTCCGCTTCCTCATCTGTAAAATCAGGATGATAATAGTATACTTCCCTCAGGGCACTGACTATGAGAATTGAATGAGTTTTCACACTTTGAATAATGCCTAAGGGCACATACTAAGGGCTTGGTATGTGTTGGGATTCACTTTATTTAACAAGCACCGCTGGTAATTCTGATAAGGGTGACCCTGACCATACCTTAAGAAACACTGACCTGGGTCAGTTGTCAGGAGACGGAGTGGCAGAGCTCAAAGGAGTGGAAAACCTCATGCTCTGGGTTCAAATGCCATTTCTATCAAAAAGAGCCTCCTTTTTCCCATTTGTTAATTGAGATACTGATAGTTACCTCCAAGTGGGGCAATGATAAAATGTGTGTCACCCCCCCCCAGCACAGTTTCTGTCACGAGTCAGACATTCCATAATTTGGTTTACCTTGCCTGGCTAGGGTCTCCCAGGGACAGGCTGGATGACAAGGACCAGGGTGTAGGACTTGATTCCTGCTCTGGTACTCTTCCCTTACCCATACCGTTCATCACTTAATTCATTTCAATTTAAGAGTATTCAGTTTTGGCTGGGCGCGGTGGCTCAAGCCTGTAATCCCAGCACTTTGGGAGGCCGAGACGGGCGGATCACGAGGTCAGGAGATCGAGACCAT
>NW_012100320.1:3516361-3521588 GCF_000951045.1 Mandrillus leucophaeus | reverse complement strand
CCATTATAAACGAGACTCCGTCTCAAAAAAAAAAAAAAAAAAAAAGAGTATTCAGTTTTACAAGCTCCTGCCAAAGACACAAATCTTCCATATGTGGCATAGAATTTGGTACCTTGGATTCTGGTATCTAAGGGACATTCTTCTGTGTTAGATGTTAAAACACCATAAAGAGCCCTGGAGTGGGAGTCAGGAGATCTGTATTCAGGTCCAGGCTGGGTGGCTAATTCCTAGTGAATCTCTGGGTTTCACTGTTGTCATCTGTTGAATTCAAATTTATTCTTTCATTTATTCTTACCTCACTCATAATATGGGCATCAAGCACCTACTAGATGTCGGGTGCTAAAGTAGATAAGGCAGTAAATAGCTCCTAGACTTTTGATTGTGGACCGGTTAAATTTCTGTTAAAATGTGGGATATTGGGACCCAGGATTGACAACTTTTTGTATTGCCCAAGTATGTTAGCCTACCATATATCATCATTTTATAAAAGGATATTATAGTACTAAGAAAGGAGGATGGCCTTGACTTCAGAATAAAGAACTGTTCTTCAAAAGAAAGGTACATGGCAACCTTACATCAATATATCTGTTATATTGCCCTTATTTTGCTCATTCAGTCATAATCCAGAGAAAACTTTGCCATAGACTGGCTTTGGTCTATGACCTATTTGAAAACCACTGGTGGGCGCGGTGGCTCATGCCTGTAAATCCCTGCACTTTGGGAGGCCAAGGCAGGCAGGTCATGAGGTCAGGAGTTTGAGGCCAGCCTGGCCAACATAGTGGAACCACATCTCTACTAAAAATACAAAAAATAAGCTGGGCTTGGTGGCGGGCGCCTGTAATCCCAGCTACTTGGGAGGCTGAGGCAGGAGAATCGCTTGAAGCCGGGAGGTGGAGGTTGCAGTGAGTCGAGATCGCGTCACTGCACTCCAGCCTGGGTGACAGTGCGAGACTCTATCTCAAAAAAAAAAAAAAAGAAAAGAAAACCACTAAAATGGGCCAGGTGTGACCCATTGTCCTGGCTTGTCTTGAGTAACTGGTACTATAGGTGTAAGCACTATGGAGAGGAAATTCACAGGTCTACAGTCCCCATTCCAAATAATACTAAGCTCTACAAGATCATGCCTGTAATTCCAGCACTTTGGGAGGCCGAGGCAGGTGGATCACTTGAGGCCAGGAGTTCGAGACCAGCCTGGCCAACATGTTGAAACCTCGTCTCTAATAAAAATACAAAAATTAGCCAGGCATTGTGGCACATGCCTGTAATTCCAGCTACTTGGGAGGCTGAGGCAGGAGAATCGCTTGAACCTGGGAGGTGGAGGCTGCAGTGAGCCGAGATGGCGCCACTGCACTCTAGGCTGAGAGAGAGACTGAGACTCTATCTCAAAAAAAAAAAAGAAAAAAACCACTTAAATAGACTAGGGGCAGTGGCTTGTGCCTGTAATCCTAGTACTTTGGGAGGCTGAGGTGGGAGTATTGCTTGAGCCTGGGAGTTCAAGACCAGCCTGAGCAACATAGCAAGACCCTCTCTCTATGAAAAAATTAAGAATTAGTTGCACATAACGGTTGTACCTATAGTCCCAGCTACTCAAGAAACTGAAGATAGAGGATTGCTCGAACCCAGGAGTTCAAGGCTGCAATGAGCTATGATCTCACCGCTGCACTCCAGCCTGGGCGACAGAGCCAGATCCTGTCTCAAAAACAACAGCAACAAATGCTGATTGCTTCTCATGATTTTGTGGGTTGGTTGGGTGGTTCTGGGCTTGGCTGGATGAGCTAGGGTGGCCTCACTTACATTTCTGGGGCTTCAGCTGGGATGGCCACCATGCTGGAAGCCTTCCTCTGTGACGCTCATACGCCATAGGAGACAAGCCAGGACAATGGTGAGGGGTTCTCAGCAGCAAACAAGGAAGGACAAGCCCTTCTCAAGTCTGTGTTTGCCATATATATGTTAATGTTCCATTGGCCAAAGCAAGTCACATGGCCAAGCACAGTTTCAAGTGTGGAGAAGTAAGTTCCATCTCTTGATGGGATCTTGATAGAATCCCACCTGCAAAATCACATTGCAGAGGGGTGCATGGACAAGGATGAGAGGGAATTTTTACAATAATCATGAGATTATTGTAAAAATGGAATGCAGGAAATAGATGTAAAATTGTTAGGAAAATTAGAAGTGATCTCCACTTAGAAGGAGCAATTCATGCTTCTCAGCCTCCTGTAGGGGAAAATATTATTATTTATTATTATTTTTTTAGATGGAGTTTCACTTTTGTTGCCCAGTCTGGAGTGCAGTGACGTGATGTCGGCTCACTGCAACCTCCACTTCCTGGGTTCAAGTGATTCTTGTGCCTCAGCCTCCCAAGTAGCTGGGACTAAAGGGCTGGGACTAAATAGCTGGGACTCTTTGGGACTATAAAGTCCCAAGTAGCTGGGACTAAAATTAGCCACCACACCTGGCTAATTTTGTATTTTTAGCAGAGATGGGGTTCACTATGTTGGTCAGGCTGGTCTCAAACTCCTGACCTCAGATGATCCACCCGCCTCGGCCTCCCAAAGTGTTGGGATTACAGGCATGAGCCACCGCACCCGGCCGGGAAAAAATGTTATTAAAGGAAAGCAGTCTTGTGCTATAAGCTCTGAGTTTGCTTATGTCTCTATCCTCATGAAACCTGTTGTTCTCATGAGCAGAGTCTATGGGAGTTAAGCCTGAGGGTTTAGGGGGCTATTTTTGCAGCACATTTACCAGCTCCCCAAATAAAATTTTGACCCTCTTCATGTTTTCAAGTTTGAAAAGATCCAAAAGCTGACTGGGGCTCCTCACACGCCTGTTCCCGCACCGGACTTCCTGTTTGAAATTGAGTACTTTGACCCAGCCAACGCCAAATTTTATGAGACCAAAGGAGAACGAGACCTAATATATGCCTTTCATGGTAGTCGCCTAGAAAACTTCCATTCCATTATCCACAATGGCCTGCACTGCCATCTGAACAAGGTGGGGCCTAAGGGACACCCTGCTGATGTGGGGAAGTAGGGATGGAGGTGGGAGAGTGGGGAGGGGGAGATTCAGAACCCTAGGAGTTTGCAGGTGGGGTGTAGAGGTGGGGGGGTGGGTAGGTTTACTAACACCTTCTGGCTCAAAATGTGGTCTGCAGACCAGCAGTAGCAGCATCACCTGGAAGCCTGTGAAAATGCAAAACTTGGGCACACTCTAGACCTTCTGAATCAGAACCTGCATTTTAACAAGATCTCTAGGTGATTCCTGCACTGGTTATAGTTTGAGAAGCATCGATTTAAAGATAGTTCCCGACCTTGGCTGCATATTTAGAATCACTCGGGGAGCTTTTAAAAATCCCAGATGCCAGGCCGGGCTTGGTGGCTCACGCCTGTAATCCCAGCACTTTGGGAGGCTGAGGGAGTTCAAGACTAGCCTGGCCAACGTGGTGAAACCCCATCTCTAATAAAAATACAAAAGTTAGCCAGGCATGGTGGTGGGTGCCTGTAGTCCCAGCTACTCAGGAGGCTGAGGCAGGAGAATCGCTTGAACCTGAGAGGCAGAGGTGGCAGTGAACTGAGATCATGGCATTGCATTCCAGCCTAGGTGACAGAGCGAGACTCCATCTCAAAAAAAAATAAAAAATAAAAAATCCCAGATGCCTGGCTGCATCCCAGACCGATTAAATCAGAATCTCTGAGTGGAGCACAGGCATCAGTTGCTGCAAAAGCTCTCCAGGTGATCCCAATGTGTAGCCAACCCTAGCTCCTCTGTGTGTTCCCTGGACCAGCAGCATCTTCATCACCTGGTAGCTTGTTGGAAGTGCAAATCTCAAGCCCCAGACCACCTGAACGGAATCCACACTTTAACAAGGTCCCCAGGTGATTTGTATGCACACTGAAGTTTGAGAAGCACTTTCCTTGGGGGCCACACTCCAGGAAATCAGCCCTTGGAGAAACCGAAGGATATGCCAAGATGCACTGAGCAGAGGTCCTTTCCCGCCCGGCTTGAGCTTCTTTTGTCCCATTTTTATGAGTCAAAACAGAGTCACCTACCCACTTCTCTGCAGGCCTTTATTTTACCCTTCAGGCATAGGAGGAGCATTACAGACAGACCCTGGAGCTATAGAGACTTATTTAGCAACTCTATGGCCCTGAGGTAAATTAAACTCTCTGAGCCTCAGGTTCTTCATCTGTGAAAAAGGACACCATTACCCTCCTTCTCATATGTCAGAGGATTGAAACAGTTCATATATGCAAAGGGCTCTTTGTGTACTAAGTACCAAGGAAGAGGTTGCTGCTTTTATATGCTGATGGATGGGCACCTAGGGTAGTTGGAGGAGCCTCAGGCCTTTCCCCCAGTCATGGCAGTATCTGCCTTGTCTGTGACGAGTTGGCTCCATGAGCCATGGGCTCAGTTGTGGCTGCTGCCGCCCTGAGACTGGAGACATTTCCCTGTTGTATCTGATTAATGTCGTTGGGTTTTGCTAAGGATGACGGGCTTGTTTGTGCAAAAGGATGACAGTTAGTCACTGTCTCTCAGTCCACCACTGGCTCTCAGCGTACCATTATGTCCAGGGTACTGGAATCCAGGGGGCTTCCCCATTACACTGGTGCTGGCCTGGAAAAGTTGCCTGCGGATTACACTCTTGTGCACTAAACCTTCATTTCAGTGCCCCAAGGAGTTTGCTGCTTACAGGCATCTTATAAAAATGCTTTGGTAAAGCATATCAATCCTCTTATGGCCTCCTCTGCCTGGGTTTTCAATGAAGGGCTTGCTTGAGGGAGTCCATCTGCCAGTTGATACTGATACTGTTTTCATGGCAGAGATACACCGAGCTTCCCACTCTTGTGCACCACTGCTCATGGCAGCCTTGCATGGGGTTCTCAAGGAAGGGTGAACACATGATGGCATAAGCAGAGAATGGATGTGGGGTCAGATCAGAGGGCGTCCAGTGTCATTGGAGAAGGTCTGTGTCAGCTTTTGAGAGATGGAGACCCTGCCTAACTTGGCAAAGAGCTTCCCAAAGGCCAAGCAAAGGTTTGTTTCATTTCTCCTAAGCTTCATTTAACAGATTTAGGATTTTGGAAGCCTGGTGCCACTGAAAAGAACATTTCTCAATTCCAGAGCATAAGATATTCTTTTTTTTTTTTTTTTTTTTTTTTTTTTCTTGAGACAGAGTCTTGCTCTGTTGCCCAGGCTGGAGTGCAGTGGCCGGATCTCAGCTCACTGCAAG
>NW_012100320.1:3502027-3516201 GCF_000951045.1 Mandrillus leucophaeus | reverse complement strand
AGCCAGGATGGTCTCGATCTCCTGACCTCGTGATCTGCCCGTCTCGGCCTCCCAAAGTGCTGGGATTACAGGCTTGAGCCACCGCGCCTGGCCAAGATATTCTTCTGTGAGCTATTCAAGTCCGCTTATCATCTTGAGATACTGATCGTGTGGCCCAGGGATAGCAGATGAATTTCAACTTGAGTGTCAGTGTCCATTCATTGGTAGCAGCTACCTGGAATGTTCAGTTGAGGATTCTGGATCATTAGGAATAAGTGCCATGCTTGATATTACTGTGTTGGAGATTGTGGTTGATTATTGGTCATCTACCATGGGCAAAGATGTGTTCACTATGCCTGCTGTAGCCTCAAGTTACAGGTCCTTCACCTGGCATGCTTCCTCATGGAGGGCACCACTAGGGAGATGCTGCCTAGATTTTTAGATGTTTTCTTGGTCAACACCAATACAAAGAGTAAGACGTACCTTGCCCTGCATGTAGGCCTCCCTCATCTGGTTGTAGTTTCTGATCTAAGAGACTCATTTCTTTTTTTTTTTTTTTTTTTTGATATGGAGTCTCGCTCTGCCGCCCAGGCTGGAGTGCTGTGGCTGGATCTCAGCTCACTGCAAACTCCGCCTCCCGGGTTTACGCCATTCTCCTGCCTCAGCCTCCCGAGTAGCTGGGACTACAGGCGCCCGCCACCTCGCCCGGCTAGTTTTTTGTATTTTTTTAGTAGAGACGGGGTTTCACCGTGTTAGCCAGGATGGTGTCAATCTCCTGACCTCGTGATCCACCTGTCTCGGCCTCCCAAAGTGCTGGGATTACAGGCTTGAGCCACCACGCCCAGCCTGAGACTAATTTCTAATGTATTTATTTTTAATTTTTGTTTTTCTTTATTTGTGAGAGACTCATTTATTTTCCAAGTAATTACTCAGATTACCTCCCTTCTCAGGTGGGACCCCTTCCCTGTACCTAAGGGTGTGACTTTGCATTTCAAGCCCATCAGAGTAACCATGCTTACTGCATTCATGTAACAGGAATTACTTTATATACTAGAACATAAAAGCCTGCAATGGAGTGCTGGCCCCTCATTTATTTACATGTGCCAGGTGTCCCACTCTTTTATGTATATTGCCTCATTTAATCCTCACTGGCAACCTTGTAAAGGAGCTACTAGTAACATTATTTTGTAGATCTAGAAACTGAGACACAGAGAGTTTATATAACTTGCCACTTGCTGGAGGATTCAAACCGAGGTCGGTTTGGATGCTTATACCTATGCTTTTCTCACTCAGCCTTGACCACAAGGAACTGCTAGTTTGCCAGGCCAGATGGCCAAATCCACAATCAGTTAAACTGTTGTCAGGCAGGAATGTGTTTAGTAATAACCCTAAGATGATATCACAGGATTATTTGATCCTGTGTCTTGTTGGGGGACAAAGTTGGGGGTTATAAATTCTGTGTTTACAACTCTTGAAGAGAGACCTGTGTCGTCTTGTCGTGCCACTGTACATTCACTCATCTGTGTTTCTTTTCCATTGGCCTTGCTATTGCAGACATCCTTGTTCGGAGAGGGGACCTACCTCACCAGTGACTTGAGCCTGGCCCTCATATATAGCCCCCACGGCCACGGGTGGCAGCACAGCCTCCTTGGCCCCATCCTTAGCTGTGTGGCCGTGTGTGAGGTCATTGACCATCCGGACGTCAAGTGCCAAACCAAGAAGAAGGGTGAGTGAGCACTTGGCCCAGACCTGGGTTACAGGCTTCTGTTGGGTGTGCAGGCTCTTGCTGGCCCAGCTGTTGGGTAGAGCACCCATTGCATGCCCAAGGGTTGGGTTGGATCCGGGGCAGTGCCGGACAGAGTCCTGCCCAGGGAGTGAGCAGTTTTCTTAGAGATTGAACACACAATGGAGACCATTCGCTACAAGGGGGTAGGTAGGGGGTGCCAGGTAAGGAGGCTGATGAGGTCCACAGAGACAGCTCAGAGGAAGTGGTAATCATGGTGGGTCCAAACAGCCAGGGAAAGCTTTGCGGGAGGAGGAGAGATTTTATGTTTTTAAAAAAGTGAATGATGAGGCCAGAGCATGGGCCCCTTGAAGGTAGGAATGAGGTCTCATTCATTCTTGGGCACCTGGTATCAGCAGAAAGCCTTGGTACGTACTTGATATTCAATAAATATTTGCTAAATGAAGCAAAGGGCGCTGGGTCCAGACCCTCCAATCTACACTGGCGTGTGCCAGAGCCCTCCAGGATGTGAAGGGCAGCCAAGGTGCTGGGGAGTCCTGGGCTCTCCAGAGTGATGACTAGCCAGCTACCTCCTCCCACTCCCCTACTGTGTCCCTGAGACTGTTCGCCTTGTCTCCCCCCACCACTGTGTGGCTCTCCTCAAAGGCAGAAGAGTTACAGCACTGTCATTCCAGTCTCCAGAGCTGGCTTATTGGGGCCAGGCACGGTGGCTCACGCCTGTAATCCCAGCACTTTGGGAGGCCAAGTCGGGCGGATCACCTGAGGTCAGAAGTTCATGACCAACCTGGCCAACGTGGTGAAACACCCTCTCTACTAAAATAAAAACATGAGCCGGGTGTGGTGGCATGTGCCTGTGGTCCCAGCTACTTGGGGGACTGAGGCATGAAACTCACTTGATCCCAGGAGGCAGAGGTTGCAGTGAGCCAAGATTGTGCCACTGCACTCTAGCCTGGGCAACAGAGCAAGACTTCAAAAAAAAAAAAAAAAAAAGAAAGATCTGGCTTGTTGGTTCCAAGAGAATTCAGAAAAGTGTTCTGGCCTCTAATGTAAAACAACTGGAATTCTGAGATGCAGGCCCAGGTCTGACACCACCCTCCAAACCAGACGGCATGGATATTTGCATTTATAATTCTTAGGAAGTTTGCAAACCGTGACATTAAACAACAAAATCTTCCAACCTCTGCTGTCACGCAGCTTTGGTCATCTTTGTTTTTTGTAGAGCTTTTTTGTGTTACTAAAAGAAAAGGGTTATTTGTTTGTTTTAAAACAAGTCTTGGTACGAAGGGTGGAAGATAAATGTTCTAAGAACCTCAAATCCAGAATGGTTCATTTAAAATGCCTGTTAAGGCCGGGTGCAGTGGCTCACGCCTGTAATCCCAGCACTTTGGGAGGCTGAGGCAGGCCGATCACCTGAGGTGTCAGGAGTTTGAGACCAGCCTGGCCAACATGGTGAAAACCCGTTTCTTTTTTTTTTTTTTTTTTTTTTGAGACAGAGTCTCGTTCTGTCGCCCAGGCTGGAGTGCAGTGGCCGGATCTCAGTTCACTGCAAGCTCCGCCTCCCGGGTTCACGCCATTCTCCTGCCTCAGCCTCCCGAGTAGCTGGGACGACAGGGGCCCGCCACCTTGCCTGGCTAGTTTTTTGTATTTTTTTAGTAGAGACGGGGTTTCACCGTGTTAGCCAGGATGGTCTCGATCTCCTGACCTTGTGATCCGCCCGTCTCGGCCTCCCAAAGTGCTGGGATTACAGGCTTGAGCCACCGCGCCCGGCCGAAACCCCGTTTCTACTGAAAATACAAAAATTAGCCGGGAGTGGTGGCAGGCGCCTGTAATCCCAGCTTCTTGGAAGGCTGAGGCACAAGAATTGCTTGAACCTGGGAGGTGGATGTTGTAGTAAGCCGAGACTGCGATGTTGCACTCTAGCCTGGACAACAAAAGTGAGACTCCATCTCAAAAAGAAAAAAAAAGATATATATATATATGTATAAAATGCTGTTAAGAAGCGTGTTCAGATCAAGTCCTGTTCCTAGCTCCCAGTCCCAGCGTATTTCTTTGCTATGGCCATCAATTTACTTCTTCCTTCTGCTCTCCCCACTCAGTTGAGCTTTGTTTTTTCTTCCTTCTTTCTCTTATATTTTCCTACTCCTTTTTTCCGCCTCCCATTTGCCTGCCTGCCAGATTCTCTAGTTTTTTCAGTGCTGCTTTATGCACACACAGGTCTGTTCCTCAGCCTGCCAGGCTTTCTTCCCCCTCAGCACCAGGAGGCTTGACTTACTTCTATTCATAATGTGCTTCCTTAGTTCTATTTCCCCCCAGTGAAGGTGTGTTTTACTCTCCTTATTCAGATTCCAAGGAGATAGACCGCAGACGAGCGAGAATCAAACATAGTGAAGGGGGAGACATCCCTCCCAAATACTTTGTGGTCACCAATAACCAGCTCCTGCGAGTGAAGTACCTCCTGGTGTATTCACAGAAGCCACCCAAGAGGTAAGGTCCAGGAGAACAACTAATGGCTGTATTCAGAGTGCTGATTTTCTTAGTTGTTGTAGGTATTAGCCTCCCCTCCCCCAGCCTTAGACTTCCGCTAGGGGTTAAGTATGTAAAGCACCATGCTGGACACAGTGAGGGGTGAGAGATAAGAGCTGAAGAAGATGTGGTCTCGACCCTAAGAGAACTATATTCCAGTGAGAAGAGAGAAAGATTGGTAAACACAAATAGCATGAGGGACTGACTGAGTCCAAATTGGCTGCCCTAAACAGTGTGGCCCCTTAGCCACTAGGCCCATGATTGCAGTCTGAGACCCACTGATGAGGTTAAGCTGAGAGGCAGGGCAGTAAGTGGACACTGAGTGGGATTGTGCACAGGCTGGCTCAGTAGCTTCCCACAGTGGCTGCTGAACCACCGACTGCCCCTCTCTGGACCTGAGATGCTTCATCTTTATCTCTAAAATGAGAGCATTGAACTCAATAGCAGATGTGGGCCTTCAGACCTTATCAGCTTTGGCGGATGCCTAGTTCCATCTCTGCAGTGTGGGAGTATGTGTGGGGCTCACCAGGGTTTGGGGCCACTCTTGAGATTTTGTTGCATTGTTGGAATCCATGCTGGTGCTTCTTGCAGGGGCCAGCAGCAGGTGAGTAGATATGACAGGAGAAGGGGTCACTTTAAATAATCCCCACTCCTGCTTGTACACACCAGTGGTTTCCATACTTCCAGACTTCATAAACCAGTAAAGTCTCCTCTAGACCCCTGCCCAAATTTGGGAAATCGACATAAGTTGCCTGGGTCCGGGTGACATCATGCTTTGGTTTAAAATCATCTGACTTTTTATCCTTGAAAATTCCATTCCTTTCCCACTTCTCCCTGGAGCCTCTCTTTAGTGCACACTTGGGTGGTTTAGATCATCTCCTAGTGGGCCAAAGAGGATTTCCCCAGCTTGGATTTATATCTGCATGTGTCTAAAAGTGAAAAGACTTTAGCTAAATAACCTGCCACCTGCCATCATCTGGGCAGACACCCTGAGCTAGGTCATTGTTATAGATATCAAGATGGGTTGTAAATGGTAAAAGAGGAGCTGCAAACGGGAAGATGAGGATGAGCTCATTGCATAGCTGTCTTTGCGCATTTAGAAAATATCCTGTTGAAAGGCGTGTCAGTGCCTGGGCAAACAGCCCTAGGTTTCTTGAGCGAGGAGGCACGAAGCTTCATTTCATGGCTCAGGCAGAGGATGAAATTCATCATTTTGTCTTCTTTGAGCCAGACTTGTTGTACACACTTAAAAAAAAAGTGTTTTTCTCTTTTTGCCAACACCACTCTTTTTTCCCTCTTAAACAGGGCTTCGAGCCAGCTCTCCTGGTTTTCCAGCCATTGGTTTACCGTCATGATATCCCTGTATCTGCTGCTGCTGCTCATAGTGAGTGTCATCAACTCCTCTGCTTTCCAACACTTTTGGAATCGTGCAAAAAGATAATCTTTCTGGGCCTGGTGTGGGGGCTACCTCAACTATGTGCCTTATGGTAACTTGTTCTGTACCTCCTATGCCTCATGTCCAGCTGGGTTGAGCCTAGGGGCCAACAGTTGGGGAACCACAGGACAATTTTCATATGTCCTAAATGTATCGATTGCCTTTGATGATGTTCCTAGCCACACTCCAGTCAACGGGGACTACTAGTCCCTCACTCTTAGGTTTTAGGGGAGCGCTTCCATCTGCTCCTTCTTAAACTGTCCTAGGGAGTTGGCTTTTCAGCCAGGGCCAAAGGAAAAAGCCCTGCTGCATTTAAAAACAAAGTGTCCAAGCTGTCAGTGGTGTGTTTACAATCTCTGCTGGCGGAGGTTGGCCCTTTCTCTAATGCCTTCTGGAAGGCGGAAAATGTGGGAACTATAAATCACTAGGCGGTTGCCTTGTTTTGACTTGAGACACCCAAGAGGAACAGTCATGTTTCTCATAAAAATCAGTGGGATCATTTTTGAATTCCATCAGCCTTTGTATGTGAGTGCAAAACATTTTAACAGTTTTCTCAAATCAACAAACAGCCTTCTCCTAGAGCTGTACCTCCCCGCCTCCCCAAAAAACTATGGATGGGAAAGAAAGGAGTTAGGGGCCTGACAAAAAATACAGACTGAATGAGCAACTCAAGTCATCTTTTTCTAAAAATTACCAACTGCTGATTACAGCTGAAATGGAACCAAGTGTTTGTTTTCTGATTTTTTTTTTTTTTAATAGCTGTTTGACAAATTAGTCTTTGTGAGCTGAGTAAAAGGGGGAAATTTCTAAACCTAGTGCACTGTTTGGCCAGTGTCCACAGCCTCTTTCCTGGCTGTGTTTTAGAGAAAGGGATTTGAACTATAGGCTTGCCTCCTGTTCTCATTCTCACAAAGCTGCCTTGACTGTGGCCTGCAACCACGAGTGCCATGCTTTCAGGCCTTCTGTGGCCTACTGGCCTTCGAGATAGAGGCCTGCCTCAGTGTGCCACAGAACCATGTGAATGGAGCCTCCTTCAGAGGGGGTCACAGGTCTTTGGGACTCAACCTGGGCTTAATGTGTAGGAAAAGCCTTCTGGCCACCCAGAGAGCCAGAGCCCTGCTTGCTATATTCTCTGCTCCCTTCTTCCTGCTGGGTTTTAGCCATAATAGAGCCCTGTACAATTTGGGAGTGAGATTTCTGCAAAGAAGGTGAAAAATAATTTTTCTATAATTTGTAAAGTTGTGAAAGAGCCACTACCACAGTTTTTACATTGATTATTGGAACATTTCAAAATAAATAAAGATATTTTCTTAATGATTTAAGTTGCCTTTGTGAATGCTTTCAGCCTCAGCATGAGTCTGCCCTGTATGCCTTATCGTTAAAAACCTTATCTTCCATCCTTCCTTGTTCAAACTAGCTTTTTGCTGGAGAGCATATATCACCAGGATATGATATCTAGGAGGTGTTGGATTTCTAGTTAACGACTTAACAAACTGAGTACCTACTGTATGCTAGGCACTAGGAATATGAGCAGGATCAAAGTCAGAAAGCCCCTGCTTTCACAGAGCTGCCAGCCTGGCAAGGTGGGCAGATGGACAAACATTTCAAGAGTGAAGTTGGGAGTTTATGGTATTATAAAGTTGAGGGAAATACTTGGCAAGAAGTCCTAACATGGTCTAGGGTCAGAAAATACTCAGGTGACACATGTAACATTGCAAGGCACCTTACTATACTGATCAATTTTCACAATAGGCCTTATCCACTTTTTTTTTTTTTTTTTGAGACGGAGTCTCGCTCTGTCACCCAGGCTGAAGTGCAGTGGTGCAATCTTGGCTCACTGCAACCTCTGCCTCCCGGGTTCAAGCAGTTTTCCTGCCTTAGCCTCCCTGTAGCTGGGATTACAGGCACACGCCACCATGCCTGGCTAATTTTTGTATTTTTATTTTCTTTCTTTCTTTTTTTTTTTTTTTTGAGATGGAATCTCACTCTGTCACCCAGGCTAGAGTGCAGTGGTGCAATCTCGGTTCACTGCAACCTCCGGCTCACTGCAACCTCTGCCTCCTGGGTTCAAGCGATTCTCCTGCCTTAGCCTCCTGAGTAGCTGGGATTATAGGCACATGCCACCGCACTTGGCTAATTTTTGTGTTTTTAGTAGAGATAGGGTTTTTCCATGTTGGCCAGGCTGGTCATGACCTCCTGGCCTCAAGTGATCTGCTCACCTTGGCCTCCCAAAGTACTGGGATTACAGGTGTGAGCCACCATGCCTGGCCATTTTTATATTTTTAGTAGAGACATGGTTTTGCCTTGTTGACCAGGCTGGTCTCGAACTTCTGACCTCAAGTGATCCACCCTCAGCCTCCCAATTACAGGTGTGAGCCACCATGTCCAGCCAGTCCCAGAGAATTTAATAGCTTGCCCAAGGTTTTATTGCTAGGATGTGGCAGAGCGGGGAGTTGAACCTGGCAGACTGATTTCAGTGTCAATCACATAACCAGTCTCCTTCCCTCAGAGGAATTGGTTCTAGGCTAAACAGTGGAAGAAAAATGTTTCAGGCAGTAGGAACAGCACATGCAAAGATCTGAAGTTCTTGGAGAAGCTAAAAGCAGGCGGGTTGTAAAGGAAGAGGCAGTGATGAGAAATCAGGCTGAAGATGTAGGCAGGGACCAGATCTTGAAAGACTTTAAAAACTGTGGGCAGAGGAAAGCTATTAGAAGGTTCTAAGCAAGGAAATGATGAGATACGGTTTTTAGAAGAATCACTGTAGCTGGTGGTTGGAGAACAGATCTAGGATTACTTTGAGGATTAAAAGGATTGATGCTTTTGTAGTGCCCAGTGCAGAGTAAATCACTGATAAGTATCAGTTGCTGCTATTATTATTACTTATTTTTAAGGGCCCAACAGAGCAGAGAGCCTGCAAAGGAGACAGTAGTAGTGACCAGAGAAATAGGAGGAGACTGAGATAGCAAAGTGTCATGGAAGCCAAAGAGGAGGGCTAGATGAGCAGTGTCAAAAGGTGCTGAGAAACCAGGGTTATACCTGAGAAGTGTCTGTTGGATTTACTGGATTGGAGATATTGGCAAACTCAGGAACAGTTTCAGTGGAGTTCAGTATAGGGGATGTGGACAAAGTCAGACTGCATAGATGGGAAGTTTTTGCAGTTTCCAGGAATTCTCTGCTCCCCGAGACCTGGCCATATGTCTCAAGTGAAGAACCCCTGCTTTGGCTTGACTCTGCTGTCACATTAGCTTACTTCTAGAGAGCAGGGCTGAGGAGTGGGCCTCTCATTCTGGCAATATTTGTTTCAAAACTAGCCTTGTCTTTTTTTTTCTGAATTGTCTGCTCCACCCCATATATCCCACCTCCAACCCTCCTCCCCGCAAAAAGAAGAAATGGTAACGCAATACCTGATATGACTGTGGGCACAGAGGATACACAAAGAATTGTCTTGCCCTCCAGGAGCTCCAGGGTTAGTGGAGGGACATGAGGTAGCAGGTACGTTTTGATATAGGGGAAGGAAAACTCTGGAGTCTAGAGGGTTTGAGTGGGCAGGAGGGAAGACTAGGGCAGGGCCACATTATGACTTCCATGGGTCCCGGGCACTTTTGCCTTTCTGGGCCCCCTTTCCTCCATAAAAAACTCTTTAAAATTATATTTTATTACTGCATTGATATAAAGATGAATATATTAATATGTACTAAACCATTTTCTTCCACTTAAAAGTTTTTTTCTTCTAATTTTAAAAGAAGTCAAAACATTTTTGCAATGTGGGCCTTAGGCACTGTGCCTCCTATGTCTAATGGATGAGTTAGTGCTGGACTAGTGTACTAGGGGATAGTGTGAGACCTCTGGGTACCTGGGAATGGAGAAGCAGAAAGGAGACAAGCCCTACACAAGACTGAACATTCTATTTAGCACCAACCCTAAATCTCAGGGAGATCCCATAGGCCAAGCCGCTCTGGGAAAGGTAAAAGTGGTTTAGTTGGAGCCACCTCATAGGGGCCCCCAGCTACCTTAGGTCTTGTGAAAAGCAACCCCATCTGTCCTCTGTCACTAATGCCATTGTAAGGGGGAACCTCTCACAGGTGAGGTCCTCGCTTCTGAAAATGTGCAGCATCCCATGAGCTGTCAGTTTCTACCAGAAAGGGAAAGAGTTTTGCTCTATGGGAATAAGTGCACGTGTGTATGAGAGAGAGAGAGAGTAGGGGAAGTGGTTCCATGTCATTTCTGTTCATTTCATTAAACACTGATTGCCTACAAAACCGGGAGAGAGGTGGAGAGTTTGTGATTTAAACAGCCTGATTCAGATATTTTTCTTGAGAACGTGGCCCCATCGCATCTGAGCCCATTCCTGCTAAGCCCAGGAGGTTTGTGTTGGCATGGAGTCAGCAGCATTCATCCCGTTGCCATGGTGATTCTTAGGCCCTGGGGCTGGATTTAGCTCACACAAAAACAGGACCACACCCCTCTAAGCCCCCTCCACGGCCCCCACTTTTCTCTCTCCCCACTACCCTCCTCTCCACTGTGCCCCACCTCATGAGTTTTCCATCTCTTGGCCTTTGTTTATTTTTGCCTTTGTCAATCTCCTGCCTCTGGATGGGTTTCTGTGTGTTTCCAAACTGTCTGGAGCTGTGCACCATGGAGACAGTGTCCTGGGCTGCCTCTAGCCCTGATCTGGTTAGAATAAGCCCCTCTCCTTTGCATGCTTCTCCAACCTGACATTTGGAGCATCCAAAACAAATCATGACATTCCCAAGTAAAGATAGAAACCACCATCTCCGCCCACTCTGGCTGGTGCCGTTGTCCACCTGGAAAGGGTTTTTTGAAAATTTCCAGTGTTCTGCTGTAGTGCCCACATACTGCAGCCCTGAAAAGGGGAAGCAACATTTATTGAATACTTACTTTATATCAGCCACTGGGCTAGACTTTGCTTGTGTTAAAAATCTGGAAATTAGGCCGGGCGCGGTGGCTCACACCTGTAATCCCAGCACTTTGGAAGGCCGAGGCGGGTGGATCACCTGAGGTCAGGAGATCGAGACCATCCTGGCCAACATGGTGAAACCCCCTATCTACTAAAAATACAAAAATTAGCCGGGTGTGGTGGTGTGCGCCTGTAGTCCCAGCTACTCAGGAGGCTGAGGCAGGAGAATCACTTGAATCCAGGAGGCAGAGGTTGCAGTGAGCCTAGATTGTGCCACTGCACTCCAGCCTGGTGACAGAGAGAGACTCCATCTCAATAAATAGAGACTCCATCTCAATAAATAAATAAATAAACAAACAGACAGACAAATAAAAAATTTGGTTTCCTGCATTAAAATTCAACTGCAAGCTCCTTGAGGACAGTGACTAGGCAGTCTTTGTATACCCAAGTATTTAAGATATGGTGGGTGCTGGAGAAGAGTTTGTTGAGTAAATAAAGGGGTACAAGGATACAAGAAACTTCCCTATCACAGTAGAGGGTAATAGTTGAATGTCAGCAAAAAGAGAATGAAATTAGACTTGAGGGAAAAAAAAATGCATTGACAAGACATTGTGGATGAGTTGGGGGTTTCAAAGAAGGTTGTGGACATTTGTTGCTTGAATTCAGGGAGTCCCATTTGCTGTTTCCCCAGAAATACCTTTTGAGGTTAGTGGAGTAGAAAGGACAGTGCCTTGCATTGTTGTTGTTGTTGTTGTTGTTGTTGTTTTGAGACAGAGTTTCGCTCTTGTCTCCCAGGCTGAGGTTCTGTGGTGCAATCTCGGCTCACCGCTACTACGTCCACCTCCCAGGTTCAAGTGATTCTCCTGCCTCAGCCTCCCGAGTAGCTGGGATTACAGGCACGCGCCACTAATATTTTTGTATTAGTAGTAGAGACAGGGTTTCACCATGTTGGCCAGGCTGGTCTTAAACTCCTGACCTCAGGTGATCCGCCCACCTTGATCTCCCAAAGTGCTGGGATTACAGGTGTGAGCCATCGCGCCCAGCTGCCTTGCGTTTTATTTAAAGTACAGATGATCCTGAGAGAGTCTAAACTTGAAACTTATTCATACCTATGTGCAAATGACTGATAACAAAGCCTCCCTAAGAGCAGGTTTTAGTAGTGAGTTAGGGGAGGGTGGTGAAAGAGAAATCACTAGGGATTCAAGGGCAGGAGCTTTGACCATGTCAAGGGGTGGGGCCACTGGAATCAAACTTTGCTCTAACCCCGTTTGGCCAAAGGAGGACCCCAGTGAAAACAGCATGTGGTGCTGCCAGGCTTTCCAGCCATCGCTAGTGACATTGGTTAGTTTAGTCAAACTGCCCACTGGTGGGTCAGGGAGGCCAGTCTCAATTTATTGGAAGCATGGATCGCAGGCTGCTTTAAAGATGCAGTTTTATTCTTTTTTTTTTTTTTTTTTTTTTTTTTGAGACCAAGTCTTGCTCTGTCGCCCAGGCTGGAGTGCAGTGGCGGGATCTCGGCTCACTGCAAGCTCCGCCTCCCGGGTTCACGCCATTCTCCTGCCTCAGCCTCCCAAGTAGCTGGGACTACAGGCGCCTGCCACCTCGCCCGGCTAGCTTTTTTGTATTTTTTTAGTAGAGACGGGGTTTCACCGTGTTAGCCAGGATGGTCTCGATCTCCTGACCTCGTGATCCGCCTGTCTCGGCCTCCCAAAGTGCTGGGATTACAGGCTTGAGCCACCGCGCCCGGCCACAGTTTTATTCTTGAGCAAGTGCAGGCTATCCCAAATGAGCCCATAATATATTGCCTATCAGAGGTCTGTAGGGATTTAAAAGTAGCACATCAATTATATTTTTAAAGGGCTAGAAAAATATTTGTCCTATTAGTTCTTTGGCCATCGATTTCCTTTGGATAAGGCCATCTGTTGTTCTTGTCACCCAGGGTTCATTCACCCTCCTGGTACCATACCTCAATTTCCTCTCTGGGGAACCAACTCCCTTTCCCACTCTCATTGGTCTTGGAAAGCTGACTGACTGCCACCCACACACTCTACAAGTAGAGCATTGACTCAGGCCCAAGCCAATTAGTGAGTTACCTTCTCCTGGCCTCAGTGATTGCTTCAGACCTAGGCCTGTGACCCAGCTAGTATCTCATCAAAATGAGCCATGAGTTTTGAGATAATAGTATCTCATTTTGATATAATAATAGTATCTCATATATTTTAATGAGATAATAGTATCTCATCAAAATGAACCATAAGTTTTGCTGGGGCTCCTGGAAAAGAGACTTGCATCTCTAGTGGTCCTGAATGTGAGAGGCTGCCATCTTGCTGCCATGCAAAGTCTCAGACTGATGCCAACACAGTAGAAAGCAGAGCTGCTGCCCTGATGATGTTGAGTTCTGAATCTGGTTGTGCTTAAAGCCAGAATTTTCACTTAGGTGACCAATACATTCCTTTTTATTTAACAGAGTAAGTTGGGTCTTAGAGGGAATAAACGTGGGTAGATCTTAA
The DNA here is from genome assembly GCF_000951045.1 of Mandrillus leucophaeus. NCBI lineage: Eukaryota > Metazoa > Chordata > Mammalia > Primates > Cercopithecidae > Mandrillus > Mandrillus leucophaeus. The sequence goes on along the minus strand of NW_012100320.1, from coordinate 3,503,092 downwards.
CTGACACCCTTTGCCATCCTGGAGCATCATTATATCTAATGTAAATCCTTCGTTAACTATAGAAAGGTATGAATTCCAAACTAGTGAGTCTGGATTGATGAAGTTTGACTGTCCTGACCCCTGGACTATTCCCACAAGGCAATCAAACCTGTGCAAAATAAAAGATGGGAGGCAGGGACATGGTGACTCACGCCTGTAATCCCAGCACTTGGGGAGGCCGAAGCCTGTGGATCACCTGAGGTCAGGAGTTTGAGACCAGCCTGGGCAACATGGTGAAACCCCGTCTCTACTAAAAATACAAAAATTAGCCAGGCATGGTGGTGCACGTCTGTAATCCCAGCTACTCGGGAGGCTGAGGCACGAGAATCGCCTGAACCTGGGAGGCAGAGGTTGCAGTGAGGCGGAGGTTGAGTGAGCCAATATCGCACCACTGTACTCCAGCCTGGGCAGCAGAGTGAGACTCCATCTCTAAATAAATAAATAAGAGATGGGAAAAACACACACACAAAAGCCACTGTGTTTTGGGGCCTTCTGCAGCCTCAGTCTCAAGGTGCCTCCTTCGGTCAGCTTGGACTGGCTTCTGGCCTCGGAAACCCCAGGGCACATCAAAGTCCGGAAGCAGCAATGGGTTGGTCTGACCAGGGCTGTGGCTATAAACTACTTTGGAGTGGCCTGGCCCTCAGGAAGACCAGAGATGCAGTCTGCAACAGTAGGAGAAGGGAGGAGGGAAAAGGACACTACTGTGTATCAAGTGCCTCCTGCATGATGTGCATATTAAAAGAATTATTTAATCTTCACAATATCCCTGCAAGGCAGATACTATTCTGTTTATTTTACAGAAGAAACAGGTTTGGAGGTGACTCGTGCAAGGTGAAAAGAGGCAGAACCAGGGCTGACTCTAGAGCAGGAATAAGAAAGACAGGCATGGCCAGGTGCAGTGGGTCACGCCTGTAATCCTAGCACTTTGGGAGGCTGAGGCGGGCAGATCACTTGAGGTCAGGAGTTCGAGACCAGCCCGGCCAACATGGTGAAACCCCATCTGTACTAAAAACACAAAAATCGGCC
>NW_012100320.1:3494289-3501807 GCF_000951045.1 Mandrillus leucophaeus | reverse complement strand
AAAAATCAGCTGGACATGGTATGCACCTATAATCCCAGCTACTGGACAGGCTGAGACAGGAGAATCGCTTGAACCTGGGAAGCGGGGGTTGCAGCGAGCTGAGGTCGCGCCATTGCACTCCAGCCTGGGTAACAGAGACAGACTCTGTCTCAAAAAAAAAAAAAGGCAAGCAGGTGCAAGACTGCAGCTAAAGGGGCTGTCTGAGCAAAGAAGACCTAGGCTGGTGGCATAGGAAGACAAGAGTGCTGACACCAGGCCTAGTGGATAGAAAATGAGTTCTCTTTCCAGGCTGGGGTTGTGAGCTGTGCTCCGTTTTGTGAGCAGAAGGCACCTGCAATGTCAGAAGTGGATACCATGGGAAGTCCCCTGACACCCACTCAATCAGAGCTCTGAGCTCATCTCCTGTAACCTTCCCAGCCCCATCATTGCAGACCCAGGAGGTGAGCCCAGAGGCACACATGGCACTGAATGTGGGGCAGGAAGGGGATGGCCCCTCCCTTCCACCCCCACTGCCTGCTCAAGCCATCAGCCTGCTCTGATTAAGTTGAAATTTTTGAGACCTTGCATCCAGGGGCTGCTGGCAGCCAAATCCCCCTGATTGCCTGAGATGTTCCTCACATCAGGGAATAAACAGTCACCCCTGTCTGGCCAGCTGGGCTAAGCAGCATTCCTGTCTCCGGGCCTGCCTGGCTGGGTGGGGCTGCAGCCCTTCGTCCACCTCCAGCAAAGGCCTGGAGACAGGAGGGGGAAGGAGGCAGACAGTGTGGGAGCCAGGGGCAGCCCGGGGATCTCTGTGGACAAATGTCTCACTCCCAATCTGTTTCGGGCCTACAGCTTTGCCTTTGTCTAGCTGAGCAGATCAGTGTAGGTTTGTGTGACTTCTGGGTTTGTGTGTGAAGGCGGCCGCATTGCTGGTTGCATCTGGTTCCTCGGTAGAAAGCATGTACTTGTGTGTTTCCCTGTATGTAAGTATTCACATCTGTGTCAGCCCATGTATATGAGTATCTTTGAGTATCTGGTGAGTGGGTACGAGGGAGAAGGAAGGTAGATGTCTATCTCCAGTTTGAACGAGACATTTCTCCTGAGTCCCCATTTTGCCCCAGTACTGGGCACCTCAGCCTCAAGCCACTCCAGGCACAAGTCCTGTGTTTGTAATATGACTGTCACTTAAGAGGAGGCCCCCACTGGGCCACTGTCCCTGGGGTGGGAGCCCCTTCACCCCTGCCCAGGGGTTGCCTGGGGAATTAGATTCCTACACCATTCCAGCTAGATCTGAAGTCATCAATCACACTGAAATGGCTCATTTTACAAAAGTGGATACAGTCCACAGAGTTGAGACAGTAGCAGGACTAGAACCTCGGCCTTTAATTCCTACAGCCTTGAGATGCTGTGGTTAGGATGACACTAGGGGCTTTGAGCAAGAGGAGCTGCCCATGTTTTTGCAGAGAAGCGGGAGTGTTTTCATCCTAGGCCTGTTTTGAAGATCAGGCTGGTGGCCGAGCTGTTTCCTGAGGAAGCAAGGCTTCTGGAAAAGCGCTGTTCACTAGATGCTCCTAAATCATCTATTCGGCAGTAGAGCTGGGGCAGTGCAACCTGAGTGTGCTCTGCCACCGTCCAGAGTCCAGTGTCCAGCATCCAGCCTGGCCTCAGTCAGGCTTTGGGAGGCAACTGGGGACCAAGGGCAGAGTCCTTGGGAAGGCGGAGTTCCCCCCAACATATAACATCTGCTTCCCTGACCTAGGACTCTGGCCTGGGTCTGTGGGGGAGGAGGAAGAGCCGCTTTTTTAGCCAGTCTGCAAAAGGAATTCCTCTAGGAACCCCCTCTGGCCGCAGACAGGAAGGGGAAGGAGGCAGACAGTGTGGGAACCAGGGGCAGCCCAGGGGTCTCTGTGGACAAATGTCTCACTCCCAGTCTGTTTCGGGCCTACAGCTTTGCCTTTGTCTAGCTGAGCAGGTCAGTGTAGGTTTATGTGACTTCTGGGTTTGTGTGTGAAGGCAGCTGCATTGCTGGTTGCAGCTGGTTCCTCGGTAGAAAGCATGTACTTGTGTGTTTCCCTGTGTGTAAGTATTCACATCTGTGCAAGCCCATGAATGTGAGTATCTCTGAGGGAAGTGTGGGCCTCTGCTGCTTGCATAGTTGAATTGGTTTACCACCTGCCTACATGTGTTTGTGGGGGTACTCAAGTGAGGTTATTTTGGTATAAATAATATGTCAGTGAGCCTCGAAAAGCACATATGCCTATTTGTGCAGAAGCATTCGTTCACTCATTCTTGATTTATGATTTACTAATTTACTCAACAAATATTTTTAAAGTGCTTATTCTATGACTGTCCCCACACTAGGCACTGGGAATTTGAAGAGGTGTCTGTGGCCAGAGTAGAGCCAGAGTATGGCCATCTAAAGGGTGGGCCCAGGACAAGGGCCTCATGGAAAGGAACTGTGGAAAGTAGAAAGATAAGAACGATCCACTGGTCTAAGTGCCTGTGTGTGTTATCGCCTGTGTATACATGTCTCTGTGTGTCTGTGTGATTGTTCATGTGTGTGTTTCCATAGAACTCACAGCTTTCCAGCCATCCATTCCCTTGCCTGGGTAGACAGGCTGGGGTGGTGAGAAGGCAGTGACCTAAGAGTCCAAGACACTAACCTATGCTCAGCTTAGACTCACTGTGAGCTGGCCTCAGTTTCCTCATCTGTAGAATGAAAGGGTTAGAGTACCTCATCATTAACTGTATAGGCCTAGTTTGGTTTACAGGAGTATGATTGATTCCTGAGTTAATTAATTACTTTTTAGAGGTCAAATTGGGAGATGCCTAATTGTAGAAGCTCTGAGTTCAGACAGAACTCAGTATGAATCGAAGCTCTGCCATATGTATTTTGTGTCCTTTGGAGTTCTTTAACCTCATCAGGATAGTTGTGAGGATTAAATAAAATAACGTGTGTAAAGTGTTGAGCATGGGCCAGGCATGGTGGTTCATGCCTGTAATCCCAGCATTTCGGGAGGCCAAGTCAGGAGGATCACTTGAGGTCAGGAGTTCGAGACCAGCCTGGGCAACATAGCCAGACCCCTGTCTCTACAACAAAATTTTTAAAAATTAGCCCAGCATGGTGGCCTGTGCTGGTAGTCCTGGCTACTCAGGAGGCTAAGGCTGGAAGATCACTTGAGCCCAGGAGGTCGAGGCTGCAGTTAGCCATGATCACATCACTGCACTCCAGCCTGGGCAACAGAGCGAGACCCTGTCTTGGAGAAAAAAAATCGTTGAGCATGATGCCAGGCACACACTAGATGTTCAATAAATAATAGCTTCTGTTCTTATCTACAGACTTGCCAGCTTTCATATCTTACAAATGTTGGATTCAGTAGACACGTTGACACATTGAATTCATGTAAACCACATATTTAGGGAATTCTGGCCCTATGGTGGTTGGGAGTGGGGACAGTGGGGGAGAAAATCTGGCCCTTTCTTCGGTACCTTCTAAGAAGTTGCCAGCTGAGATCTGTGTGAGCCACTCCCTCCACCCCATTCTCTGATGTGGATCCTTGACATCTTCTCAGTCTTGTTTTTTTGTTTTTTTTTTTTTGTTTTTTTTTTTTTGAGATGGAGTCTGGCTCTGTCACCCAGCCTGGAGTGCAATGGCCGGATCTCAGCTCACTGCAAGCTCCGCCTCCCGGGTTCACGCCATTCTCCTGCCTCAGCCTCCCGAGTAGCTGGGACTACAGGTGCCGCCACCTCGCCCGGCTAATTTTTTGTATTTTTTTAGTAGAGACAGGGTTTCACCGGGTTAGCCAGGATGGTCTCGATCTCTTGACCTCGTGATCCGCCTATCTCGGCCTCCCAAAGTGCTGGGATTACAGGCTTGAGCCACTGCGCCCGGCCATCTTCTCAGTCTTATGTACAGATAAGTACGATGAAACACAGGTTCAACACCCTCTTCCGACCTGATTCTGCCCCTGAGCCCCTACCCAGTGAGGCAGGATGCTGAGCTAAATCGGATCAGGCCACAGGGCAGAGCTGGGTCAGTTAAGTCTTCAAGCTCCCTGACATGTCTGTGCCTGCCTGCCCAGCCCCAGGATGGACACATCCAGACAGGCGGAGGGCCTCTGCCTCCCATGATTGCTATTTCTGGGAGGGCATCGCTCTGGTCCTGGCTCAGGTGGCTGAGAATCATAGAACACCTGACAGACCAAGGAGACCTCCATGACCCCTGTACCCTCAAGGCCTCTGGAATGACTGAGTTCCAGCAGGTACAAGGAGAGTTGGGGGTGGTCTGGAGATAGTGCCTCTCAACCAGGGTTGCTGGGGGTGACTCTCTCGGGAATCCCCTAGAGCCTGTTAAAACTGGCAGCTCTTGTGCTCTCCCAAAATATCCCTGACCTGGAGGGACTGAGGGAGGGGTTTAGGGTGCAGCCAGGGTTGCTGAGTTGGGAAATTCTCTGGAAGTGAGCTCAGGGTGGCTGAGGCCCTGAGGGAAGCAGGGAGAGGGTCTGCCTGGAGGTCATGCTGACCACCCCAATGACCGTCCCCAACGTGGGTCACAGAGAATTGGTTTGATGGTCTCTGAGCTCTAGGGATTACCCCAGAGATGGGAGTAACTTAAACCGCAAAATGCACCCTGGGGGTCATTGTGATGGCCCCCCACCATATCTGGCTGCTCTGTTTGGGGCCAGAACTAGGAATTTTCCTCTAGAAAAAAATTGAAAGCAAGAGAGCAAGCAATGGGTTGTGGCCAAAGTAATGTGTTTAAGGAAATTTCTGCTTCATGCTGGCCAGGACAGGGAATGTCTGGTCAAATAGCTGCTGATGGCCAGGGTCCCTGTAAGTAAACAGGCTGCCTCTGATGGCTGCCCTGAGCTCATTTCCCTCAGCAGCGTGCGAGGGGATGAGGTCACCATGAGTGGGGCCTCCTGGTCATGCAGTTTGTCAGTGAGCAGGATGGAAGCTCGGTGATTGCTGGCGGCCTGGGTGCTGCAACCCAGTTATTGCAAACAGCTGCTTCCATACAAGCAGCTCTGACACCCTCCTACACATACTCCATGGGACTCTAGCCACATCCATGACCCCACAGCAGGGGTGTTCCTGGCGAGATCTGGGCTTAACTGTCCCATATCCAGCTTCTATCCAAAGCCTCTCCCTCAGCCAGACAGCTGGGCTTCCCCTGGTCTATGAAGGGCACATAGAAGGGGTTCAGTTGTACGGAGTGGCCCCTAGAGGTACAGGCTCATGTTCTGCCCCTGCAGAGAGCAGATAGTGGCAACGTGCCCTACAGCCTGTCTCCTGGGGCTAGGCAGCCAGGTCCAGAGGGGGACTTTCCATGAGCAGAGAGCCCAGGTCAGGGGAGGTAGGAGCTGGGGTGGGGAGGAAGCCACAAAGCCCTCTCTGTGCCTCCTCCACAGGCTCTTCCTGAGCCGTGCAGCCACGAGCTGAGGTTCATGGGGTTTGAAAGCCCTGCAGCAGAATTACTGAGGAGCAGCTGCCAGTTTGGGTCAGGCTCTATAGCCTCCTCACTCCCCCAGGCCATCCCCATGTCACCTCCTGGCCAGGGAATGGGGAGCAGTAAGACTCTAAATAGAGAGGTGGGCAAGAATCTTCTTGGGGGTAGGTCTGGGCCTTTTCCTTCTTGTATCCCCCCAGCATCCTGGCCTGGTTTTGCAAGTGACTTGTCAGTCGCACAGACCAACCCCACAGAGTAAGTGGCCCACTCCACAGCTGCCTGACCTACTCCAGGCTGACCAAATCCTCAGACCAACCAACAGGCTCACAGGAGACTCACTGCTTCTGTGATGTACAGCCTGATTGACCAATAGGCCATCCTGTTAGTCTACTTATTCAACAGATAGTCATTGAACACTTAGTTTGTGCCAGATCTTGTGCTGGGTGCAAGGGATACAGCCAAAAACAAGACAGACAAGATCCCTGCTCTTAAGGCACTGAGAGTAAGCCATACGGCTTGGCTGTGTCCCCACCCAAATCTCCTCTTGAATTGTAGTTCCCATAGTTCCCACGTGTTGTGGGAGGGACCCGGTGGGAGATCACTGAGTCATGGGGGTGGGTCTTTCCTGTGCTGGTCTCATGATAGGAATAAGTCTCACGAGATCTGATGGTTTTATAAAGGGGAGTTCTCCTGCACACGCTCTCTTGCCTGCTGCCATGTAAGATGTGACTTTGCTCTTCCTTCATCTTACACCATGATTGTAAGGCCTCCGAGCCATGCGGAACTGTGAGTCCATTAAACCTCTTTCCTTTATAAATTACCCAGTCTTGGGTATGTCTTTATTAGCAGTATGAGAACAGACTAATATAGTAAGTAAACAATGATAGAGTGTGATCTGTATATTATATATTATGAAAGAAGCTTCTTGGTGGTTCTTGCCTAAGGGGAAGGCAGCATGTGGAAGGGCTGCAGAGGAGGGCAGGAGCCTACCAAACAGGAGACGGGGCCTTGGGATCCACAGTAAGGACTTAGGGAGGAGTGAGGGGAAGGCCCTGAGGGTTTATGCAAAAGTGTGACACACATTCAAGAATAAATATATAATGGAATTTATGTAATAGTTAAAAACCTTCCCACAAAAAAATAAAATGAAACCCTCCAGGCCCAAATGCCTTCACTAGTGAACTCTACTAAACATTTAAGGAAGAAATAATACCAACTTTATATAAAATCTTCCAGAATATTGAAAACGAGGGAATACTTACCAACTCATTCTGAGGCCAGCCTTACCCTGATACCAAAACCAGACAGATATTTCAAGAAGGCACGGCCGCTCATGTCTATAATCCCAGCACTTTGGGAGGTCAAGGAGGATGGATCACTTGAGCTCAAGATTTCGAGGCCAGCCTGGGCAACATGGTGAAACCTCATCTCTACAAAAAAGACAAAAATTAGCCAGGTATGGTGGTGCATACCTGTAGTCCTGGCGACTTGGGAGGCTGAGGTGGGAGGACCACTTGAACCTGGGGAGGCAGAGGTTGCAGAGCTGAGATCGCGCCACTGCACTCCAGCCTGGGCAATAGAGCCAGACCTACTCTCTAAAAACAACAAAAAATCGTACTTAATGGTTAAAGATTGAATGCTTTCACTCTAAGATTGAGAATGAGGTAGAAAATATCTGTTCTTATCATTTCTATTCTAGATTATACTGGGGGTTCTAGTCAATGCAATATAGGAAGAAAAATATAAACCATATAGTTTGGAAAGAAAAAAGTAAAACTGTCTTTATTTATAAATGGCACCTATATGGAAAATCTTAAGTAATCTGGGAAGCCTAAAATGAGTAAGTGAGGGGCCAGGCGCAGTGGCTCACGCCTGTAATCCCAGCACTTCGGGAGGCTGAGGTGGACAGATCACCTGAGGTCAGGAGTTCGAGACCAGCCTGGCCAACATGGTGAAACCCCGTCTCTACTAAAAATACAAAAATTAGCTGGGAGTGGTGGCAGGCACCTGTAATCCCAGCTACTTGGGAGGCTGAGGCAGGAGAATCGCTTGAACCCAGGAGGCAGAGGTTGCAGTGAGCCAAGATC
>NW_012100320.1:3492513-3493554 GCF_000951045.1 Mandrillus leucophaeus | reverse complement strand
GACTACAGATAAAGCTACAATAATCAAGACAGTTGGTATTGATGTAAAGACAAACATATAGATCACTGAAAAAGAAAAGACCATCCAGAAATAGAGATATACACATATGGTCGATTGATTTTTTGTGAAGGTGACAAGGTACTTTGGGGAAAAGATAGTATTTTCAACAAATGGTGCTAGAACAACTGGATATCTTGTGGCAAAAAAAAATGAACCTCTATCCTTACTTCACACCATACACAAAAATTAATCCAAATAGGCCACAAATCTAAATACAAGAGCAAAAACTATACAACTCCTAGAAGAAGACGTAGGAGAAAATCTTTATAACCTTAGGTTGGGCAAAACACTAATAATCAGTGACAAAGTTTATAAACTTCACTAAAATTTAAAATTTTTGCTCTCTAATGATACCACTAGAAAAGTGAAAAGACAGGCCGGGCGCGGTGGCTCAAGCCTGTAATCCCAGCACTTTGGGAGGCCGAGACGGGCGGATCACGAGGTCAGGAGATCGAGACCATCCTGGCTAACACGGTGAAACCCCGTCTCTACTAAAAATACAAAAATTAGCTGGGAGTGGTGGCAGGCACCTGTAATCCCAGCTACTTGGGAGGCTGAGGCAGGAGAATCGCTTGAACCCAGGAGGCAGAGGTTGCAGTGAGCCAAGATCATGCCACTGCACTCCAGCCTGGCCAACAGAGCAAGCCTCCATCTCAAAAAATAAATAAATAAATAAAATGAACAAGTGAGGTTAGCAAAGTTGCAGGATGCAAGATTAATATATGAAAAGTAATTGTGTTTCTCTATAGGAGCAACAAACACTTGGAAATTGACATTATAAAAACAATCTATAATACCATCAGAACTCCAAAATATTTAGGGATAAATCTGACAAAACATGTGCAAGCAGTTAAAGAAGATCTAAATAAGTGGTGAGAGATACTCTGTTCATGGATCAGAAGACCTGATATTTTCTTTTTTCTTTTTTTTTTTTTTTGAGACGGAGTCTTGCTCTGTTGCCCAGGCTGGAGTGCAGTGGCA
>NW_012100320.1:3489530-3490831 GCF_000951045.1 Mandrillus leucophaeus | reverse complement strand
TCAGGAGTTCGAGACCAGCCTGGCCAACATGGCAAAACCCTGTCTCTACTAAAAACACAAAAATTAGCTGGGTGTAGTGACACATACCTGTAATCCCAGCTACTTAGGAGGCTGAGGCAGGAGAATCACTTGAACCTGGAAGGCAGAGGTTGCAGTGAGCTGAGATTGTGACACCACTGCACTCCAGCCTGGGCAACACAGCAAGACTCCATCTCAAAAAAAAAAAAAAAGTTTGGATGGGCATAATGGTTCATGCCTGTAATCCCAGCACTTTGGGAGGCTGAGGAAGGTAGATCACTTGAGGTCAGGAGTTCAAGACCAGCCTGGCCAACATGGCAAAACCCTATCTCTACTAAAAATATACAAAAAATTATCCAGGCGTGGTGGTGTGCGCCTGCAGTCCCAGCTACTCGGGAGGCTGAGGCACGAGAATTGCTTGAACCCAGGAGGCTGAAGTTGCAGTGAGCCGAGATTGCACCACTGCACTCCAGGCTGGGCAACAGAGTGAGACTCTGTCTCAAAAAAATAAAAATAGAGGCCGGGCGCAGTGGCTCACGCCTGTAATCCCAGCACTTTGGGAGGCTGAGGTGGGTGGATCACGAGGTCAGGAGACCAAGACCATTCTGGCTAACATGGTGAAACCCCGTCTCTACTAAAAATACAAAAAAAATTAGCCGGGCGTGGTGGCGGGTGCCTGTAGTCCCAGCTACTCAAGAGGCTGAGGCAGGAGAATATCGTGAACCTGGGAGGCAGAGCTTGCAGTGACCCAAGATGGCACCACTGCACTCCAGCCTGGGCGAAGAGCAGGACTCCGTCTCAAAAAAAAAAAAAAAAAAAATTGGCAATTTCTAAAAAAAAAAAAAAAAAACAAACAAAGAAAAACACCTACCACATGATCCAGTCACTCCTCTCCTAAGTATTTACCCAAGAAAAACGACAGCAGAAGCTCATACAAAGACCTATACATGAATGGTTACAGCAGCCTTGCATATAATAGCTAAAAACTGGACAGCCCAAGTGTTCATCATCAAGTGAATGGGTAAAAACTTGTGGTACATTCATACAATGAAATACTTAGCACTCAGCAATAAAAAAATACTGATACAATGAACATGGAAGCATTTCAAAATCATTAAGCCATATAAAAAAGAGTACATAGGCCAGGCACAGTGGCTTGCGCCTGTACTTTCAGCACTTTCAGAGATTGAGGTGGGCGATTGCTTGAGTCCAGGAATTTGAGACCAGCCTGGGCAACATGGTGAAACCCCATCCTACAAAACATACAAAAAAATTGGCCAGGC
>NW_012100320.1:3483973-3485237 GCF_000951045.1 Mandrillus leucophaeus | reverse complement strand
AGTAGCTGGGACTACAGGCGCCCGCCACCATGCCCGGCTAATTTTTTGTATTTTTAGTAGAGACGGGGTTTCACCATGTTGGCCAGGATGGTCTCGATCCTCGTGATCTGCCCACCTCAGCCTCCCAAAGTGCTGGGATTACAGGCATAAGCCACAGCACCCAACCAGCTTCCCACAACTTTTATGCAGAAGATCAATACCATTACCCAGCCTACAGTGCCCAGGGGCCTGGCCCTAGCCCACCACTGCAGTCTTGTTTCATACTTCCTGTCCCTGCTAGCTGTCTCAAGACATACTAGCTGCCTCTCAGGCTGCTGTCTCTCCTACCCTAGAGCCTTGGCCTGGTGTCCCCTCAGCCTGGAAGGCTCTTGTTCAACCCACTTCACTGAGTTAGCATCCAATGGTGTTCCAGATCTCAATCCAAATGTCTCTTATGCAGAGAATTCTGTCTTGGTTCCCTGGTCCAGGTCATAAACTGTGTGATATAAATTCTCATGGATCCCTGGACTCATCTTCCATAGCACCATCAAAGTTCATAATTGTGTACATATTTGTAATGTTATTTTATTAATGTTTAGCTCTACCACTCGACTGTAAGCACCACGGGGCATGGTTTGTAGTATTCACTGTTCTATTCTAAGTGCCTTGTCCAGTGCTTGACAAACAGAAAAGGGATGTGGTGGGTTTAAAACATGTCTGCAGGGCTGGGCGCAGTGGCTCGTGCCTGTAATCCCAGCACTTTGGGTGGCCAAGGTGGGTGAATCACCTGAGGTCAGGAGTTTGAGACCAGCTTGGCTAACATGGTGAAACCCTGTCTCTACTAAAAATACAAAAAAGGTGGCTGGGCGTGATGGTGCATGCCTGTAATCCCAGCTACTCAGGAGGCTGAGGCCGAAGAATCACTTGAACCTGGGAGGCGGAGGTTGAAGTGAGCCGAGATCGTGCCACTGCACTCCAGCCTGGGCAACGGAGTGAGACCCCGTCTCAAAAACAAAACAAAACAAAACAAAACAAAACCAAAAAAAAAAACAACCATGTCTGCATTTTTTTTTTTTTTTAAGACAGGGTCTCACTCTGTCGCCCAGGCTGAGTACAGTGATGCCATCATGAATCAAAGGTAAGTTGAGCAATGAAATGGCTCACTGCCCCCTCAACTCCAGGCTCCGGTGATCCTCCCACCTCATCCTCCCAAGTAGCTGGGTCTGCAGGCACATACCACCATGCCCAGCTAATTTGTGTGTGTGTGTATGTATATATATATATA
>NW_012100320.1:3477942-3479433 GCF_000951045.1 Mandrillus leucophaeus | reverse complement strand
TTTTTGTGGCAGAATCTCGCTCTGTTGCCAGGCTGGAGTGCAGTGGCGTGATCTTGGCTCACTGCAACTTCCACCTCCCGGGTTCAAGCGAATCTTCTGCCTCAGCCTCCTGAATTGCTGGGACTACAGGCACAAGCCACCACACCCAGCTAATTTTTGTATTTTTAGTAGAGACACAGTTTCACCATGTTGGCCAGGCTGGTCTCAAACTCCTGACCTCAGGTGATCCACCTGCCTCGGCCTCCCAAAGTGCTGGGATTACAGGCAGGAGCCACCGTGTCCGGCCAATAAATGGTATTTTAAAGCCAAGTAAATGGAAGAGATAATGTAGGGACAGAGAATAGAGAAAAAAGTAGTCTGAGAACTGAGCCTGGGGCACCCCAACATTTAGAGGTCCCCTGAAGGAGAGGGAGCCTGTACAGCTCATCAGGAAGGAGCAGCTTGAGAAGCACCCAACTGCATTAATTTCCTGTGACTGCTGTAACAAATTACCACAGACTGGGCAGCTTAGAACAACCAGAGATTTATTCTCTTACAGTTCTGGAGGCCAGAAGTTCAAGATCAGACCACTGGGCCAAAATCAAGGTGTTGGCAGGGCTGTACTCCCTCTGGAGGCTCTCGGGGAGATGTTGTTCTTTGACTCTTCCAGCTCTGGCAGCTGTTGGCCTTCCTTGACTTATAGCCACATCACTCCAATCTCCCTCTCTGTGGTCACATTACTTCCTCCTCTTCTGTTCTAATCAAATCTCCCTTGTGCCTCACTCCTTATAAGACCCTAAGGACACATAGAATTTAGGGTCTACCCAGATAATCCAGGATGTCCTCCTCTTCTCAAAATCCTTAATTACATCCATGATGACCCTTTTTCCAAATTTGGTTACATTCACAGGTTCTGGGAATTAGGATGTAGACACGTCTTTTGGGACCACCTTTTAATCCATTACACCCACTGACTGACAAATAAGGGGTGACTCACCAAGTAAGGCAAAATGGCAGGACTTCCTGTGTCTGGGAGGAGGGACTGAGTAGGTTAACTGTAGGGTGTTCAGCCTGAAATCTCAGGCAAGGAAGTATAGGGCCAAGGTTGCAGCTGACTTCAGCCTGTGTGGGAGAGTCTCATGGGGAGGGGAGGAACTGCAGATAGGAGGTTCTCAGCCCTCCCAGGCCTGACTCAGCGTCTGGCTGGGGCCATCTACACAGCAGCCAAAGTGATCTTTAAGTTGTAAATCTATTCATATCACTCTCCAGTATGTGACCCTTCAACAGCTTTCCACACCTTTTTTTTTTGAGATGGAATCTTGCTGTGTCGCCCAGGTTGGAGTGCAGTGGCGCAATCTCGGCTCACTGCAACCTCTGCCTCCGGGATTCAAATGATTCTCCTGCCTCAGCCTCCCAAGTAGCTGGGACTACAGGCGCCCGCCACCATGCCCGGCTAATTTTTTGTATTTTTAGTAGAGAGAATCTCGCTCTGTCACCCAGGCTGGAGTGCAG
>NW_012100320.1:3466615-3476146 GCF_000951045.1 Mandrillus leucophaeus | reverse complement strand
TTAGCCAGGATGGTCTCGATCTCCTGACCTCATGATCCGCCCACCTCGGCCTCCCAAAGTGCTGGGATTACAGGCGTGAGCCACTGCACCTGGCCCCTTTTTAAGTTTTTTAAAACTCTTTTTGGATGCTCCCTTTCAGAACCCACCTGCCATGCTGTGAGGACACCCAGGCCACATACATAGAGAGAGTAAGGCCACATGTAGGTGTTGCAGCCAAAAGCCCCACTGAAAACCAAGCCTGCAACCAGCATCAACTGCCAAACATGTACTGAAGAGGCTGAGATGATTCCAGCACTTGTGGCTGACTGCAACCGCAAGAGAGACCCGGAGCAAGAGCCACCTAGCTGGGCCCAGTTACTCCCAGAATCATGAGAGAAATATGTAATTGATTGTTATTACTCTATAAGCCACTAAGTTTACATATAATGTGTTATGCAGCAGTAGATAGCTGGAACAGGAGCCAATAAACACTGAATGAATAAATGTGGATAGGTCTGGTTGAAGGAACATTGCATGTATTTTAGCTTTGTGAAAGGTTTCATTGACAACTCTCAGCTTCTCCCCCAAGAAGTCTTGGAGATTCTGGAAGGCCCAATTCAGAAACTCAGGCTCACCCAAGGAGAGACTCCCAGAAACTCTCAACTCAGGACAGGAAACATGGCGAGGCTGTCAGAAGTTAGCTCTGAGCCTGATGCAGTGGCTCACACCTACCAGTAATCTCAGTGCTTTGGAGGCAGACGATGGAGGATCTCTTGAGGCCATTTGTTCAAGACCAACCTGGGCAACCTTCTTATTCTTGGGCCCATGGATAATTTCAGGGGAGTAAAAACATACAACATTTTATCTGTGTATATGTGCATTTTCCCGAGGAGACGTTATCCAAGCTCTGTTATCAGATTCTTGAGTCTGTGTCCAAAAAATGTTAAGAACTACTGATCTAGTCCAACTATTTCAATATCTACATTAAGATACTAAGATATTTTATGTACTAAAGTGGACTAAGTACCCTGAATAAACTTCTGAAAACAATTATGGATAAAATAAAAATGTATTTATTTTTTGATGCACTGATGAGCTGGCAAGAAAGTAAGGAATACTCAGGCCAAACAAGTCACGAATTCAAAGGCAAGTTGAGCAATGAAACTGACTTTTGCCTTTTGGACATTTTTATTTTATTTTTATTTTTTATTGTCTAACCTAGTCACAATTTTAATTTTTAAAAAAAATTTTTGTGATATAGTCTTGCTCTGTCACCCAGGCTGGAGTGTAGTGGCATAGTCTCGGCTCACTGCAACCTCCACCTCCCAGGCTCAAGCGATTCTCGTGCCTCAGCCACCTGAGTAACTGGGAATACGGGCACGTGCCACCGTGTCCCACTCATTTTTGTATTTTTTGTAGAGAGGGGATTTTCCATGTTGGCCACGTTGGTCTTGAACTGGCCTCAAGTGATCTGCCTGCCCTGGCCTCCCAAAGTACTGGGATTACAGGCATGAGCCACCGTGCCCAGCTCCTCTTAACAAGTTTTTAAGTGTACAGTTTAGTATTAACTATAAACACAATACGTACAGCAGATCTCTAGAACTTATTCATCTTGCATGACTGAAACTTTATCATTTTAATTTTTGTAAATTTTAAACTTAAAAATTTTTTTTTTGTTTGAGACAAGGTTTTGCTCTGTTGCCCAGGTTGGAGTGCAGTGGCACCACCATGCCCAACTGTTTTTTTGTTTTTGTTTTTGTTTTTGTTTTTGTAGAGACAAAAAAAAACCCCAGATAGGTGGCTCTTGCTCCGAGTCTCTCTTATGGTTGCAGTCAGCCACAAGTGCTGGAATCATCTCAGCCTCTTCAGTACATGTTTGGCAGTTGATGCTGGTTGCAGGCTTGGTTTTCAGTGGGCTTTTGGCTGCAACACCTACATGTGGCCTTACTCTCTCTCTGTGGCCTGGGTGTCCTCACAGCATGGCAGGTGGGTTTCCCCGTCTTACTATGTTGGCTAGGTTAGTCTTGAACTTCTAGTTCTCACGTGATCTTCCCTCCTCAGCCTTCCAAAGTGCTGTAGTTACAGGTGTGACCCACTGCACCCAGCCCATTATTTATTTATGTATCTGTTTGTGTTTTCTTTTTGTGGAGAATGGGGTCTTGCTATGTTGCCCAGGCAGTTCGCTAACTCTTGGGCTCAAGCTAACCTTCTGCCTCTGCCTCCCTAAGTGTAGGGATTATAGGTGCGAGCCACTGAACCTGGTCCGGTGAGTAACTTTTAACTCAGTAAACTTGAACTTGAATTTTCATGGTCTCATGGGAGTCAGTGATTAGAGAGAACCAGTGGTGTGACAGTAACTGGCTCTCCAACAAAACAAAGCACTGTTTTGTGTACAGTTCAGTATTAACTATAAGCACAATATTGCACACATATTTTTTAGTGTTTTAGTTTTTGTTGATTTCCATTAAGTAAATGTTCCCACCGTAGATTTCAAGCCATTAGTGGTACGAAGAACAGGCACAAAAAATATTTGGTTCTTGTGAACTGATAGGAGCAAACTCCAACACACACTACTGAGAGAAACTCAGGGCTCCTCTAAGGTGGGAAGTCTAAAAAACCTAAAATTGGGACTCCAGTGAATGTGTGAGCTACATATAAACACCATTACCTCCTAAGAGACTGAAAAGGAAAATGCCTATCTCAATTTCCCTATCCTTAAGAGAAAAATGTCACTCCCAAAGTGCTGGGATTACCAGTGTTGAGCCACCATGTACATCCGCCTTGCCCTCTTTTGCTATGTGCTTTAGGAGGTAGGTGACGGTGTAGTGTAAACTGGCACAGCAGCTGGAGGATACAAATGTAGGTACAAACAATAAGTAAGAATTCATTGGCACTAAAATTTGTTTAAGAGAATTCTAAAATCAGTGAAAAGATATCTTAAGAGTAAGAAAAAATAATGACATGATACAAACAAAAACTGTATTCGCCCACCAGCAGACAGAAATAAAAAGTGATCCTAGATAGAAAAAATGAGAGACAAGAAGGAACATAGAACAAAGTGGTACATGTGTGGGTAAGTCTACACAAATGTTGTATTAACATTAATAACAATGTCTTATGGGCTTAAAAACACAGGCCAGGTGTGGTGGTTCACGCCTGTAATCCCAGCACTTTGGGAGGCTGAGATGGGCAGATCACTTGAGGTCAGGAGTTCGAGACCAGCCTGGCCAACATGGTGAAACTCTGTCTCTACTAAAAATACAAGTATTAGCTGGGAGTGGTGGTGGGCCTGTAGTCCCAGCTACTTGAGAGGGCGAGGCACAAGAATCACTTGAACCCAGGAGGCAGAGGTTGCAGTGAGCCAAGATCATGCCAATGCACTTTAGCCTGGGTGACTCAGTGAAACTCTGTCTCAAAAAAAAAAAAAAAAAGTAATTCTCCTGCCTCAGCATCCTGAGTAGCTGGGATTATAGGCACATGCCACCATGCCCGGCTAATTTTGTGTATTTTTAGTAGAGATTGGGTTTTGCCACGTTGGCCAGGCTGGTCTAGAACTCCTGACCTCAGGTGATCCATCTGCCTCGGCCTCCCAAAGTGCTGGGATTATAGGCGCGAGCCACTGTGCCTGGCCTGTTTTTCTTATTAAAATATGGAACGTTTCACAGATTTGTATGTCATGCTTGTGCAGAGGCCATGCTAATCTCTGTATCATTCAAGTTTTAGTATCTGTGCTGCCGAAGTGAGCCCTGCCATTCGTTTTTTTAAACTCAAATGATTATACCTCTTCCAGGAAGCCTTCTCTGAGAGCCGCCCTCAGAACGATGCCCCAGAGGGGGCCCAAAACAGGTACTCCACACTAACCCATGCATGTTATTGTCCCTCCGTTTACCTTAGTGTTCTATAGTGACCATTCCATCTCCCCAGTGATGGGGTAAGTTCCTCAAAGGTACTTTGTTCTTTTTGTTTTTTTGGTTTTTGTTTTTTTTTTGAGACGGAGTTTCGCTCTTGTTGCCCAGGCTGGAGTGCAATGGCACAATCTTGGCTCACCGCAACCTCCACCTCCCGGATTCAAGTGATTCTCCTGCCTCAGCCTCCCGAGTAGCTGGGATTACAGGCATGCACCACCATGCTTGGCTAATTTTATATTTTTAGTAGAGACAGGATTTCTCCATGTTGGTCAGGTTGGTCTCGAACTCCCGACCTCAGGTGATCCTCCCGCCTTGGCCTCCCAAAGTGCTGGGATTACAGGCGTAAGCCACCACACCCAGCCTACTTTGTTCTTTTCTGTACCCCCAGCACCTAGCTCAGGGCCTGGCACATAGCAGAAGCTAAAAATATTTGTTTACTATCACAAAGAGGATGAGGGAAAAAGCAAAACAAAACAAATGTGTAGGGGGCTGGGTGCAGCAGCTCTGGCTTGTAATCCCAGCATTTTGGGAGACTGAGACAGGGGGATTGCTTGAGCCCAGGAGTTCGAGACCAGCTTAGGTGAAGTAGCAAGACCCTGTCTCTACAAAAAATAAAAAATAAAAAATTAGCTAGGCATGGTGGTGTGCTTGTGGTCCCAGCTACTCTGGAGGCTAAGGTGGGAGGACTGCTTGGGCCTAGGAGGTTGAGGCTGCAGTGAACCATGATCATACCACTGCACTCCAGCCTGGATGACAGAGCCAGATCCTTTCTCAAAAACAAAACAAAAAAAAATTTTTAACTGTAGGATGAATGAGTGAATGCAGCTTACATGTGGTAGAGGCAGGTTGAATCCGCATTTGGCTGCAAAGCCTGAGCATTACCTGGGACTGGGGGCAGACTTGATGAGACTGAAGTTGTTTTCAGGCTCAGTAGTTCCCTGTTCTTGGCCTTGCTGAGGCTGTAAGTGCTTCTATAGAGGCCACAGCCCAGCCCAGGGGACCTGAGTTCCCCTGTGCCCATAGTTTTCAATGTACCCTCCTTTCAGTGTGCCCTCTGAGCCTGGGTGGCACCAGGACTACCCCAAGGTGGTGGGTTGTGCAAGCCTTGACTCCTGGACTCCCCCTCATTTGGGGCTCGGTCTGGTGGCACAGGTGACCCTCCCCTCCTTCCTGCCTTCTGTGCGGTGCCCTGCACCATGCTCCCCATCACTCCCTCCCTCTCCTTTCCACCTCTAGCCAGGAGCCTGGGACACAGGGCTGTGAGAAACCCTTTGAAAAATAGTGTCTCCAGAAAGCTCCTGTTTCTCAACCATAGTTTGCCTGAGGAAGACAGCCAGTTCCTCTGGGGCCGAAGTCTCCCACGGGAGTCTCTGGTCCCCACGTCTGTTAAATAATCTTATTGAAGAATCTTGGGCCTGGGACACCGAGGGTTCTGGCCCTCTCCTGGGGGCCTGGCCTTTGGGTGAAGTTCCCCGAGACAGGGGCTGTGCCTCCCCTGGACAGAGGCTGTTCTTTCCTCTGTGTAATAACATGATAACTCTGGGATATGGCACCGGGGCAGGTGGACACACTGGTCATGGTGAGAGACTGAGCATCTTCAGCCAGTGGGGCTCTCTGCTGCCTTTTCCGAAGGCGCCTGGCTCTCAGCTGTTTTCCTCCCTCTGGGCTGTGGAACTGTCTGCAGTTCCTCTCTCTTCAAGAGGAGGAAAGGAGATGTTGACTCTCTCCACGAGGCACCCAAACACCCTCTCCTCCCCCAGCACAGACAACTGGTTCTCTCCACTTTAATTCTTTGGTTTTTGTTTTTTGAGACGGAGTCTCACTTTGTAGCCCAAGCAATTCTCCTGCCTCAGCCTCCCAAGTAGCTGGGAATACAGGTGCCCACTACCATGCCTGGCTAATTTTTTGTATTTTAGTGGAGACGGGGTTTCACCATGTTGGCCAGGCTGGTCTCGAACTCCTGACCTCAGGTGATCCACCTGCCTCGGTCTCCCAAAATGCTGGGATTACAGGCATGAGCCATGGCTCCTGGCCCACATTTAATTCTTTAGTGACTGCTGCCCTTTACCTCCAAGTGCAGTGAAGGAGATAAAAAAGAGAACAGAGTGACCTTGACCCCACAACCCACTCTCCAGGATCTGGGGAGAGTGGCTGGGGAGAGCAGGCTGTTGGTCAGCTGCAAGCCCGGATGCTCTTTGGAGAGGACCTAGCCTGTCCAGCAGAAGGGGTTGGCAGGGTAGGTGTGTCGGGTCCTGGCCTGGTGGCTCTGAGACACCTGCTTGTGTGCCGGTGGGAATCCTGAAGTCACAGAATTCACTTGGAGGACCCCTCACTTCCCTTCAAAGTGCTTTCCCTCCACCACATTTCAGTGGGATTTCGGGCATCCCTGGGGTCATATTTTTGGGAAAATGAGTGGTGTGACACCCTTGATCGTCAAAGCAGCAGCTGGCACCTGTACAGGTCATTTTAGAAAGTGCTTTCCCAGGCCGGGCGCAGTAGCTCACGCCTGTAATCCCAGCTCTTTGGGAGGCCGAGGCAGGCACATCACCTGAGGTCAGGAGTTCGAGACCAGCCTGGCCAACATGGTGAAACCCCCGTCTGTACTAAAAATACAAAAATTAGCTGGGCGTGGTGGTGCATGCCTGTAATCCCAGCTACTTGGGAGGCTGAGGCAGGAGAATCGCTTGAACCTGGGAGGTGGGAGTTATAGGGAGCCAAGACTCTGCCACTGCACTCCAGTCTGGGCAATGGAGCGAGACTCCAAAAAAAAAAAAGAAAGAAAAGAAAGTTCTTTCCCATCGAAGCACTAGTTGTCAACTGTGACTGTGAGTGAGAATCACCTGGAGGGTTTTTTGAAATATACCAACATCCAAGCCCTATCCCAGAGCAATTAAATCAGAATCTCTGAGCGGGGCATGGGTGTGTTTTAAAGCTCCTCAGATGACCTGAATGTGCAGCATTAGAGCCCCACAAGGACCCTGAAAGCTAGACACTGTCATTATTCCCACTGTTCAGATGGGCCATGGGGGCTCAGAGAGGTGAAGCCACTTGGCCAAGGTCAGAGGGCAAGTGGAGGGCAGGGGCTGAGTCTCACATGGAAGTAAGCAGGTGGCCCCCTGCTTTGTCACTGAGGATCCAGGCTTCCTGTGGGTCCAGGAGGCCTCAGGCAGGCCTGGGAACTCACTTCATTGGCTGGGAAGACATTTCTGCCACCTCTTTCTCCAGGGCTGGACTGTGGCTCCTCTAAGCCCGAGAATACGGGTGGGTCCAGAACCTCCACATCGAGCCTCCGGTTCCTCTCACTGGAAAGACACACCCTTTGGTGAGGGGGAGGAAGCATTTTTGAGGTGAAATGTTGTATCCCAGCCAGGAATGGAAAATATTAAAAGCCCATTGGCGCCAACAAGGTTCGCGCCAGGGCCAGAAAGTACGGAAAAGAGGAGGGACGTCCCTGCGGTGGAGGGTGCAGTGGGGGTCAGCCAGGGGGCTGCCCACGCCCTGTATCCCAGGCTGCCTCCATCTTCAGGGTTAGAGCAAGCTTCTGCTGGCCAGAGGAGGGTCCTTGGGTGATGACCCCAAGAGAAAAGCCCCTTAGTGTATGAGTTGGTTTACCCCACATTCCAGAGAGGGTGGTGGGCGTAGGGATGTGTAACCAGTGACAGTGAAATATCTTACTGGGAGTGTGTGAAGCCAGGCCAGCCCAGTCCACACACAGATTCTGAACATTATGGGTGCTGGGATGCTGAGAGAAGGTCAGCCATGGTCCCTGTCTTCTAGGAGTTTCACCATAGAGATGGGGCAGGCAAAAAAACAGACAATGTCAGTAGAGTATGACAGACGCTCTGCTGGAGGAGTATACAGGGACTGCGCAAGACAGAAAAGGGACAATTCGTTCAGCCCAAGACTAGGAGGAAGGGTTCCCAGAGTGGGTGGCACCTGGACTGAATCTTGCTACAAACAGACATTTCGAGAACTTGCACAAAGCTAGTATTTGGGTACACGCTCTTGGGAGTTAACTCTGTATTTGGAAAAAGAGACACAGAGACACAAAACAAAAGCCCCCCACGGGGGCTTCCTTTCCCACTGCCCACATCACATCCGCAGCAAGGTACAAACATACTTATAAGGTAGTGGATAATGTCTCAGAATTATTTTCCATCTACCCCTCTCCCACTGCCCGTCACAAACACACTAGGGTACAGGCACACCTGTAGTCATAAACAATTACACACATACATATATCACATATGTACAAAGTAGTGGAGAATGCACCAGAATTCTCAGTGAAAGAGCTGTTCTCATGAGTGAAATGCTTTAATAAGTACTGGGGTTGACGATGAGGCCCCCGGTGGTTGGGGGTCTGCAGAGATGAGGCTTCAGAGCCTGGCAAAGCTGCTCCATTCAAAAGAGGAAGAAGGGTCTGGAAAGAGGTGCAAGGAGCAGTGGTCGGAGAGGAAGAGGAGGGAGGAAGCCAGTGTCCCTCGGTCAAGTCTACCAACCCCACAAAAGCTCAGTGAATATGACTGCTTGTTGTGAGAACTAAAGGGCATGAGCTTCATACTGACGTTGTGGAATGGGATAGAAAACCTGAGCCTCGAGGCCAGGCAAGGTGGCTCACACCTCCAATCCCAGCACGTTGGGAGGCCGAGGCGGGCAAATCTCTTGAGGTTGGGAGTTCGAGACCAGCCTGACTAATACGGTGAAACCCCACTTCTACTAAAAATACAAAAAAATAACCAGGCATGGTGGCACATGCCTGCGGTCCCAGCTACTCAGGAGGCTGAGGCAGGAGAATCGCTTGAACCCAGAAGGCAGAGGTTGCAGTGAGCCGAGATCATGCCACTGCACTCCAGCCTGGGTGACTGAGTGAGAGTCCATCCCCCAAAAAAAAAAAAAAAAAGAAAAAAGAAAAAAGGCCAGGTGCCATGGCTCACGCCTGTAATCCTAGCACTTTGGGAGGCCGAGGCGGGCCAATCACAAGGTCAGGAAACTGAGACCATCCTGGCTAACATGGTGAAACCCCATCTCTACTAAAAAATACAAAATAATTAGTCAAGCGTGGTGGAGGGCACCTATAGTCCCAGCTACTCGGGAGGTTGAGACAGGAGAATGGCGTGAACCCGGGAGGCGGAGCTTGCAGGGAGCCAAGATCACGCCACTGCATTCCAGCCTGGGCAACAGAGCGAGACTCTGTCTCAGAAAAAAAAAGAAAAAGAAAAAAAAGAAAACCTGAGCCCAAAGTGGATGAGGCTGAGAAGCAGAGGAGGCTTCCTGGGATTGATACAATCTTTGAGGGCTTTCGTGTCCACTGGCCATGGGACAGTGGGGTTCAAAGCAATTTCATCCGGATTTTAAGGGGCAGAGAGGCTCCCAGTTGACGTTACGTAGACTCTGTCACGGGCTTTCTCGCCCACAGAATCTCCTCATTTTACTGTGGAGGAAACTGAAGTCCAGACAGGGAATGTGAAATGCCTAAGGTCACACTGCATTTGGGGATCAGAGCTGCTGGGCATATATGAGCTGTGACACACCCCACCAGGCTTGCATGTTCTCGTGCAGCCACTCACAAATACGTACACTCAGAGTTCTGTACAACAAAACCCCTTTTCCTCAGGATGGCCTGGGTGAGTCATCATCCTTGTTC
>NW_012100320.1:3461400-3464815 GCF_000951045.1 Mandrillus leucophaeus | reverse complement strand
TCTTGCTACAAACAGACATTTCGAGAACTTGCACAAAGCTAGTATTTGGGTACACGCTCTTGGGAGTTAACTCTGTATTTGGAAAAAGAGACACAGAGACACAAAACAAAAGCCCCCCACGGGGGCTTCCTTTCCCACTGCCCACATCACATCCGCAGCAAGGTACAAACATACTTATAAGGTAGTGGATAATGTCTCAGAATTATTTTCCATCTACCCCTCTCCCACTGCCCGTCACAAACACACTAGGGTACAGGCACACCTGTAGTCATAAACAATTACACACATACATATATCACATATGTACAAAGTAGTGGAGAATGCACCAGAATTCTCAGTGAAAGAGCTGTTCTCATGAGTGAAATGCTTTAATAAGTACTGGGGTTGACGATGAGGCCCCCGGTGGTTGGGGGTCTGCAGAGATGAGGCTTCAGAGCCTGGCAAAGCTGCTCCACTCAAAAGAGGAAGAAGGGTCTGGAAAGAGGTGCAAGGAGCAGTGGTCGGAGAGGAAGAGGAGGGAGGAAGCCAGTGTCCCTCGGTCAAGTCTACCAACCCCACAAAAGCTCAGTGAATATGACTGCTTGTTGTGAGAACTAAAGGGCATGAGCTTCATACTGACGTTGTGGAATGGGATAGAAAACCTGAGCCTCGAGGCCAGGCAAGGTGGCTCACACCTCCAATCCCAGCACGTTGGGAGGCCGAGGCGGGCAAATCTCTTGAGGTTGGGAGTTCGAGACCAGCCTGACTAATACGGTGAAACCCCACTTCTACTAAAAATACAAAAAAATAACCAGGCATGGTGGCACATGCCTGCGGTCCCAGCTACTCAGGAGGCTGAGGCAGGAGAATCGCTTGAACCCAGAAGGCAGAGGTTGCAGTGAGCCGAGATCATGCCACTGCACTCCAGCCTGGGTGACTGAGTGAGAGTCCATCCCCCAAAAAAAAAAAAAAAAAGAAAAAAGAAAAAAGGCCAGGTGCCATGGCTCACGCCTGTAATCCTAGCACTTTGGGAGGCCGAGGCGGGCCAATCACAAGGTCAGGAAACTGAGACCATCCTGGCTAACATGGTGAAACCCCATCTCTACTAAAAAATACAAAATAATTAGTCAAGCGTGGTGGAGGGCACCTATAGTCCCAGCTACTCGGGAGGTTGAGACAGGAGAATGGCGTGAACCCGGGAGGCGGAGCTTGCAGGGAGCCAAGATCACGCCACTGCATTCCAGCCTGGGCAACAGAGCGAGACTCTGTCTCAGAAAAAAAAAGAAAAAGAAAAAAAAGAAAACCTGAGCCCAAAGTGGATGAGGCTGAGAAGCAGAGGAGGCTTCCTGGGATTGATACAATCTTTGAGGGCTTTCGTGTCCACTGGCCATGGGACAGTGGGGTTCAAAGCAATTTCATCCGGATTTTAAGGGGCAGAGAGGCTCCCAGTTGACGTTACGTAGACTCTGTCACGGGCTTTCTCGCCCACAGAATCTCCTCATTTTACTGTGGAGGAAACTGAAGTCCAGACAGGGAATGTGAAATGCCTAAGGTCACACTGCATTTGGGGATCAGAGCTGCTGGGCATATATGAGCTGTGACACACCCCACCAGGCTTGCATGTTCTCGTGCAGCCACTCACAAATACGTACACTCAGAGTTCTGTACAACAAAACCCCTTTTCCTCAGGATGGCCTGGGTGAGTCATCATCCTTGTTCCCAGAGTGCGGAGCCTCAGCATCTCCCTGGCACCCTGGAGGGAATATCCAGGTCCACCAAATACAGAGAGCAACCAACTCTCCCTACCATCCTGTAGGAGAGGCCGCTGTGATAAAACAGGAAGATCAGAGGACTGGAAATCAGACCTGGCCTGGGTCTGAGCCTGACTCAAATTCCTAAGCATCTCCAGGACCCAGGTCTTGGTAGAATTCTGGCATACCTCGCACTATGTGCTTTCCCCACTAATTATGAACAGGCTCAGGCTGAAATGAAAATCAGCAGCAGCTTTTGTTTTGTTTTGTTTTAAACAGAGATGAGGTCTCACTATATCACCCAGGCTGGTCTCAAACTCCTGGGCTTAAACAATCCTCTCATCTTGGCCTCCCAAAGTGCTGGGATTACAGGCATGAGCCACTGCGCCTGGTTTCAACAACAGCTTTGATGGGTGAAGTAGCAGAAAGGTGAAGGCAGCTGATGCACTCTCAGGGCATTTTCCCTCTGTTTGATGGAGGCTGGTTAATTAATTGACTGCAGAGGATTTAAAACCTATCTGGCCCAGGCCAGATGCGATAGCTCACTCCTGTCATCTCATCACTTTAGGAGGCCGAGGCGGGCAGATCACTTGAGGTCAGGTGTTCAAGACCAGCCTGGCTAACGTGGTGAAACACCGTCTCTACTAAAAATACAAAAATTAGCCAGGCGTGGTGGCACATGCCTGTAGTCCCAGCTACTCAAGAGGCTGAGGCAGGGGAATCACTTGAACACAGGAGGTGGAGGTTGCAGTGGGCCGAGATCACGCCACTGCACTGCAGCCTGGTCAACAGAGCGAGACTCCATCTGAAAAACAAAACAAAACAAAACAAAACAAAACAAAAAAAACACTATCTGGCTCAGGAACCTTCGGGGAAATAGGAGAGTCACTGGAGGGGAGGGGCAGTTTTTTAGACCCAGCCATGTCCTTGGCAATCATAGTGGCCTTCTGGTGCTATTCTCAGGACTCAGACATGAGTCCTGGGGAGAGCAGAGGGGCTGTCGGTAAGAGCCCAAAGAGCTGTTCCACTGAACAGTCTGTGTCTTATCTGAGCATAAGCAGTCCTGTTCTGAGATGAGGTAAGAAAGGCATTTGTCCTCACTACTGACCTTCGTACATTGAGAAAGCTGTAGGGTGCTGTGCTGAGGTCAATGCCTTAAAAAACCATAGTGTTAAAATAATAAGAATAATAATAAAGGAGCTGGTCAATGGAGAAAGGATAGTCCTTTCAACAAATTGTACTGGAACAACTGGACATCCCCCATATAAAAAAATGAACCCTGACCCATACTTCTTTTTTAATTTTTATTTACTCATTGATTTATTATGTTTTTGAGACAGGGTCTTGCTCTGTTGCCCAGGCAGGAGTGCACTGGTGTGATCACGGCTTACTGCAGCCTTGACCTCCCAGGCTCAAACGATTTTCCCACCTCAGCCTCCTGAGTAGCTGGGATCATAGGCATGTGATCCCAGCCCAGTTGATCTTTTTTATTTTTTGTAAAGATGGGGTCTCACTATGTCGTCCAGGCTGTTCTTGAATTCCTGAACTCAAGTGATTCTTCCAATTTGGCCTCCCAAAAGGCTGGGATTCCAGGCATGAGCCACTGTGCCTGGTTTCAACAACAGCTTTGATGGGTGAAGTAGCAGAAAGGTGAAGGCAGCTGATGCACTCTCAGGGCATTTTCC
>NW_012100320.1:3457362-3461350 GCF_000951045.1 Mandrillus leucophaeus | reverse complement strand
TGTGATCACGGCTTACTGCAGCCTTGACCTCCCAGGCTCAAACGATTTTCCCACCTCAGCCTCCTGAGTAGCTGGGATCATAGGCATGTGATCCCAGCCCAGTTGATCTTTTTTATTTTTTGTAAAGATGGGGTCTCACTATGTCGTCCAGGCTGTTCTTGAATTCCTGAACTCAAGTGATTCTTCCAATTTGGCCCCCCAAAGTAGTGGGATTACAGGGGTGAGCCATTGCACCCGGCCTTGACCCATACTTCACATCATATATGAAAACTAGTTCAAAATGAATCATAGACCTGAAGGTAGAACCTAAAACTAAAAAACTCCCAGAGAAAACATAGGAGAGCTGAGTGGGGTGGCTCATGCCTGCAATCTTAGCACTGTGGGAGCTCAGGGCAGGAGGATCGCTTGAGCCCAGCAATTTGAGACAGCAGTGAGCTATGATCGCACCACTTGTACTCCAGCCTGGACAATAAAGCAGGACCCTGTCTCTAAAAACAAAAACATAGAAGAAAAAAATCTTTGCAACTGTGGATTTGGCAATTATTTCTTAGATGCGACACCAAAAACACAATCCATAAAATAAAATATTGATCAATTGGAAAAGATAAGCCATAGACTGGGAAAAAGTATTTTCAAAACATATATCTGATAAAGGACTTGTATCCAGAATCTATAAAATACACATAAAACTCAATAGTAAGAAAATAAACGGGCTGTAATCCCAGCACTTTGGAAGGCCGAAGCAGGAGGATCACTTGAGCCCAGGAGTTTGAAACCAGCCTGGGCAACATGAAATCCCATTTCTACAAAAAATAAAACCCAATTAGCAAGGTGTGGTGGTGTGCACCTGTAGTCACAGCTACTTGGGAGGCTGAGGCAGGAAAATCTCTTGAGTCTGGGAGGTAGAGGTTGCAGTAAGCCATCATGATGCCATTGCACTCCAGCCTGTGCAAAACAGTGAGACCCTGTCTCCAAAAAAGAAAAAAGAAAAGAAATGACTCAATTACAAAATGGGCAACATATTTCTACAGATACTTCATCAAAGAAGATATATGAATGACAAATAAGATGCCTAACATCATCGGTCACTAGGGAAATGCAAATTAAAATCACAATGAGATCACACTGTGCACCCATTAGAATCGCTAAAAACAAACAATCATAAAACCTTGACAATATCAGGTGTTGATGTGTATGCTGAGCAACTAGAACTCATACCTTGCTGGTGGGAATGTAAGAGGTACAACCACTTTGGAAAACAGTCTAGTAGTTTCTTATAAAGTTGAACATACACTTACCGTATAGCCTACTTGTAGGTATTTACCCAAAAGAAATGAAAAACATGTTTACACAAAAGCCTGCATACAAATTATAGCTAAAATGTACTTGCTAAAAACTAAAGGACTGGGCCAGGTGCAGTGGCTCACGCTTGTAGTCCCAGCACTTTGGGAGGCTGAGGCCGGTGGATCACCTGAGGTCAGGAATTCAAGACCAGCCTGGCCAATATGGTGAAACTCCATCTCCTAAAAAAAATACAAAAATTAGCCAGGCATGATGGTGCATGTAGTCTCAGCTACTCAGAAGGCTGAGGCAGGAGAGGAAGAGAGGGGAGGCGGAGCTTGCAGTGAGGTAAGGTTGTGCCACTGCACACCAGCCTAGGCAACAGAGCGAGACCCTGTCTCAAATAAATAAGAATAAACAATTTTTTTAAAAAACTGAAGAACTGGCCAGATGCGGTGGCTCACACCTGTAATCCTAGCACTTTGGGAAACCGAGGCAACAGATCACCTGAGGTGAGGAGTTCGAGACCAGCCTGGCCAACATGGTGAAACTCTGTCTCTACTAAAAATACAAAAAAATTAGCCAGGCACGGTGGTGGGAACCTGTAATCCCAGCTACACGGGAGGCTGAGGGAGGAGAATCACTTAAACCCGGAGGCAGAGGTGGCAGTGAACTGAGATCGCACCACTGCACTCCAGCCTGGGCAACAGAGCGAGACCTCGTCTCAAAAAAAGCAAAAACAAAACAAAAAACTGAAGAACTGTAGACAATCTATGTGTCCTTCAACTGGGAAATGGAGAAACAAATTGTGCTACATACATGCAATGAATGCTACTCAGCAATAAAAAGGGATGAACTGTTGATACACGCAACATCATGGATGATTATACTAAATGAAAGAAACCAATTCAAAAGGCTCCTACCATATGGCTCCATTTATATGACATTCTCAAAATGGCAAAGCCATAGTGAAAGAAAGATTTGCGGTTGCCAGCAACTGGGGATGGGGAGAAGGGTTGACTACAAAGGAAACTTCTGAGGTTTTGGAAATATTTTTTATCTTGATTGTGATGGTGGTTACATGATTGTATTTGTCAAAAATCACAGAATTGTAGATCCAAAAGACTGAAGTTTACAATATAAAAATTTCAACTTTTAAAAATTGGGGGTGGGATTCAAATTCCTTCTCCCTTTTGTTTGTCTTCCTTGTCACTGCCCAACATCCTGCCCTTGAAGCTCTTGTTCTCCTATAGAAAAAATTGCCCTGATTCGGCCACACTGAAGACTGCCTTGCTTCTGGGAAAAAAAAGAGAAACCACTAAGAATGGTCTCTGCAGGGCCACATGTCTGTCTCTGTCCCAGCCCATCAGTGTAGGCCCAGTCATTAAGAGCGACCCAGCCTTTCTAACCTCCATTTCACCTTCCCTGGGCTAGAGTCCTGGTGGTGACCTGGGCAGGGACTAAACCCTTACGGCCCAGGTGCTGTGTGGGCGAAGATTTTGCTTGGAAAGAGGGCAGCTCCTCACACTCAACTTCTCACAGCTGTGTTTTCTAACCAATTAAAATACCCACATGTCCGGAGAACATATAGCCAGAGAGGGCATCTACCCAGCATCCACCTCACTTCATCCCTTACCAAGGTCGCCCCTGTGCTGCTGCAGGCTTTTCTGGGCTGCCAGCATCTTGGCCAGAGCTGAAGCCACACCACACCCAGAGCCATCTGGGACCTCTCGAGGGAGTCATGAAGAGGCCTTGGGTCATGGGAAGGAGAGCAGCAGAGTCTGGTGGGTGCATGGGTGAGCTTATGCCCTGGAACACCCAGGGCACACCCATGGTGAGTGTGAATAGCCAGGGGGAGGGTGAACACTCTTGAGATGACACCTGGGTGAGTGTGCACCCCCTAATCCTCTACGAAATTGTGAATGTGGATGTTTGTGGGAAATACAGGGGGCGCTGTGTGAACACTATGATGTCCACATATAGAATAGGAACTCAGCTGGTTCATGCAGTGAACACTACAATGTCACTGGATGTGAGCAAACTATAAAAGTGTGGTGAAGACACTATGGACTGTGAACATACTATGGTAAGTTTGTTGAATGTCATGGTGACATTGCATGAATTCTATAGTCAGTAGTGAAAACACTGGGGCCTTTAGGGTGTGTGTGAACATACTGTGATAAGCGTGGTGGATGCTATAGATGCTACGTGTGAACATAAGGCCCTGACTGGGCTGAATCCATCATAGGAACACTGAGGTGACTCTGCTTTAAGCTCGAGAAGCATTCTGGGGTGACCACAGCGAGCATGTTATACAGAGGGCAAAGAGCTCTACTGAGCACGTTTTGGAGTATCTGCTATGATCATAGCCCATTCTCTGGGAATCTTCTCCCACCTACGGCTGCTGAGTAAGCACACGCTTACAAGACTGGGTGCTGACCAGTAGGTTGAGTATTCGCAGCAACCAGTGTGGCATGTGCGGTGCTGAAGGTTTCTTTCTTTTTCTCCTATTTCCTAAGTTGGAGTTGTTATTATGGTTGCTCAGTTTTGCTCAACTGTTCTGCAGTGTGTTGCTATGGTTACAAGATGGCAAGGGTTACACAGGTGGGTTTGGAACAGAACAAATGGTGGGTAAACTCTGAGGTTGACAGCTATTAAAGTGGTTTCTTCATATCATGACTCTTGACCCTTTTTTTTTTTTTTTTTT
>NW_012100320.1:3453055-3456566 GCF_000951045.1 Mandrillus leucophaeus | reverse complement strand
AAAAAAAAAAAAAAAAGTAGACCTTATTCTATTGGTTACAAGCAAGTCATGAGGCCAGCTCAGATTCAAGGGGAGGAAAATTAGATTCTACCTCCTGATGGTGGATTAGTGTAGTTACATTGTATGAGAACATAAGGAATGGGAAATACCATTGTAGCCATCTTTGGAAAATACAGATTGCTACAGCCTCCTTGAGAATAAAGCCATCCCAGAGGAAGCAGTTGAGATACGGAAAAAGAAAAGTTCTAATGATGTTGTCTGAGTACCTAGATCCAACTTTTTTACAAGACTGCCATCATCAGAACCACCAGATTCTTTTTCTGCTTAAACCATTTTGAGTTCGGGAGTGGTGGCTCACTCCTGTGATTCCAGCACTTTGGGAGGTCAAGGCAGGCAGATCACCTGAGCTAAGGAGTTTGAGACCAGCCTGGCCAACATGGCGAAACCCCGTCTCTACTAAAAATACAAAAATTAGCCAGGCGTGGTGGCGTGCACCTGTAATCCCAGCTACTTGGGTGGCTGAGGCAGGAAACTCACTTGAACCCGGGAGGTGGAGGTTGCAGTGAGACAAGATCATGCCACTGCACTCCAGCCTGGGCAACAGAGTGAGACTCTATCTCAAACAAACAAACAAACAAACAAACAAAAAACACAAAAAACAACAACAACAAAAATTTTGAGTTGTGCTTTTGTCACTTGCAACTGAAAGAGCTTTTACTCTTAGTGTATCAAAGTTATCTATTGCAGCATAACAAACCACTCCAAAATTTTGTGGCTTAAAACAATGATTTATTATTTCTCATGATTCTGTGGGTTGGCTGGACAGAATCACGGTCCAGACCATTCCTCTATTGGTCTTATCTGGACTCTGTCAGGCAACTGCATGGATGGAAAATTTAAGATGGCCTCATTCACCTGTCTGGCCACTGGCTCAGGGTCTCATTTCTTATCCATGTGGTCTCTCATCCTCCAGTAGGAGAGACTGACTTCCTTAGATGGTAGACAATGTTCCGAGAGAGCGATGGTGGAAACTGTAAGATCTCTTGAGGCCTACACTCCAGAACTTATGCAACATCACTTCTGTTCTATTCCTTTATTCAAAGCAAGTCACAAAGTCAGTCCAGGTGAAAGGAATGAATAAATAGGCTCCACCTCATAATGGGAGCGTTGCAAAGAATGTGTGACCGTATTTAATCCACCACAATGTGGTAGATAGCTAGATTATGTTAGATGGGAACATCTTTGGAATTAGTATATGTACAGAAAGCAGGGTGTGTCTGCCAGGCAGGTGGGACAGGCTGTTCTGGGCATGTGCCCACTGAGGAGCCTACAGTTGGGGTGTGACTTCCACAGTGGCTCCTCTGAGCTGAGAAACCTATGACAAGGTCTACATTAGACCTCTGGTTCACAGGGGCAACTTGGAGCTGAAGATCTACCATAGCTGAGTGACTTCATGCCTCTTAGCCTCAGTTCATCCTCTGTAAAATGGGCATGCTGATCCCTGCCTCACAGATTGACTGTGAGACTGAAGATGAGATGATCACCACTAATGTGCTTTGTAAATGACAGAGTGTCATCTACATGTGACTGTGTATTATTATCTGAGATCTGAGGAAGAAATACTCAAGATGGGCCTGGGTAGTCACAGAGGGCAGGAAGGGGGATGCCAAGACAGGGCTTTGAAGAAGGACATTCACACTGGTGAGGGAGAAGGGCCGTATTTCAAGATGGGAAGCTGGAAAATAAAATTATAAAGGCACAGAGGTAGAACAGTGACAGATGGTACCCAAGAGAGGGAGGAGAACAACTTGGTCAGAGGGTGAGCCCCTCTACCACCCTGGACTCTGGGTTTCTGGGTTCCCTGGTAGTGGGGCAGCAGCCACTGATGGTCACTCAGAACCACAGCCAAGGCTTCTATTCTTCAAGGACCATCAGCTGCTTATCCCCCCGGCAGGTCTCCAAGGCCTCCTCCAGCCACAGGGGCAACGACAGGAGGTGGCGGGCAGGTGGTCAGAGTCAGAGATAGAGCACCCTCCTCTGGAGCCACCAGGATCAGGTCAGACCCCTCCCAGTGTTCCCAAGCTCCTTTCCCCACTGCAGGGTGGGGACCCCTGGCTATAGGCTTGGGTTCCAGGTGGCCTAGCTAAGCTGGGCTCCAAGCCCCTTCATCCCCTGGGCAGGGATGGGGGTGATTGATGGGCTTCCAGCATGTTCCAGGCAGAGACTTGGAGTGGTTGCAGAGTAGCCTGGCTTGCAGAAGCCCCAGATGGCCACTCGTGGCTGAGGCTGACCCACCCAGGCCAGGCCTCGGACAGTCTAGACCTATGGCCACGTCTGAAGCCCTCTCTATTCTGGGGTCCCGGCTGAGAACAGCAATAGCTTCCCCCTCAAAGGAGTCCTGGGAAGAGAGAGTCAGGGCAGGCTCAGATTTCCCCAGTCTAGCCCTGTGCAGCTCACACAGCTCATTCCTACTTGGAGATAGGAAAGGACTTGGATGGGCGTATGGGAGGAGGCAAGATATGAGATAGGGGGGCAGAGATGGCAGGGCTGGAGTTGGAACCTAGCCCTCAGCCCTGTACTTACCATATTAACACCCACTGGCCACTCGGGGCTAGGTAAGTGGGGGCCTCAGTGTTAGTCCTGGGCTAAATGAGGAGACCCAGGCAGGAATCCTGGCCTAAAAGACTCCACTTTACCCAATCCTCACCCATAGAGTACCCTGCCTCCCACTACAGAAAGAGATGGAGGTGACTGGGAGGCTGGGGAGGCCTTTCTCACCCACCCTGGAATTCCACAGACTGAAGGCCTTGGAGAGCAGCTGATTACCCTGACCTTGACCTCCGGTTTACCTCCTACTACCTTCCTTTCCTGTGTAACTTTCTTGCTGTCCTTATCCAGCCTTGGTGGTCATATCTGCTTCTCTGGCCTTCCTCCTGACCTCGACTCCAGACTGGCTCCTCTGACTTCTGCCTGAGGAGCAGTCGTTCCCTCCACTCTCTCCTCCCAGCTATGTTTGCTGTCAGTACAGATGGTCCCCAGCTTAGGATGATTCAAGTTACAATTTTCTGACTTTATGATGGTGCAAAAGTGACACAAATTCAGTAGAAACTGTACTTTCCTGTACAACCATTGTGTTTTTCACTTTCAGTACAATATTCAATATATCACATGAGATATTCAATACTTTATTGTAAAATAGGCTTTTTGTTAGATGATTTTGTCCAACTGTAGGCTAATGTAGGCTAATGGAAGTGTTCTCAACATATTTAAGGTAGGCTAGGCTAAGTTCTGATGTTTAGTAAGTTAGGTGCATTAAGCACATTTTTAAATTTATGATATTTTCAACTTACAGTGGGTTTATTGGGACATTACTGTAAGTCAAAGGGCATCTGTATGTCTCAAACCTTGCAATCTCAGAGCTGGCAGGGGCCTGCAAACTCACTCAGTCCAACTCCTGTTGCACACCTGAGGTCCAAGGTTACTTGGGTTCTTGCTAGTTCATGTTCACTTA
>NW_012100320.1:3446262-3452550 GCF_000951045.1 Mandrillus leucophaeus | reverse complement strand
CAGACCAAGTCTCACTCTGTCGCCCAGGCTGGAGTGCACTTGCGCAATATCGACTCATTGCAACCTCTGCCTCTTGGGTTCAAGCCACTCTCCTGCCTCAGTCTCCCGAGTAGCTGGGGTTACAGGCACACTCCACCATGCCCGGCTAGTTTTTCTATTTTTAGTTGAGATGGGTTTCACCATATTGGCCAGGCTGGTCTTGAACTCCTGACCTCAAGTGATCCACCTGCCCCTGTCTCCCACAGTGCTGGGATTACAGGCATGAGCCACTGCAACCAGCCTCCCAGCATATCTTGTCAAGGGCAATGCTCAGAGAAAACAGCTCTTACGCACACATACACACACATACACAAACACACACACACGGAAAGACACATACACACAGGAAAAGGCATAAACACACACACACACGGAGCTCTCTGGCATATGGGTATGCACTGTTGTACTGTGGGATCATTTCCATGTGAGGCGCTTTCCTCCGAGTGCAAGGATACATCTCTTTTCTTTTTTTTTTTCTTTTTTTGAGACGGAGTCTCGCTCTGTCGCCCAGGCTGGAGTGCAGTGGCGCGATCTCGGCTCACTGCAAGCTCTACCTCCCAGGTTCACGCCATTCTCCCTCCTCAGCCTCCGAGTAGCTGGGACTACAGGCGCCCGCCACCACGCCCGGCTAGTTTTTTGTATTTTTAGTAGAGACGGGGTTTCACCATGTTAGCCAGGATGGTCTCGATCTCCTGACCTCGTGATCCACCCGCCTCGGCCTCCCAAAGTGCTGGGATTACAGGCTTGAGCCACCGCGCCCGGCCCACATCTCTTTTCTTGTGCCTTCCTAGTGCCCAGCCTGGAGCCTGGGAATAAGAGCTCGGTAAAGGTATGTGGAGAGAGTGAGCTGACCCTGGCGTGGACAGCCACAGGACCAGCCCTCCATCTCCATTTGCCGGCATGAGGCAGGAAGCCCTGCCCAGGCTAGATAAGCCTGCTACATGGGGCAGGACCTGGCACTGTGGTCCTTAGTACACTCACTCTTCATCTTCTTCCTTCACCTGGGGCTCTATCACTGTGACCAGTCAATCTCAAAATGTGATCCATGAACCGACAGCATCAATATCATCCGGGAGCTTGTTAGAAATGCAAAGTCTCAGGCCCCACTGAATCACAAACTTTGGGTGTGGGGTCCAGAAATCTGCTTTAACTGCCCTCCAGGTGATTCTAACACATGCTAAAATTAGAGAACCAGTGTCTGTGCACACAGATAACCTCATGCTGGGGCCAGGGGCCGGGAGTGGGGGTGTGAAACCCCAAAGCACATGCATCTGCATACGCCCCCTATGGGTAAGACTAGCTGTTCACATGCTGGTGGATGCCCATACCTGAAGTCAGACACGTATTCATACACATGCACATATATGAGCATTGGGGTCTCAGAAGAGTCCACATGCTGGAGCTCTGGGGTCTCAGTGGGTACCAGCAGGCACTCAGATGGAAGTGGGGAGAAGAAAGGAAGAACTGTTCTCACCAGCTGACAACCTATGCCCCACAATTCTTTTGTCCCTCATCCCTTCTGAGGTTCCCTGAGTGTTCCCTCAGAAGCCAGAGAAGCTGAGTAGTTGCCCAGCAAAGACCAGACACACCCAGCTGAGTGGCCAAGGTGGTCTGTGTGCCTAAGAGTGTCTGGAGTATGTGCTAAGACCAGCAAAGTCTTTTCTCTGTGTGGGCGGGCCAGGGCCAGGGGAATGTGGGGCATCAGCAAGCAAGGCTTAGTTAGGCAAGAGCACACCATCTCCTGGGCCATGAAATGCTGCCCAGATGTAGAATTCCCCGTGGCCCCTTCCCAGGGCTGTTTCTAGTGCCCAGCCCACCTCCTGACCCCTCTCTCTCTGCTCTGGACTGTGAAGCCTCAGGCCGCTGCCCACCTGGCCCATTACCAGGTCCTGCGGCATCTCCTCCTTAGGATCTAGACACAAAATCCTGGCCTCTGTGAGCTGCAAGGGGACATGGGGAGGGGAGAGGGAGGCTCATGCTCAGATCTGGTTTCGCTGCTGCTTCCCCTGGCTGGCTGCCACAGGCTGAGCCACCAGCTGCGCTATATAAGGCCGGCGCTGGACTGCTGGAGAGGCGAAGGCTTGGACCCCCAGCTGAGGAGTCCTGCTCAAGACACGGTGAGCTCCACTCCTATTCCCCTCACCCCATCCCTGCACCCCACTGCTGTACTCAACTGCTCCTGCCCTCCCCTGACTACCCCATTCCCTTCTCCCCCACCTCCCCCCACTTTTTGCTGTCTAATCCTTCATCTCCCACAGAGAAGACTCCCTTTCTGCTTTGGGAATCTGCTTTCCCCCATTGGCCCAAAGTCCTCTCCCTCCCCGACCTGAGGACAGGAACCCCCAAACAGTCCCACTTAGGGTTTCTTTACCTCTGGGTGCCCTGCTTTATTCCCTGCGGTCAGTCAGTCTGCTTTGTCCAAGTGTTCTGAGGAGCGTGGGATGGCGAGCCTAACCAACAGGGCATATGCTGAGGAAACGGCGGGGATACTGAGAAACTTCCGTGGGCTGCCAGATGGGAAATGGTTTTTCCACAAGGTGTCTCAGGCCACCTCAGCCTCCAGACATCCTTGGAGCAGGCTCAGGCTCAGGCTGAATGCGGTGCAGGTCAGCAGACTGCTCAACTCCCTGCTTGGAGCCCAGAGTGAGATACGTAATGTGGAGGCCTTTGGGACGTCCTGGTGACTCTGCTCCCTCATCCGAGAAACAGGTAGCGGTGGGGCTAGTGGTTTTAGAGCTAGAAGGTCTGCAGCATGGGACTGGTTTGTTCTTCCCCTGGAATATCCAAGTGTTTTCAGATACATATATTTTTAGAGAGGAGGTCTCTTCCCTTTCCTACCACACCCTGGACTTAGGAGGTTGAAGGGAACCACTTTTGAATCCCCAGAAACGAGTCAGATTCTGGGTTGGCCGGAGCTCTAGGGAGACATAAAAATGTTCTGCTCAGCTGCGGCCTGGGCCACGCACGCCCCATGGTTCCTTGCCCTAGTCCCAGGCCTGCTTTCCTCTTCTGACCCTTGCAGTTCCTCACCCACGCTCAGCAGTTACTGGGGAGCCCTGGCCTCTCACAATGCATCCCCTCTGCTTTCCCTCAGCTGGCTCCTGGCTGTGTAACTCCCAGCCAGGCCCCAAACAAAAAGGCCAGAAATGTGTTCCAGCTGCAGCCCGTGCACATCTGGGAATGTGTTCATGGAGGTGGTATGTCCGAGGCATCTGCACCCTCCAGTCAGCCTGCCTTATGAGAGGCCACTGTAGTCGGAGCCAAGTCTTCAGGCCTTAATATGTACCTGTCTGTGTGAGAGTGTGAACTCCATCAAAGGATGGCAAAACAAATGCCCCTCAAGCCTGGGTCTTAGAAGTGACTGATGAGTCACCAAGAGGCTGCTGGGGGTGAGCCCTGGACTCTACTCATTGGCAAGGAACCCCCTCGCCCCTGCGCATCCTTGTGCCCCATCTCCATGTGGGGCCCTGGAGCCTACCCCCAGGGATGGAACCTAGTCTGCCTCATTTGAACTCAGATTCTGAGCCTCTGTACCTCCCAAGCTACCTGGTTTCACGACTCGGGCAAATGTCACTCTCATATCATTCTGTCCACCTTTCCCTCCTTGACAGGTCAAGAAGTATTTCTGCTTGAACCATAAGCGGTGATTCAGAAATATGGAACCTGACAAGCTTTGTTTCTTTACAGGTCACTGGATCTGAGAAACTTCCCAGGGGACCGCATTCCAGAGTCAGCGACTCTGTGAAGCACCCTCACCTACCTCTTGCCACGTTCCCACGGGGCTTGGGGGAAAGATGGTGGGGACCAAGGCCTGGGTGTTCTCCTTCCTGGTCCTGGAAGTCACATCTGTGTTGGGTATAGGCTAAGTATCTGCTGGCTCCCAAATCTTCCACTTGCCACAGTGAAGTCGTGTCTGATCTGGAACTGAACTATGCATCTGCCTTAAGACACAGCAAGGCCTTAAGACCTGAGGCCACTTTATGGATTTATTCATAATTTATACCGTTTGTTTTTCTCCAAAACTTGAGATTGTTCCCATTGTTCAAACTCACAAAACGGAACTTTTATATGAGGAGAGGGATGAGCAGTCATTCAGAGGGAGGGAAAAAAGATAAGAGGGTTATTTTTAGCCCCAGAGTACTAAATTGAGCTCCAAGCTTCCTGGCAGCCAAAGTAACAGGGAATCACAGGGGATCAGCGAGTTCTCAGAAGTAGGTTTGGGGTTTGGTCTGTTTTTAGTTTTATGAAAATTCTTTTGGCCCAAAGCTCAATTTCATTTAGACCCTGCAGCCAAATTTCACAGACACACCAGAACCCCTTCCGATCTCCTTACCCTCTAACTGCATCCTCTGGTGATACTGAGCTCTGGAAGGAACTGGTAGACTTCCCAAGACATCTAAGCATCAGAGCTACTAGCCCTCCCCTGCACACTCTCTTCCACCTCCTCGCCTTCCTCTCCTGATTTCTAAGCACATACTCAGGTAAAGCAAAAAAAAAAAGAAAAACAAAATTGCTGAAAACCCTGTTTCAAAGCT
The DNA here is from genome assembly GCF_000951045.1 of Mandrillus leucophaeus. Classification (NCBI taxonomy): domain Eukaryota; kingdom Metazoa; phylum Chordata; class Mammalia; order Primates; family Cercopithecidae; genus Mandrillus; species Mandrillus leucophaeus. Next base: position 3,447,976 of record NW_012100320.1, on the reverse strand, counting down.
ATATGCCTTGCAGGATTTGTGGCCACAAATGTAGGAACAAAGGCTGTCTCAGCCTGGAACCAACCCCTGTGTGTGCCTGAGTCCTACCTTGCTCGTTCCACCCTGACAGCTGCTGCTTGTAAAGATGATTAACATTCAACCATCTGAGGGGAAATCAGATTAGATTGATTAAAAGAGCTCCTGTCACCCCAATGAAGCAGCATAGAGAATTCTGATTTGGCTCCTGGAGTAAGCGTTAATTGCCTATCAAAGCTTCTGCAGTCCTCTGCTCTGCGTTCTCCTTCCCATTCTGGAGACTCCAACCCAGCCTCAGGTAGGGTACAGCTGGAACTGCTTGTGGCCCTAGGACCCTGTACCCATCCTCAGGCAGTCCCTGCCAGCCTCGTGTGGAAAATTGAAGACCACTGCCCCAATTAGGCCGTAGGAGTCTTTTATGGGAGAGTGGACTCCCAAGGGAAAGTAAATGGCCATCTATTGTGCCAGGTGTTGAGCTAAAAGGAGTTACTAACACTTATTCAGCATGCATTATGTGCTAGGTGTTCTAGGTGGATTTTATGAATGAGCTTATTTAATCCCCACAATCCTCTAAGGCAGGAACTATTATTATCCTTATTTTATGATGAGAGAGCATGGGGTCAGGTGGGTTAAGTAACTTGCCCAAGGTCACACAGTTAGAAAGTGGCAGAGCCTCAGAAGCCCATGCTGTCAATCTGCATATACTTCAGAGGCTTTTACGTTCTATCTCATGGAATCCTCATGCCAACTGAATCACCCTGCAAGGTGGGAATTAATATCTCCATTTTACAGATGAGGAAAACAAAGCTCCATTTTGCCAAGAAGGTTAGGTGCAGACACCAAAGCAGGAGTCCCAGGCCACTGGCTGCTCAGGAGCATCTGATAATCCATTTCTAGAACAAGAGTGAAAAGGGAGCTACCATTCATTGAGTGTGCACTACATGCCAGGTCTCTTTACATTCATTATCACCTGAATAATGCACCAGGACCCTAGGATACAGAGTTATTAGTGCATTCCTATGTTATGGGGAAACAGGCTCAGAGGAGGAAAGCTTTTCTGAGATTGCACAGTAGTAAGTAGCAGAGTGGGGTTTGAACCCATGCCTGGTGCTCATGTTCCATCCGCCACCTCACACTGTTTCCCTGCATCTTGAGGAATGCTGTAACTTCCAGTCCTGGCCTCTCACTTAGCTTCTCCTCCTGGCCCTCAGGGAGACAGACGATGCTCACCCAGTCGGTAAGAAGAGTCCAGCCTGGGAAGAGGAACCCCAGCATCTTTTCCAAGCCTGCCGACATCCTGGAGAGTGAGTTGTGGCTGAAGCAGGAAGGGGCTGGAGGGGCAGTCTTTACCGAGCTTCCTAAGTGGATCTCTGAAGCCAGGGCATGATGTCAGGGTTCCATGGAAACCTACTTTTACAAGTATTTGGCCTCCATCTCTGTCCAGCAGAGGAACTTAGTATATAAGACAGCTCAGAATCAGGAATCTGCCTGATACATTTCAGGAATGCTATAGAGCTTGCTGGGGTCAGAGCACAGGCTGGTGGGAAGGGAGTGGGGAGATGAGTATGGAGAGATGGCTGGGGACAGCTCACTAGCACCCTGAATGCTTAGCTAGAGGATTTTTTTTTTTTTTTTTTTTTTTTTTTTTTTTTTTGAGACAGAGTCTCGCACTGTGTCACCCAGGCTGGAGTGCAGTGGC
>NW_012100320.1:3432228-3446151 GCF_000951045.1 Mandrillus leucophaeus | reverse complement strand
CAGGATGGTCTCGATCTCCTGACCTCGTGATCCACCCGCCTCGGCCTCCCAAAGTGCTGGGATTACAGGCTTGAGCCACCGCGCCCGGCCAGCTAGAGGATCTTAAAGCTGGAGGTGATGTGGCCCAAGCCACATGGAGAAAGCTCACCCTGACTGCAGGATCAGGGATGGGTGTGAATGGCATTGAGGAGGAGCCTTGATGTAGAAAGTGACTGACATGGTTTGGCCAGGCTGATGAGAGCATGAATGGAGGCCTCAGCAGTGGCAGATGTAGAGGGGATTGGAGAGATACTGGAGAGACAAATGTGATAGGGCCTGAGGCCAGCTGGGGGTGGGTGACAGGGAAAGGAGAACTGGAGCGCACCAGGATCATGGCTCCTCCTCAATTTGGCTATGTCTCTCAGGCCCTGGTGAGTGGACAACATGGTTCAACATCGACTACCCAGGTGGGAAAGGTGACTATGAGCGGCTGGACGCCATTCGCTTCTACTATGGGGACCGTGTATGTGCCCGTCCTCTGTGGCTAGAGGCTCGGACCACTGATTGGACACCTGCGGGCAACACTGGCCAAGTGGTCCATGGTAGTCCCCGTGAGGGTTTCTGGTGCCTCAACAGGGAACAGCGGCCTGGTCAGAACTGCTCTAATTACACCGTACGCTTCCTCTGCCCACCAGGTAAGCCAGAACGCCCTACCCCCACCCTACTTCCCACTAGCCTCTACTCAGGGAGAGGGAGAACTTGCCTCTGGCCACCAGAACTCTCAACATCACACACATGCGTATGCTTGGACTCTCTAATAATAAACAAGTATTGTCATTAGTGCCAGAACCTTCCCAATAGTGTTTTGTGCTTATGGCTACTCTCTACTCAACCTATATTATTGTGTTTGAGTGGCACCACGGTGAAGACCACAGGCTCTGAAGTGGGGCTGCTTGGGTTTGAATTCTGAGCCTGCCATATGACGTGTCCCCTAGACAAATTTTCTGAAATTCTCTTAGCCTCAGGTTTCTCATATGTGACACCTGGGTAATATTAAGTCTTCGTAGGGGTTTTTAATGAGGATTAAATGATATGAACGCAGAGGCTTAACCCAGGTAAATGCTCACTGAGTGTCATTTTCTATTCTTGTTCCTATGTGCCAGATACTGTGCTAGTTATCCACATTATTCAACCTTTACAACTGACCTTTGAGGGATCTCCATCTTGACAAGTGACACGAGGTTCAGAGAAGCTAGGTAACTTCTCACGATTCCATAGCTGATAAGGCAGAGCTGGAGTTTGAACTATGTCTGTGTTTGCAGAGCCTATGCATTTATATCCCCTCCCACCATGGATAATACAGATGTTAGGGGGAGCAGGTCTACTCCCTTCTTGGATGGGGATCCTCCCCCTTAGGGTTCCACAAGATCCCCCAGGCCCAGGAGTCAGTGGTGGTCATCTGGGATGGGAAATCAGGCTGATCTGAGCAAGGTGTGAAGACCCCATTCTTGTACACAGGCCTCAGGCCAGAGGTGAGGAAGGTGGGCAGAAAGGGGCTTCTTGTCCAAGTCATTGCACGTTCCAGGCCCCGACTTCCCAGGGGTCCCTGACTTCCCAGGGAGTCTTTCCATAGGAGCATGCAGCTGTTTCCACACTGGTGAAGAAGAAAGATAGTGCTATCCCTGCACATCTCAGGAAAGCATATCAAAGTCCCAGTGCTTGGCCAACAAGCACCTCTCACGGCGACCCCTAGCCCATATGGTGCCTCTGTGAAAATTAGAGACCTCACTTCCTCAAGACTTTTGACTTCCATCTGTTGGAAAAATCATTGCAGTAAATATAAATATCAGTGACATCTACAACATAAATGGAAAACTTGTTTTTACCAGAGAAGAAACAGACTCAGGGTCAGATTTCCTGACAGAGTCCCCTCAAGAGGGAAGTCAGACCGTCTGCTGATCTCACTTTGCAGGGTCCCTGCGCCGAGACACAGAGCGCATCTGGAGCCTGTGGTCTCCCTGGAGCAAGTGCTCAGCTGCCTGTGGTCAGACTGGGGTCCAGACTCGCACACGCACCTGCTTGGCAGAGACGGTGTCGCTGTGCAGCGAGGCCACTGAAGAGGGTCAGCACTGCATGGGCCAGGACTGTACAGGTACCACCCTCCCTCCTGGCACTAGGCAGGGTGTGGTGGGTGAGGCTGAACAATGAGAAAGGAGTTAGAGGGTCAGTTTGACACTGATAGATTTTTCATTTACTTACTCACCGCATATTAATTGAGCATCTATTATGTGCCCTAATGAGAGATATATAGGATAATATAGGAACACAGGGCAGGGTCAATTATCATAGCCTGGGGGAATCCAGGAGAGCTTCCTAGAGGAGGTGTTTTGGGCTAAGTTTTTGTTGTTGTTGTTTTGAGACAGAGCCTTGCTCCATTGCCCAGGCTGGAGTACAAGGGCACAATCTTGGCCTACTCCAGCCTCCACCTCCCGGGTTTAAGTGATTCTCCTATCTCAGCCTCCCTAGTAGCTGGGATTACAGGTGCGTGTCACCATGCCCAGCTAATTTTTGTATTTTTTGTAGAGATGGGGTTTCACCATGTTGGCCAAGCTGGTCTTAAACACCTGACCTCAGGTGATCCACCCACCTTGGCCTCCCAAAGTCCTGGGATTACAGGTGTGAACCACCACGCCCGGCCTTCGGATAAGTTTTAAAGATTAGTAGGAGTTAGTCATGCAGGCTGATAAGGGAGGGTAGCAAAGGCCAAGGAGGAGAGGAAGTGATCTGTGATGTGGCTGAAGGAATGCCAGAATCCATAGAATCCCTACTGATGTGGCCCCTTGTCCCACAGCCTGTGACCTGACCTGCCCAATGGGCCAGGTGAATGCTGACTGTGATGCCTGCATGTGCCAGGACTTCATGCTTCATGGGGCTGTCTCCCTTCCTGGAGGTGCCCCAGCCTCAGGGGCCACTGTCTACCTGCTGACCAAGACACCTAAGCTGCTGACCCAGACAGACAGTGATGGGAGATTCCGAATCCCTGGCTTGTGCCCTGATGGCAAAAGCATCCTGAAGATCACAAAGGTCAAGTTTGCCCCCATTGTACTCACAATGCCCAAGACAAGCCTGAAGGCAGCCACCATCAATGCAGAGTTTGTGAGGGCAGGTAACTAAATTCTCTGGGGTAGGGCTGGTGAGAAGGTCCAGATTTTTAAATAAAGGGATTATAGTGATAAAAGCTGGCTTCCCAGCTAACTCGGAGTAAAACCCTGAATCCTTACCATGATCTGCATGACCCTATATTATCTGGCCCTCCATTTCTTCTCTGCTCTCCTCTCCTGTTACTTTCTCCACACCAAATTACTCTACTCCAACTGCAATGGGCTCCTATCTGTTCCTGAAACACACAGGCACGCTCCTGCCTCAGGGCCTTTGTGCTTGCTGCATGTATTCTGTTTAGAATGTTCTTCCTGTAGATATTGGCATGGCTTGCTCCCTCAAATGTATGAAGTCTTCCCTGGCCACCTTATCTAACAGTCAATACAATATAGTGTGAGGTTTGAAGGTCACAGAGAGAAAGACTTGGGAAGTTCAGAAATGGTGCCGGATGGCCAGAAAATTCTGCCAGGGGCAGCAGAACATGAATATTGCACTATTCAAAATGGTCAGTTCTGTCCCAATGGTAGTGCTTAGGAATCTTGGCTGACACAAGGTCCCCTTGTTTCTCCACTGACCCACCCAGATGCTGCTTGACAGGCCATGGGAGAGGTTCCAGGATGGGGTGTGTGGAAGGATAGACTCCACTGTGAACCAATTCCCTTAGGACCAATGGAGATGGGCTGGGGGTAGGGATAAAGCCATACAATTTTCACACCACCAAAGACCCTGAGGGGAGCAAGGCTCAGTAGAACCTGTCACACATACACAAACCCAAAATGCTATTTCTCATCTTCTGTCCCAGAGATTCCATACATGGTGATGAACCCTGAGACAAAAGCACGGAGAGCTGGGCAGAGCGTGTCCCTGTGCTGCAAGGCCAAAGGGAAGCCCAGTCCGGACAAGTATTTTTGGTGCGTATTCTGCTAGCTACCCTGCCCAATTCTCCTCTTGGAAACCAGAGCTTCTTGCATTGGGTCTGGACTTATTAATAAGAACAATAACCAACAGAATAAAGTTACAAGTAAGGCAGTGGTACGGAGCCCGGATGTTGGGACTTACAAATGGGAGCCATGGGGTTGGGAGCCAGACAACCAGCAAGCTCTCTCATTGTACCCTCAAAGCTAGGAGAACCCTTTGGCCGGGCACAGAGGCTCATGCCTGTAATCCCAGCACTTTGGGAAGCTGTGGCAGGTGGATTGCTTGAGCCCAGGAGCTCAAGACCAGCCTGGACAACATAGTAAAGCCCTGTCTCTATAAAAAATTTTAAAAATTAGCCAGGTGTGCAGGCTTATGTTTCTAGTACCAGCTACTTGGGAGGATAAGGTAGGAGGATCACTTGAGTCCAGGAGGCAGAGGTTGCAGTGAGCTGTGATCATGCCACTGCTCTCCAGCCTGGAGACAGAGCAAGACTCCATGTTTAAAAAAAAAAAAAAGCAAACAAGAGCAGAATCCCTTATGGCTGTGAGTCCTTTATCCTTCACAAATATTTTATAGTCACTCTCTTATTTGACCCATCCAACAATCCTGTGAAGTCAGCTGGAAGTCATTGCTGACATTATATAGACCAGAAGGCTGAAGCACAGATTGGTGAGATGGGGCGGGGGAGGTTGTCCAAGCATCCCCAGTCAGGTATGTGGTAGGGCTGGGGCTTAGAACCAAGCTCCTTGTTTCCCAGGCCAATTAGTACTCTTGGATGAGCCAAGTCAAAGGTGATATTGACATTAGTGGGAACCCATTCACCATCTGTCTCCTTGGCTGCCTGCTCCTGGCACTTTTCCAGGAATGCCTGCCCTCCCACTGCCCATTCAGGGTCCACCTCTCCATCCCTTGCAGGTATCATAATGACACATTGCTGGATCCTTCCCACTACAAGCATGAGAGCAAGCTGGTGCTGAGGAACCTGCAGCAGGACCAGGCGGGGGAGTACTTTTGCAAGGCCCAGAGTGATGCTGGGGCTGTGAAGTCCAAGGTTGCCCAGCTGATTGTCATAGGTAAGCCTGTCTGGGTCCCCGGGGCCCCTGGGTCTGCAACAGGGCTGGCTGAGCACGCTGGTGCGCATAACTATGCAGTAAAAGCTAAGGCTTTTTCTTTTTTCTTTTATTTTATTTTTTTTTGAGATGGAGTCTCGCTCTGTCACCCAGGCTGGAGTGCAGTGGCACCATCTCAGCTCACTGCAACCTCTACCTCCTGGGTTCAAGTGATTCTCCTGCCTTAGCCTCCTGAATAGCTAGGATTACAGGCGTGTACCACCACACCTGGCTAATTTTTGTATTTTTAGTAGAGACGGTGTTTCGCCATGTTGGCCAGGCTGGTCTCAAACTCCTGACCTCCAGTGATCCACCTGTTTCGGCCTCCCGAAATGCTGGGATTACATGCGTGAACCACCGTGCCTGGCCAAGCTCAGTCTTTTCTGTACTGTGCACAGTGCCAGGACCTCTAGGACACAACGATGGTACAGATCTGAATCCTACCACCATGGAGCCATCATTTGAGGGGGAGTGAAGACATGTAAATAAGAGACAAACAAGATAGGAAAATGCAGCTAAGTCCGGGTGCAGTGGCTCACACCTGTAATCCCAGCACTTTGGGAGGCCAAAGTGGATGGATCACCTGAGGTTAGGAATTCGAGACCAGCCTGGACAACATGGTGAAACCCTGTGTCTACTAAAAATACAAAAATTAGCCAGGCGTGGTGGCGTGCACCTGTAATCCCAGCTACTCAGGAGGCTGAGGTAGTAGAATAGGTTGAACCCAGGAGGGAGAAGTTGCAGTGGGCCAACTTCATGCCACTGCACTCCAGCCTGGGAAACAGAGCAAGACTCTGTCTCCAAAAAAAGAAGAAAAGAAACATGCAGCTAAAATAGGAGATAAGGGGCTGTGGACTCTAATAGATGGTAGATACCTCCCAGGTGGGAGTGACCATGGATGGCTACTTGAGGGAGCAGCTTTCCAGCGGGGGCTTAAATAATGGTTCTCAGCTTTGGCTGCCCATTGGTATGACCTGATTGGGTTTTAAAAAATACTGATGCCTCAGTCTTACCTCCAGAGAGTCTGACTTAATTGGTCTGAGATATGGCCTGGGCATACATAGTTTAAAACCTCCCCATGTGATTCCAATTTCCAACCAAGGTTAGAACCCCTGGTCTTAAAGAATGGGCAGGGATTGTGTATGTAGAGGTGAGGATGTTACAGATTGAGGGGCCCGCATGGGTAAAGATATAGAAGTGGGAACTGAGGGGGCTTTATAAGAAAGGGTGATCTAGAGCTGGCTTCAAGAAGAGAACTGGATGGGGAGAGGTTAGAGGCCAAAGACCAATAAGGGGCCTGTCTTTGGAAAATGAGTAGGAAGGAAGATAGCTTAGTAATTGGTCTAAACAAAACAAAAGGCAGAGAAGGACAGAATGTATTGGAAGGATCCTGGACTACTTCAGACTCTTAAAAAGTTGAGGAACAGGCCGGGTGCGGTGGCTCACGCCTGTAATCCCAGCACTTTGGGAGGCCAAGGAGGGCAGATCACGAGGTCAGGAGATGGAGACCATCCTGGCTAACACGGTGAAACCCCGTCTCTACTAAATATACAAAAAATTAGCTGGGCGAGGTGGTGGGCACCTGTAGTCCCAGCTACTTGGGAGGCTGACCCAGGAGAATGGCGTGAACCTGGGAGGCAGAGCTTGCAGTGAGCCGAGATCGTGCCACTGTACTCCAGCCTGGGCGACAGAGCAAGACTCCATCTCAAAAAAACAAAACAACAACAACAACAACAAATGTTGAGCAACAGACCTCAGGGCAGACACGACACAGGGTACTCTGGATGTTGGCAGAGATGTGGAGCCCTCAGCAGTGGTCCCAACCCATCACACCAAGTTTCCCTGTTTGCTACAGTAATTCTTAATACTACTTTATTATCCTGAAGTTAAATTTATAGATAACTACATATAATTTCCAAACGTATATATGCATGGTCCTAACTATACAACAAAGGATAAATTTTTAAAATTTTAATACAAAATAGTGTGTATTCCCATATCTAAATGCTTTGGCACATTGACACGAGAAGACAAATTAAGAAGTTAGCCACTAGCACTTAAATCCAAGGTCACCATAAACACAACCGCTACACATGCTGATGGGTACAGAGGTATCATTCTGGCATTCACAGTCCTTAGGTAATGCTGTTGTAGAAACTTAATTTTCCTGAGATGAGGAACAATCCTTGGTATTGTTCTGAGCTAAACAAAGTACAATCTTAGCTCAATTTATATGGTAGTTGCATTCTTGAAAAATTCAGTATATGGTTAAAGCCATGTAAAAGATACTAGGCTCTGACCTTTTGTTTTAGACAGGGTCTTGCTCTGTCGCCCAGGCTGGAGGGTAGTGGCACTCTCACAGCTAACTGCAGCGTTGACCTCCCAGGCTCAAGCAATCCTCCCACCTCAGCCTCCCGAGTAGCTGGGACTACAGGCGTGTGCCACCACGTCCAGCTGGTTTTTGTATTTTTTGTGGAGACAGGGTTTCATCATATTGCCCTGGCTGGTCTCGAACTCCTGGGCTCAAGCAATCCACCCACCTTGGCCTTCCAAAGTGTTGGGATAACAGCTGTGAACCACTGCATCCGTTCAAAGCTTTGATCACTTTAAACAGGTTTTCTACCTACATGAGTGTCTGGTGGAATATGTGAAAGTCGTTCAGAACACAGAAAGATTCTTTATGCAGAACAGTACTATGCATTGCAGGACACAGAACCTCAATGGCCCCAACCCACAATATGCCAGTAACATCCCCAATTTTGGTGATAACCCAAAACACCTTCACAAATTTTCAAGACCCCTCCATTGAGACAAACTGCCACTATAGTGGTCTCATCAACCAACTCTCTTTCCCCACATATAAAACAGGATCAGTAATAGCTGTTCCATCTCCCTCCAGAGAGTTCTGTGAGAATGAGAGTCATGGATACACAAGTCCTTTGAAAACCACAGAACACTGTAGAGAGGTGAGGTTGAGGTACTCTTTGTGTAGGATGTAAACTTACATCTTAATTTCCACACCATTTCCCTCCACAGCACCTGATGAGACTCCTTGCAACCCGGTTCCTGAGAGCTATCTTATCCAGCTGCCCCATGATTGCTTTCAGAATGCCACCAACTCCTTCTACTATGACGTGGGACGCTGCCCTGTCAAGACTTGTGCAGGGCAGCAGGATAATGGGATCAGGTGCCGTGATGCTGTGCAGAACTGCTGTGGCATCTCCAAAACAGAGGAGAGGGAGATCCAGTGCAGTGGCTACACGCTACCCACAAAGGTGGCCAAGGAGTGCAGCTGCCAGCAGTGTACAGAAACTCGGAGCATCGTGCGGGGCCGTGTCAGTGCTGCTGACAATGGGGAGCCCATGCGCTTTGGACATGTGTACATGGGGAACAGCCGTGTAAGCATGACTGGCTACAAGGGTACTTTCACCCTCCATGTCCCCCAGGACACCGAGAGGCTGGTGCTCACATTTGTGGACAGGCTGCAGAAGTTCGTCAACACCACCAAAGTGCTACCTTTCAACAAGAAGGGGAGTGCCGTGTTCCATGAAATCAAGATGCTTCGTCGAAAAGAGCCCATCACTTTGGAAGCCATGGAGACCAACATCATTCCTCTGGGGGAAATGGTTGGTGAAGACCCCATGGCTGAACTGGAGATTCCATCCAAGAGTTTCTACAGGCAGAATGGGGAGCCCTACACAGGAAAAGTGAAGGCCAGTGTGACCTTCCTGGATCCCCGGAATATTTCCACAGCCACAGCTGCCCAGAGTGACCTGAACTTCATCAATGACGAAGGAGACACTTTCCCCCTTCGGACATATGGCATGTTCTCTGTGGACTTCAGAGATGATGTCACCTCAGAGCCACTTAATGCTGGCAAAGTGAAGGTCCACCTGGACTCGACCCAGGTCAAGATGCCAGAGCACATATCCACAGTGAAACTCTGGTCACTCAATCCAGACACAGGGCTGTGGGAGGAGGAAAGTGATTTCAAATTTGAAAATCAGAGGAGGAACAAAAGGGAAGACAGAACCTTCCTGGTAGGCAACATGGAGATCCGTGAGAGAAGGCTCTTTAACCTGGATGTTCCTGAAAGCAGGCGGTGTTTTGTTAAGGTGAGGGCCTACCGGAGTGAGAGGTTCTTGCCTAGTGAGCAGATCCAGGGGGTTGTGATCTCCGTGATTAATCTGGAGCCTAGAACTGGCTTCTCGTCCAACCCTAGGGCCTGGGGCCGCTTTGACAGTGTCATCACAGGCCCCAATGGGGCCTGTGTGCCTGCCTTCTGTGATGACCAGTCCCCTGATGCCTATTCTGCCTATGTCTTGGCAAGCCTGGCTGGGGAGGAACTGCAAGCAGTGGAGTCTTTTCCTAAATTCAACCCAAATGCAATTGGCGTCCCTCAGCCCTATCTCAACAAGCTCAATTACCGTCGGACGGACCATGAGGATCCACGGGTTAAAAAGACAGCCTTCCAGATTAGCATGGCCAAGCCAAGGCCCAACTCAGCTGAGGAGAGTAACGGGCCCATCTATGCCTTTGAGAACCTCCGGGCATGTGAAGAGGCACCACCCAGTGCAGCCCACTTCCGGTTCTACCAGATTGAGGGGGATCGATATGACTACAATACAGTCCTCTTCAATGAAGATGATCCTATGAGCTGGACTGAAGACTATCTGGCATGGTGGCCAAAGCCGATGGAATTCAGGGCCTGCTATATCAAGGTGAAGATTGTGGGGCCACTGGAAGTCAATGTGCGATCCCGCAACATGGGGGGCACTCATCGGCGGACAGTGGGGAAGCTGTATGGAATCCGAGATGTGAGGAGCACTCGGGACAGGGACCAGCCCAATGTCTCAGCTGCCTGTCTGGAGTTCAAGTGCAGTGGGATGCTCTATGACCAGGACCGTGTGGACCGCACCCTGGTGAAGGTCATTCCCCAGGGCAGCTGCCGTCGAGCCAGCGTGAACCCCATGTTGCATGAGTACCTGGTCAACCACTTGCCACTTGCAGTCAACAACGACACCAGTGAGTATACCATGCTGGCACCTTTGGACCCACTAGGCCACAACTATGGCATCTACACTGTCACTGACCAGGACCCTCGAACAGCCAAGGAGATTGCGCTTGGCCGGTGCTTTGATGGCACATCCGATGGCTCCTCCAGAATCATGAAGAGCAATGTGGGAGTAGCCCTCACCTTCAACTGCGTAGAGAGGCAGGTAGGCCGCCAGAGTGCCTTCCAATACCTCCAAAGCACCCCAGCCCGGTCTCCTGCTGCAGGCACTGTCCAAGGAAGAGTGCCCTTAAGGAGGCAGCAGCGAGCGCGCAGGAGTGCTCAGCGCCAGCGGGGAGCGGTGGCCTCTCTGAGATTTCCTAGAGTTGCTCAACAGCCTCTGATCAACTAAGTTTTGTGGTACTTCACCCTCTTCTCCCCTCATTTCATGTGATAGCCATTGTGAGACTGATGCACAAACTGTCACTTGGTTAATTTAAGCACATCTGTTTTGGTGCAATTTGCTTGTTTCTTCATGCCTTTACTTACTTTGTCCCATGATACTGATTGGCATGTGGCCCCCAAAATGGCACAATAAAGCCCCTTTGTGAAACTGTTCTTTAAAAGAAACACAAGAAATTGGCCACTGGTAAAACTCTGCAGCTTCAACTGTTCTTCATTTAATGCCATTAATGCAAATATACTTCCTCTTCTTTTTGCATGGTTTTGCCCACCTCTGCAATAGTGATAATCTGATGCTGAAGATCAAATAACCAATAAAAAACATATTTCTTGGCCTTGCTCCACAGGATATAAGCAAGCCTTGATCATAGTTCATACATATAAATGGTGGTGAAATAAAGAAATAAAATGCAATATTTTTACTTGAAATGTAAATAACTTATTTATTTCTTTGCTAAATTTGGAATTCTAGTGCACATTCAAAGTTAAGCTATTAAATATAGGGTAATCATAGTTCCTCTACTAAGTCTGGAAAGAACATCTCCTGGTATCCACAATTACACCAGGTTGCTAATTGTATTTGTACATTTCCCTTTGCATTTGCTTTTGTTCTTGCTAGAAACCCAGTGTAGCCCAGGGCAGATGTCAATAAATGCATATTCTGTATTTTGATTCTGAGGCCACTGTCCTGTCTTTTAACTATTAAAGTGAGCCAGCTGCTCAGAGGGGTACAGCGGACTCTGGAAAGCAGTCACAGGTGGTGTAGGTCCTGGCCCCCTAAGTTACAGGGCAGGGCAACATAGGCACACACTCCAGCAGTGAAGTTTGTTCTCATGGATCACATTTTCCGTTTGCAGAAAAGAGCAGATTCCTGGAGTTGTGAGCATGTTCTGGGCTCCTGAGCAAAACTAAAAATATGTCCCGATTTTTTTTCTTTCCTTCTTTCCAATACTTTGGAGCTTATACAATGGCTTGGCCCAGGGTCTGACAAGCTGGCCAAGTGGTCCTTTGGCTCCCCCAAAAGCCTGTTGCCTTCTCCAGCTGGCCTGGCCAGCCTCACTCAGAAATGATGGGCTTTTTCTTTTTTCTTTATGCTCCTCTAAAGATGTTCAGCTTTTCCAGACACCAGATCTCTGTTGTGTGTTACAGACCCTGTCCCTGGAGCAAAACAACTGGTCCAAATGGGCACAGTTTTGGTTTTGGAAAAGGTATTTGGTTTACAATAGTAAATCAGAGGCCCGCAGGTGGTGCCAGAGCAATCTCAGTGGCATTACAGTCAGGGTAGTGTGGTGTGGGGTTGGCTAGGATGCACTCACTGCCCCTATCCCAACCCCTCCAGAATCTGTCAGGCTAGAGGCCAAAGGGTTTGGGAGAAGACAGGGTACTGTTTACAATCAGGACAAAAAGCTTTCCCTGATGCCCCGATCAGCCTAGGGCAGCTCCTTTACCTATCTCTGGCCTGGGCTGGATTTGCACTCTTGGATCAAACCGAGCTCCTGGGAATTCAGTTTGTAATCAATTAGAAATTTCTCTAGCTGAGCACATCCCAATAACCACAGAAAAAGCAAGCATCTGCAGGAGTGAGGACTAGTGGCCTTGTGATTGCAACTTGACCCACTTCCAGACTCCACATCTGTCCCACTGCTCCCAGGAAGCAGCTCTCACTGACTGCTTGGGGAGGCTTGACTGCCCTTGTTGAGGAGTCAGTGTATAGCTATCTGCAGCACTGTCGCCCCAGCCACTTCAGGAGCCAGAGTGCATGCTGCTTCAACCTGACCACCAGTTCCTTTCAAACTCACAGGGAGGAGGTGCTGGGGAAGGTGGGCTGACTGGTTCCTCACTCTAGGGCACTTTCCTTGCTGTTCTCAATTGACGGCCTAAATAAATGGACTCCAGCACACAGCATCTGATGCCTGACTCCTTCACTCGCCAAACATTTATTGAGTGCCAAACCACGTATGCAAGTAGACAAGCTTTTATGAGATAGTACTAAATATACTACATGTCGTGGCATCAGACTTTGAGGAAGTGGTGGTCAGAGAAGTCTTCTTAGAAAAGGTGACATCTAATTTGAGGTCTGAATGATAGCTAGGAGCTGGCCTGATGATGGTGTGGCTGTCAGGAACAAGAGGCACAAGCAGAAACAGATGTGGGGTTGGCAGGTAGATACCTCTCTTTCAGACAAGGAAATACTTCTCTTTTTTTTTTTTTTTTTGAGACGCAGTTTTGCTCTTTCGCCTAGGCTGGAGTGAAGTGGTAAGATCTTGGCTCACTGCAACCTCCGCTCCCAGGTTCAAGCGATTCTCCTGCCTCAGCCTCCCAAGTAACTGGGATTACAGGTGCCTACCACCATGCCCAGCTAATTTTTGTATTTTTAGTAGAGACAGGGTTTCACCCTGTTGGCCAGGCTGGTCTTGAACCCCTGGCCTCAGGTGATCCACCCACCTCAGCCTCCCAAAGTGCTGGGATTACAGGTGTGAACCACTGCGCCCGGCCTAGCAAACATTCTTGAGTTGAACTCATGATACTTAGTTCCTAAGAGTCTTGCCTCCAAAATCAAATGTGCTCCTTGCTAGCTGTGTGAATTTCCCCTGGACCTCAATTTACTCACCTGTAAATGAAGGATTTCTAAAGCCTTTTTCATGATTTTCAGTGAGGCTAACAGCACCATTCCCAGCATGCTTTCAGTTCATCAAACCACTGCTGATTCATTGGTTTTTCCCCTGTGGAGACTGCACACTGGATGGACAAAATGCTCATCTCAGAAAAGCCCTAGCGTTTCAGTTGCAGCCTACTGAAAACTCAGTTACTGAGTGCGAATTCTATGAAGATGGGTACCATATGGCAAGGAGGAGGGGAACAGGCAGGTAGATGGGCAGATCAGGTTGTTTCTGCTTACAAACAAGGGAGTTTTCAAACAATGTTCTCTCAAGTTCAAAGAGTTCTAGCAGGCGGGGAGATAAGAGAAAAATGTCACCAAGATGATGGGACAAGAACAGAGTCTGGAAGGATTGAGAGGATTTACGCAAAATTAGAGGTAGTGCAGGGAGGGTGGGGTTTCAGGTAAAGGTGTTGGCTAGAGCCAAAGAATAGAGGTGGGACTGTGCACTGGCAGTCTTTTGATTACAAGTAACAGGTGTGCCAGGTAACCCCGGGAAGGACTGGAACCAAGAACTGCAGAGCCATCAGAATCCAAGTAATCACTCTCTCTGGTTTCCATTCTCTTATTTTGTCTCATGCTTAGTGGCTTTTGCTCTCTCAATTTCTAATTCAATCTTGGGTTACATGCTCTGTTTTTCAAAC
>NW_012100320.1:3428487-3429688 GCF_000951045.1 Mandrillus leucophaeus | reverse complement strand
GCCCGGCCAATTTCTCTCTCTTCTTAGTCTCTCTCTCTGTTCAGTCTACCTTGCAGTCTCTCCCTCTCACTGTGTGGTCTTTCCTTTCTGCAGGAACCCTTGATTCCGCTTGCAGATATGCTTTCTCTGTTCCTCTGGGCTCACAGAAGAAGCTGGCCACTCTATTTACATCTCAAGTCAATGAAGAGCCCTGTCTTGAAGACCGAATTTGATTGGCCCAGTTTGAATTGGGGCTCCACCTCTAGTCCAATCAACCATGGCAGGGGTGGGAAATAGAGGGAAATCCTGCTATCCAATCAAATTCCTTGGAGAGGCAAACTGCTTGGCCTAGTTGGAGTTTGCCTCTAGTCCAATCAACTGTGGCCATGGTGGGGGTGCGGCATAAAGGGCAGTCCTAAGGCCGGACACCATGGCTCTTGCCTACAATTCCAGCACTTTGGGAGGTGGAGGCTAGCAGATCACCTGAGGTCAGGAGTTCAAGACCAGCCTGGCCAACATGGCTAAAAATACAAAAATTAGCCAGGCGTGGTGGCACGGGCCTGTAATCCCAACTACTTGGGAGGCTGAGGCAGGAGAATCGATTGAACCTGTGAGGCGGAGGTTGCAGTGAGCCAAAATCGCGCCACACTGCACTCCAGCTTGGGTGACAGAGCGAGACTCCGTCTCAAAAAAGAAAAGAAAAGAGAAAAGTGTCTATTCTTTAATCGTGGGGATGCAATGCTCTATATAAGGCCATTAACTCAAGCTTCATTGTTATGTTCAGTAAATATACAGTTTGTTGAAATCTTCTACTCGGCAATTTTTCCCTATGAGTCTTCAGTTTGGTTTTATACATTTAAAGATTATTGTAATGGGTGCATATTTATTATTGAATTTTCACACCTTCTTGTGAGTTGAATCGACATTATATAGTTAGGTTCTTTGTTCCTATAATGCTTTGTCTGACAGCCTATTTTGTCTAATTACATAGCTTCCAACTTTTAGTATTTGCTCGTACACCTTTTTACTTTTCATCTTGTGTCTGTTTAAAGATCTGTTTCTTGTAAATAGCATTATGGCTGGATTTTAGTTTATTTTATCCAACCTGACAATTTTAACTACTGAAGCTAGTAAATTCATATGGTGATTACAGATATATTTGGACTTGTTTTTACCATCTTAATTGGTGTTTTCTATTTTTATCACTTTTTTTTTTTTTTTT
>NW_012100320.1:3415939-3428197 GCF_000951045.1 Mandrillus leucophaeus | reverse complement strand
TAAATTTATTATTATTTTATACAATATTTCTTTAGATTTTATGTTTATCATCTCAGATCTTGCTTTGAAGGTCATTTTTCTTCTCCCCTCAGAATATCTTTTTTTTTTTTTTTTTTTTTGGCAGGGTCTCCTCTGTCACCCAGGCTAGAGTGCAGGAGCACGATCTCAGCTCACTGCAACCTCCATCTCCCAGGTTGAAGTGATTCTCCTGCCTCAGCCTCCCAAGTAGCTGGGACTACAGGTGTGTGCCACTACGCCAGGCTAATTTTTTTGTATTTTTTTTTTTTTTAGTAGAGAAGGGGAGTCACCATGTTAGCCAGGCTGGTCTTGAACTCTTGACCTCAAGTAATCTGCCTGCCTCGGCCTCCCAAAGTACTGGGATTACAGGTGTGAGCCTCCATGCCCGTACCCCTCAGAATATAATTTAGAAATTACTTTAGTGAAAGTCTGTTGTTAGTAGAACCATCGGGTTTTTTAAACTGAGAGATAATTCGCATCACATAACACTCACAATTTATTTACTTATTATATATATTTATAGGTAGGGACTCGCTCTGTCATGCAGGATGGAGTGCAGTGGCACCTTGTAGCTCACTTGCAGCCTTGAACTCCTGGGCTTAAGCTATTCTCCCACCTCAGCTCAGCCTCCTGAGTAGCTAGGACTATAGGTGTGTACCACGGTAACTGCCAAAGGGGTTCACCTTGTCTGCTGCCTAGACAGAGCCAATTCATCAAGACAGGGGAATTGCAACAGAGAAAGAGTAATTCACACAAAGCCAGCTGTGAGTGGGGAGACTAGAGTTTTATTATTACTCAAATCAGTCTCCCCAAGCATTCAGAGATCAGAGTTTTTAAGGACAACTTGGTGGGTGGGGGGAAGCCAGTGAGCCAGGAGTGCTGACTGGTCAGGGATGAAATCATAGGGAGTCGAAGCTGTCTGCTTGCACTGAGTCAGTTCCTGGGTAGGGGGGTCACAAGATCAGATGAGCCAGTTAATTGATCTGGCTGGTGCCAGTTGATCCCTCAAGTGCAGGGTCTGCAAAATACCTCAAGTACCGATCTTAGGGGCAGTTTAGGGAGGGTCAGAATCTTGCAGCCTCCAGCTGCATGACTCCTAAACCATCATTTCTAATCTTGTGGCTAATGTCAGTCCTACAGAGGCAATCTAGCCCCCAGGCAAGA
Source organism: Mandrillus leucophaeus (assembly GCF_000951045.1). Classification (NCBI taxonomy): domain Eukaryota; kingdom Metazoa; phylum Chordata; class Mammalia; order Primates; family Cercopithecidae; genus Mandrillus; species Mandrillus leucophaeus. The sequence continues at coordinate 3,427,015 of NW_012100320.1, read as the reverse complement.
AGGAGGTCTGCTTTGGGAAAGCAGTTAGATCTCTTTCACTGTCTCAGTCATAATTTTGCAAAAGTGGTTTCACTACTACACTTTTTTTTTTTTTTTTAAAGAGATGGCATCTTGCTATGTTGCCCAGGCTGGTCTTGAACTCCTGGCCTCAAGCGATCTTCCAACCCTGGCCTCCCAAAGTGCTGGGATTACAGGTGTGAGTCACTGCACTCAGCCAAAATTCACCATTTTAAAATGTACAGTTCAGTAGTTTTCAGTATATTCACAAGGTTGTGCAACCATCATCACTTTCTAATTCCAGATATTTTAATCCCAGAAAGAAACCAGGTACCCATTAGCAGTCACTCCCTATCCCTCGTGCCCCCAGCCCCTGCCAGCTACTTTCTTTATAGACTTGCTTATTCTGAATATTTCATATAAATGGAATCATATAATATGTAGTCTTTTATGTTTGGCTTCTTTCACTTAGCATGTTTTCAAGGTTCATTCATGTTGGAGTATGTATTACTACTCCATTTCTTTTCTTTTTTTTTTTTTTGAGGCAGAGTCTCGCTCTGTCGCCCAGGCTGGAGTGCAGTGGCGTGATCTTGGCTCACTGCAAGCTCTGCCTCCCGGGTTCACACCATTCTCCTGCCTCAGCCTCCTGAGTAGCTGGGAGATGCCCACCACCACGCCTGGCTAATTTTTTTTGTATTTTTAGTAGAGATGGGGTTTCACCGTGTTTGCCAGGATGGTCTCGATCTCCTGACCTCGTGATCCACCCACCTCAGCCTCCCAAAGTGCTGGGATTACAGGCGTAAGCCACCGCACCCGGCCTACTCCATTCCTTTTTTATGGCTGAATAATATTCCAGAGTATGACCATTCCACATTTAATCTACTAACTAGTTGAACATGTGAGTTGTATTCACCTTTTGCTTATTACGAATAATGCTGGTATGAACATTCATGCACACATTTTTGTTTGAACGTATGTTTTCAATTATCTTAGGTATATATGCAGGAGTGGAATTCCTGGGTCATACAGTAATTCTGTTTAACTTCTGAGGAACTGCCAAATTGTTTTCTACAGCAGCTGCACCATTTTACATTCCTGGCAGCAATGTAAGAAGGTTCTAATTTCTCCACATACTTGCCAACATTTGGTAACTTCTGCTTTTTAAAAAAGTATAGCTATCCTAATGATTGTGGTGTCTCATTGTGGTTTTGATTTGCATTTCCCTAATGGTTAGTGACCTTAAGCACCTTTTCTTTTTCTTTTTTCTTTTTTTTTGAGACAGAGTCTCGCTCTGTCGCCTAGGCTGGAGTGCAATGGCACGATCTTGGTTCACTGTGACCTCCGCTTCCCAGGCTCAAGAGATTCTCCTGCCTCAGCCTCCCAAGTAGCTGGGATTACAGGCGCCCACCACCATGCCTGGCTAATTCTTTTCTTTTTTTTGTATTTTTAGTAGAGACAGGGTTTCACCATGTTGGCCAGGCTGGTCTTGAACTCCTGACCTCAGGTAATCCGCCCACCTCGGCTTCCCAAGGTGCTGGGATTACAGGCATGACCAACTGTGCCTGGCCTCGAGCACTTTTGCATATGCTCATTGATCATGTGTAAATCTTCTTTGGAGAAATGTGTATTCAAATCCTTTGCCCATTTGAAAAATTGGGTTGTCTTTTTATTGTTGAGTTGTAAGAGTTCTCCATACATTTTGAATACTAGGACTTTATCAGTACATGATTTGCAGAGTTCCCCCCCATTCTGCGGTTGGTTCCCCCCCATTCTGCGGTTGCCTTTTAACTTTCTTGATAGATTTCTTTGAAGCACAAAAATTTCTAAATTTGATGAAGTCTAATATATTTTTTCTTTGGTTGCTTATACTTCTAGTGTCTAAGAAACTTGTTGCTTAATCTAAGATCATGAAGATTTAGCCCTATATTTTCTTCTAAGAGTTTTAGCTCTTACATTTATTCTTTGATCCATTTTGAGTTAATTTTTGTATATGGTATGAGGTAAGGATCCAGCTTCATTCTTTTGCATATGGATACCCAGTTGACCTGCCACGGTTTAGTAAAAAGCCTCTTCTTTTCCCATTGAATAATCTTGGCACTTCTGATAAAAAGCAATTGACTGTAAACGTGAGGGTTTATTTCTGGACTCTCAATTATTTTCTCTTGCTCTATATGTCTATTCTTATGAAGTACCACTCTGTTTTGATTATTGTAGCTCTGTAATAAGTTGAAATTAGGACATGTGAGTCCTCCAACTTTGTTCTGTTTTTAGTTATCTGAAAATGTCCTTTATTTTGTCCTCATGCTTGGAAATAGTTTTGCCACTACACAGCTCTAGGTTGACAGTTATCTTCTAGTTTCCACTGTTAGTGTTAAGTAACATTACATCCACTTTGCTGTCCATTTGCCATTTCCTTGTTAAGTGACCTCTTTTATTCTTTTGACAGTTTTTAAAGATATTTTGTCTTTGGTATTGTGAAATCAATCTGAGTATATTTATTTCATTTTAATTATTTTGCTTAGTAAACATTGCACTTTCTGTATTATGAATTCACATATTACAAGTAGGTATATGTCTTTCATCAGTTCTGGAAAATTCTTAGACTCTTTAAATATTGCCTGTTCTCTTACCTTCTCTGCTCTTCTCTCAGGAACTATAATTAGACATGTCTTAGACCTTTTCATTCTATTCTCCACATCTCTTATAATTACATATACTCCATCTTGTTTCTGGATATGTCTTTAGATCTGTTGTTTAATCCATGAACTCTCTTTTCAGCTGGGTAAAATACTAATTCAATGTATCCATGTAATTTTAACAGTTAGGTTATTCATTTTCAAGAGTTTTTTTTTAGGTGGGGAAGATGATTATTTTTCAAAATCATCTTGTCACTTTTTTTTTTTTTTTGAGACAGAATCTTGCTCTGACACCCACGCTGGAATGCAGTGGCATGATCACAGCTTACTGCAGCCTCAACCTCTTGGGCTCAAGCAATCCTTCTACCTCAGCCTTTCAAATAGCTGGGACCACAGGCATGCACCACCATACCTGGCAAACTTTTTTTTGTGTGTGTGTGTGTGACAGGGTCTCACTATATTGCTTGGGTTGGTCTCAAGCAATCGGCCTGCGTTGGCCTCCCAAAGTGCTGGGATCACGCTTGTGAGCCACCACACCCAGCCTATCTGGTCACTTTTGATAGTTTCCAATTGTTTAATTGCTTGCTCATGTAAAACCAATTCCTGCTGGGTGTGGTGGCTCACGCCTGTAATCCTAGCACTTTGGGAGGCCAAGGCCAGCGGATCACAAGGTCAGGAGATCGAGATCATCCTGGCTAACACGGTGAAACCCCGTCTCTACTAAAAAAAATACAAAAAATTAGCCAGGCATGGTGGCAGGGGGCTGTAGTACCAGCTACTCGGAAGGCTGAGGCAGGAGAATGGCATGAACCCAGGAGGCAGAGCTTGCAGTGAGCGGAGATGCACTACTGCACTCCAGCCTGGGCAATAGAGCGAGACTCCGTCTCAAAAAAAAAAAAAAAAAATTAACTGGGCATGATGGCACATGCCTGTAGTCCCAGCTACTTGGGAGGCTGAGGCAAGAGAATTGGTTGAACCTGGGAGGCAGAGGTTGCAGTGAGCCGAGATCAGGCCACTGCACTCCAGCCTGGGCGACAGAGCAAGACTCCATATCAAAAAACAAAAAACAGACAAAAAACCCAAAAAACAAAAAACAAACAAACAAAAAGAATAACAAAACAAAACAAAAAAAATTCCAGGGGCCGGGCAAAGTGACCGTAATCCTAGCACTTTGGGAGGCCAAGACAGGTGGATCACCTGAGGTCAGGAGTTCAAGACCAGCCTGGCCAACGTGGCGTAACCCCGTCTCTACTAAAAATACAAAGATTAGTCAGGTGTGATGGTGCATGCCTGTAATTCCAGCTACTCAGGAGGCTGAGGCAGGAGAATAGCTTAAACCAGGGAGGTAGAGGTTGCAATGAACCAAGATCATGCCACTGTACTCCAGCTTGGGTGACAGAGCAAGACTCCATCTCAGAAAACAACAACAACAAACCTCAATTCCTGAGTTTACTTTTGACTGCTTAAAACACTTACACAATAAATGTTAATTCCATGTAGTAACGTAAGAGTTTGCATGCATGTTCTTAGAGAATTTTATTACTTTTTGTGGGCCCAACAATGCAATAAAAAGTGTGTTTCATCCAGGAGGATCAAATAGTGAGTCCTACAGAGCATAGTGCAGTAGTTAAACGCATGACTCTAGAACCACACTACCTGGTTCTTTTATCTACTGACAGTGAAATACTGGATAAGTTATTTAACTTTTATACGCTTTTGTTTCCTGAACTATATAGACTTAAAATGTACCTCATGAGGCTGTTGTGAGGATCAATTGAACATATCCATGAGTATAGTATACATTAGTCACTGGTACATAGTAACCATGACATAAGAATGTGTTGACTGGGGCTGGGCACGGTGGCTCACGCCTGTAATTCCAGCACTTTGGGAGGCGAAGGCAGACGGATCATGAGGTCAAGAGATCAAGACCATCCTGGTTAACACGGTGAAACCCCGTCTCTACTAAAAATATAAAAAATTAGCCAGGCGTGGTGGCAGACACCTGTAGTCCCAGCTACTCAGGAGGCTGAGGCAGGAGAATGGCGCGAACCCAGGAGGTGGAGGTTGCAGTGAGGCAAGACTGTGCCACTGTATCCCAGCCTGGGTGATGGAGTGAGACTCTGTCTCCAAAAAAAAAAAAAAAAAAAAAAAAATTTGCTGGCTAGGTGTGGCGGCTCACGCCTGTAATCCCAGCACTTTAGGAGGCTGAGGTAGGTGGATCACTTGAGCCCAAGAGTTCGAGACCATCCTGGGCAACATGGTGACACTCTATCTCTAAAAAAATACAAAAATTAGCCAGGCATGGTGGCACATACCTGTAGTCCCAGCTACTTGGGAGGCTGAGGTGGGAGGAGCGCTTGATCCTGCGAGGTAGAGGCGACAGTGAGCTGTGATTATGCTATCGTATTCCATTCTGGGCAACAGAGTGAGACCCTGTCCCCTTATTAAAAAAAAAAAAAAAAAAATGAATTTGCTGTATACTGCACTGCTAGAAATGGAAGAGATTTAAAATTGTGTAGATTTAACAAGGTGATGTTTCATTTCTGTAGCACAATAGGAAACTGAGTTATTTTACAGAAGCAGTTTTCCAGAAAATTCAAACTTTTCCTCTTTATTTAAGTCATTTTTTTTTTTTTTTTTGAGACAGTGTTTTTGTTGCTCAGGCTGGAGTGCGATGGCACTATCACAGCTCACTGCAGCCTTGACCTCCCAGGTTCAAGCAATCCTCCCACCTTGGCCTCCCAAGGAGCTAGGACTACAGGCATGAGTCACCATACCAGGCTAAATTTTATTTTTTGTACAGACTGAGTCTCACTATGTTGCCCAGGGTGGTTTCAAACTCCTGGACTCAAGTGATACTTCTGCCCTGGCCTCTCAAAGTGCTGGGATTACAAAAATGAGCTACTGCACCAGGCCTCTAAAACTTTTTAACTTTTGATTGTTTTGGGATAGAAATATAAAAGTATATAGTCTACTTTTATAAAAACAGAGACAACATAATTCAGTCTTTTCTTGATGCATTATGAATACCATTATTGTGGAAGTATAATATTAATAAAATAGCAACCAGGGCTGATACGATATATAAAAAATTTTATCTAATCCCAAATGACGCCAGACTATATACCCTTCTTGTTGAGTTCACACATCTGTTTTTGTGTTTCCTTTTTTGTCAGGCTATTAGACAATCCTTTGGCTATGGTTCTAGCACCTATTCCCCCTTTCTAATTTACTCACTCATGCAATGGGGATCCATATGACCAAATTAGTATTTAAAATGAGTAAAGAGACTTACAGAATGAAATTCTGAAGGCCTAGGTATGAGTAAAGTACATGAACTTTGATATGCCAACTTTGTAATATCTACTTTGATGGCTCAGAAGCCTTTTCTCTTCATAACCTTGTTATCGATTAATTTACCCATGAGTACTACTTTACATACATAGCCAGTAGGTGCTTCTGTATATTTAACAATTGCTTACAGGTAATACATGATTATAATTGTTAATCACTTCTATTATCTAATGTTATGGTTAATGCACATGAATTGGAAATTGGAAAGGACTTATAAACCAAGAGTTCATATTCTCTCTTTCATCTCTTTTTAAGTGTTTTTTTTTTAAATCAAGCAAGTTCCTCACAATGCTAAAGTATTGTGAATAGGGTAAGATCCTCAACTAACTGGCTAAAAAGCGTGACCAAAAAAGGAATTTTTTATTTTTATTTTTTTGATTTTTTATTTATTTTGTGTGAAACTCATTGTTTACTTTTATTTTTGATTTTTTATTTAAAGGAATTTTTAAAGCCATAACAGGAAAGCCATAATTCACAACATTGCACAGGAAAATATCTTTTATTACTTAGTAGGCACCTACTCACTATAACAAGTGCCAAGGGGTCATTTATTCCTCACATTTAATTCTAGGAGGTCAAGAGCACCCCAATTTATAGTTGAAAAAACAGGCTTATGGAATTAACTTACCAGAGATCACGTGGCTGGTAAGGAATTCAGCTGGGATTCACACATCAGTCCTTCTCCTCCTGACATCTGTGCCCTTTAGTAAATACAAACAAGAATTCCCTAGCACTCTCTTCAAGATTTGATACACTGCAAGTTCCACTGGATTAGTTTTAAGAATGCCCCCACAGGATTCAAAGAGGGAAGGGTGGAAAGTTAGCACCATCTGCTGACCATCTCCCTGAACATCAGGATGAGACAAGAGGGAGTCTAATTGAAGACAAGGGGGACCTCATGCTATCTAAGGTTACCTCCAGCCCCCAAGGACAGGCCCAGGAAGATGATGAGCGCGTCGCTATAGTCCTCTTGGTCACCCCACAATACGAAGGTTAGGTAGTGACTCCCTGAGGAAGGAAGTAGTAGAATTTGGAGGAAGCCTAAAAGACCTTGAGAAAAAAAGGCCCAGACTTCTATCAGCACAGTGGAAACATACCATTTCTGCAAATAAATCTTAGCATCTCCTGATTCTAGCATTCCAGCAATAAAAATAGATTCCTGAGCCCTCCTGCAGACTATTTTATCAAAACCTTTAGGAGAGGGGCCTAATGTATTTTAACAAACAATCAAAGTAATTCTTTTTTTTTTTTTTGAGCCAGAGTCTCACTTTGTCACCCAGGCTGGAGTGCAGTGGCTTGATCTCGGCTCACTGCAACCTCCGCTTCCCAGGTTCAAGCGATTCTCCTGCCTCAGCTTTCTGAAGAGTAGCTGGGATTACAGGCGTGCATCACTGCGCCCAGCTAATTTTTGTATTTTTAGAGACGGGGTTCACCAGGTTGGCCAGGCTGGTCTTGAACTCCTGACCTCGTGATCCACAAGCCTCAGCCTCCAAAGTGCTGGGGTTACAGGCCTGAGCCACCACACCCGGCCACAACCAAAGTAATTCTTAAGAAAAGGAAGGATGGTGGGTCACTTCCTTAATAGAAGGCCAGATTTTTATTCCTTGATGTGAGATGTTCCTGGATAGGGGGTAGAGATTCTGCAGACCCCTAAAATCTCACCAGCTTTTGGAAGAAGATATAGAGAAGTAATTGAAACCCATATGGTGATTTGGATTTAAGTCTTGGTTCTGCTGTGACCGTGGGCAAGTCACTTAAACCCTCTGTGTCTTGATTTTCTCAGCTGCAAAACTGGAATGCTGATAATAACAATATCTCATTTGGTTGTTGTGACAATCAAATGAGGAAGTGGATGTGAAAACCCTTTGTAAGTTATAAAGTTCAATACAATGTGTTAATATTACCTTGAGCTTACACCACCTACAGATGCAGGTCCTTATCTTTTAAAATATTGAGTTCCTCAATATTTATATTTCTATCCTTCCAGGGACAATCAATGTCTGCTGATATGAAGGAGCAGTGTCTGGCCATGAAAAAAAAAATGTTTTTATTCAGAGGATACAAAGGTTCCCAAAAGAATGATGACTCTCTGAGAGGATATGCCAGAATTTCTGGTGGAGGAGAGAAGTGAGGGTTTTTTTTTGTTTGTTTTGTTTTTGGGGATGGAGAATTGCTCTGTCACCCAGGCTGGAGTTCACCGTTGCAATCTCAGCTCAATGCAACCTCTGCCTCCCAGGTTCAAGCAATTCTCCTGCCTCAGCCTCCCGAGTAGCTGGGATCACAGGGGTGCACCACCACATCCGGCTAATTTTTGTATTTTCAGTAGAGACAGGGTTTCACCATGTTGGCCAGGCTGGTCTCGAACTCCTGACTTCAGGTGATCCACCTGCCTTGGCCTCTCAAAGTGCTGGGATTACAGGCGTGAGCCACTGTGCCTGGTCGAGAAGTGAGATTTTTATATTTATCAAAAGAAGTCTTGGTTTAAAAAAGAAAAGCTTGAGAAACATAGTTTTAAAACCAGAAGACTCCAGCTCTATTCTCTCTTTCACTTGTTATGTAACCCTGGTCAAGTCTCTGCCTTTTTAATAGGCCTGTTTCCTCATCTAAAAAATTCAGGGCTAATATTGAGTGAGTTAGACTCACAGACTCTAATTTGTTAAAATATTTCTTGTAGCAACTCATAATGCTGGGAGGTAAAATCAAGTATAAAAGAAAAAGAGGGGCAGGCATGGTGGCTCATGCCTGTAATCCCAGCATTTTGGGAGGCCAAAGCGGGCAGATCATGAGGTCAATAGATCAAGACCATCCTGGCCAACATGATGAAACCCCGTCTCTACTAAAAAGACAAAAATTAGCTAGGCGTGGTGGCGCACGCTTGTAGTCCCAGCTACTCAGGAGGCTGAGGCAGGAGAATCGCTTAAACCGAGGAGGCAGAGGTTGCAGTGAGCTAGGATCGCGCCACTGCACTCCAGCCTGACCACAGAGTAAGACTCCATCTCAAAAAAAAAAAAAAAAAAAGAAAAAGAAAAAAAAAGAAAAAGAGTTGTACATAAAATGAAGACATAAAAAGTTATGTGCCTGACTGGGCACAATGGCTCACGCCTGTAATCCCAGCACTTTGGGAGGCCGAGGCAGACAGATCACTTGAGGTTAGGGGTTTGAAACTAGCCTGGCCAACATGGTGAAACCCCGCCTCTACTAAAAAATACAAAAATTAACCAGGCATGGTGCCACTGCACTTCAGCCTGGGTGACAGAGGAAGACTCTGTCTCAAAAAAAAAACTTATGTGCCTTCAGCTATGTAGTTCACAAAAAGTAAATAACTCAAGGAGTTAACTCCTCCAGTGAAAACTATTTGAGCTGGAAAACTGCACTTGACTTTCTTTTTAAAGCATCATTAACCTGTCAGAAAACAGCTGAAAGTAGGTGCGATGTGGAAGGGCTGAGGTGACCACAAGTATTTGCCATCACTTTCCTGGTGAAGGATCCATTTTCTCACAGGTATAATCTCAGATGGCTCTGGGTTTTTTGTTTGTTTGTTTTTGAGATGGAGTCTCGCTCTGTTGCCCAGGTTGGAGTGCAATGGCGTGATATCGGCTCACTGCAACCTCCACCTCCTGGGTTCAAGCAATTCTCCCACCTCAGCCTCCTGAGTAGCTGGGATTACAGGAGTACGCCACCACGCCCAGCTAATTTTTGTATTTTTAGTAGAGATGGGGTTTCACCATGTTGGTCAGGCTGGTCTCAAACTCCTGACCTTGTGATCCACCCACCTTGGCCTCCCAAAGTGCTGGGATTACAGGTGTGAGCCACCACGCCCAGCCAACTCTGTGCTTTTGAATTCATAACTTGAGAGGATGGCCTCATAGGAACCTGACCAGAGGGTATCTATGCGGTGCCAAGTGAGAGAGAAGTCCATTGAGCTTCTGGAGCCCCAGCACTGTTTGCTCAGACCCCAAGTTCTGCTCCATCTCATAGCTAGTCTGCCACACCATGCAGCAAGGACACTGTTCCGACTTGTGAAATTCAGGTCAGAAAACATACACTTGTAAAACAGAACATGCTCCTTTGCCACACAGCCAAGTGGTTCCTAAAGAATGATCTTTAACATCTGAACCATTTCTAACATGGATGTTATTTTATTTAAACTTGACCCCCTCCATGCTCAAATACCACTTGGGAAGTCTTGGTTTATCTCCATGGTACAAGTTCTCTGGTCTAAATACCACTACAAGATTTACAACATCAAAGAGCCTAGCACAAAGTTAGTGTCATGCTTATTGGGTGCTGATCCCAATATTTTATCGGTAAATTCTGACCTGCAGAGCATAGTTTTAGAGGAATGCATTGAAACTACCAAATTTCTGCTGCCTGTGTGATAAAACCATCACCAGCCTCATACCAAAGCTACATAACCTTTGTTCTCATTGCTGAGGGAAAGTTAAACTAAGTTGTGTACAGCTCCCTCTGTTTTGTACTTTCTAGGGCAAAGTCTATACTCTGCTCATCAGGCAACCTCTGGGAATTCTTTTTGGGACACTCAAAAAGTTGAATTAATCATTGTTTACATTTGTAGAACTTACGTCTATTAACAATCACTTCTTTGTCCATTGTAATTTGCTTGCTTATGTATTGGATTTTATTTTATTTATTTTTTGAGACAAGAGTCTCACTTTGTCACCCAGGCTGGAGAACAGTGGTGTAATCTCGACTCACTGCAACCTCCGCCTCCTGGGTTCAAGCGATTCTCCTGCCTTAGCCTCCCAAGTAGCTGGGATTACAGGCATACACCACCATGCTCTGCTAATTTTTGTATTTTTAGTAGAGACAGGGTTTCACCATGTTGGCCAGGCTGGTAGGCCAACTCCTGACCTTAGATTACTCGCCCACCTCAGCCTCCGAAAGTGCTGGGATTACAGACGTGAGCCACCACACCCGGCCATGTGTGGTATTTCATGAAGACATCATCCCATGATTCTGCTAAGCAAACGTATTGCTGGAAGATAAGTACTTAATCAAGTATTTACTGAATTTCTACTATGGATTCTGCCCGTGTGTGTGTGTGTGTGTGTGTGTGTGTGTGTGT
>NW_012100320.1:3410903-3411714 GCF_000951045.1 Mandrillus leucophaeus | reverse complement strand
CTCTACACAAAGCCTAACAGAAAAGGGTTTAATGAAGGGAGTATTTACTAGCGTGTGTTCAGGTTTAAGAAAACCAGTCAGGCGTGGTGTCTTACGTCTGTAATCCCAGCACTTTGGGAGGGCAATGGGAGAGGATGACTTGAGCCCAGGAGTTCGAGACCAGCCTGGGCAACATAGGGAGACCTCATCTTTACTAAATAAGGAGGGAGGGAGGGAGGGAGACAACCCTCAAGACTGTAAAACACCCACGGACTACCAACAGCTGAAAGCTTTATCACCTCGAGGCCTGAAAGAACAAGGAGAGGGAGCTGTTACCACCTAACAGTTGTTGCTTAGGGAAGTGACAATACCACCTCCATGTTACAAGTGATGAAACTGAGGAGAATGATAAGACAAGGAACACAGGATGTGGAATCCCGGGGGAAGAAACTTAGTGAATCTGAAGCATCTAGCGGCTACCAAGGTACTTTAGAGACTTCCCCCGTGGATGGTTAAGCTACCATCCTCACCTTGACCTTCCCTGCCGCCCACCGAAAGTGACCGGAAGAAGAGCTTGACTATGACGACTAGGGACTACAAGTCCCGGCATGCATCTCTCCGCGTCTATCTCAAAACCTTTCAACTTTAGGATAAAAGGGCTTTTGGCAACCATGCGCGTCTGGACCTGTAGTCGCCGCAGTTGGGGCTAGGCGCTTGCCGTAGGGCACTCATTGGCGCGCCCACGGCACCGCCCCCTCGCCTTCGCCTCACGTAGCTTCTCCAGCGCGCATACGCGACGCGTACCCACGCCCTCCGCCCCCTCCCCGGGCCT
>NW_012100320.1:3404260-3406022 GCF_000951045.1 Mandrillus leucophaeus | reverse complement strand
CCAGGATGGTCTCGATCTCCTGACCTCGTGATCCGCCCGTCTCGGCCTCCCAAAGTGCTGGGATTACAGGTTTGAGCCACCGCGCCCGGCCTGAGGAGGAAAATTTTTTAAACTTCAGTACTATTTCCCCAGGGTCTGGCATGTAACTAGTGGTTAATAAATATTTGTTGACTGAATGAATGCGAAGTCAATTATCTAGAATAGATAGGGAAAAGGAAGTCTTACTGGAGTGGTTCCCCCAGCCTGAGCCTTGATTTAGCAACACTCTTACTCAGCTTGCTTATAGCAATCTATAGGTTTTGGCGAACAATCTCTTCATTTTTATAATGAGAAGAAAATGCGACACAATTGAAAAAGAAGGTGGGTGCGGGATGAGAATAATTTAAATTGGGTGTCAGAGGCCCTCAGTTCATTTATAAAAGGAAAGGTTTGTCCTTGACTCAATGAATTTCATACATTGTCTTAATGCAGAACTATTTTCAAAAAAAACCCCAGTAATTAAATAGTTCAAGGCAGAGCTGCTCTGGTTGATTTTGGGGTGGCATGGTGGAGTTGGCAGGGAAGGTCCATCTACTTGGTTCCTTCACCTCTACTACAAAGCTATAGCTTCTGAGAAATTTTGCGAATATAGTTTGAAACACTGGATTGAGGGAATACTGGAGACTCTCCTCTCTCAGAATTCTATTAATGGACTCAGGGGAGGAAGACCAAAGTCTTGGTGAGGGAAGACGTGGGCTCTCTTCTAGTCTCTGCAACTATGGTGGCTCAAGATCATAGTGGTACTCCCTCACTATGCTGAGGGAGTACCAGGAGTCACCTATCCAAAGAGAGAGAAAAAACTGTGGCCTGGGCCAAGGCCAATGACCCTTCTCACAGCTAGACACAGGGACCTAGAAGCCACATTTCTCTGGACTGGATGGAGATTGAAGAGGGCTCACTGACTTGTGTGACCTGGTCTTGCCTCTCCCTTTGCTGCCTCCCCATCCCCACCCGCAAAGCTCAGAAATAAAGGCACCTAAGTTCACTTGGCAATTTCTCTGGGGTTCAGAGTTAGTAAGAATCTCATACACAACGTAAATACTCAGTCTGGCACCAATTTAGTAAGAATCTCATACACAACGTAAATACTCAGTCTGGCACCAATTTAGTAAGAATCTCATACACAACGTAAATACTCAGTCTGGCACCAACCCAGATGGGACAAGGGCGTGATTCACTTGTCACCAACCTCCATCTTGTGCAGCTGGTCCATCTGTTTAGCTGTGCAGAAGCAAGCCCTGCAAGAGGGCTCCAACAAAGTGTTGGGGTCCGCGTGTTTCCTAAATAAAGGAATGAACACACAAGACAAGACAAACATGGCGGCCGCCTCGAATGGCGCACTCTGCTTTATTTTATACAGTCCTTTGTGGAATGTTGCCAAGTCACAAGACACATTGTTGTTTTTCTGACCTTTCCCTGACTTTCTGGATTTTCAAGATGTTTACACATAAACAAGCCCCCAGGGTCTGCTGTTTGCAGCTGGCTCCTTTGTCCTCCCTGTTAACAGGGAAGGAACACCCTGCTTCATTTGCAAGACCAGGACTTATCAGAACGTCTTGTTTGCACGGAGTCCTCTACACAAAGCCTAACAGAAAAGGGTTTAATGAAGGGAGTATTTACTAGCGTGTGTTCAGGTTTAAGAAAACCAGTCAGGCGTGGTGTCTTACGTCTGTAATCCCAGCACTTTGGGAGGGCAATGGGAGAGGATGACTTGAGCCCAGGA
>NW_012100320.1:3396669-3400475 GCF_000951045.1 Mandrillus leucophaeus | reverse complement strand
ACTGCTTTCCCCGTGGATTGGGGCTTTGCCGACCTCTGGAGCAGCCGTTGCTCAAATTGGAAGTAAACTCCTTCCCACGCGTCTGCCTGCGCGCTTTCAGGCCCGCTGACTTTGGGGCCGGAATGCGGCCACTTCGTAGAAACCCTGAAAGAGGCAGAAAATGTTCCTCTTATTAAAAAATGCCTCCAGATCCCACTCAGCCCTGCCGGGGACCGCCGCCTGCCCCGGCCGCGGCTCTTCTTCCGCAGCCTGGCCGGGATCCCTCTCGGGCCCGTTGGGGGCTCCAGGAGGGGCTTGGCTGAGGGGCTGTCCCTGCTAGGGTCCCCTAGGACTCAGGGCACCCAGCTGACCGTCCCGGACGCAAGCCGCGCGATACCAGAGATGTTACTATCACTGTGCGGCCCAGACACTGGGACATAAACAAGGTTCACAGTATTTCGCGGCGTCAGGCAAGCCCCGGGGCACGCAGGACAGCGGCGGGGGAGATGGGGAGAGGTCCCGCAGGAGTTGGTTCGGAAGTCCTTGGGTGTTTCAGCAGTCCTTTGCTGGCTTTCCCAACTTGACCGGGAGGTAGTTTCCTAAGAGTGGCGCATGTTGTTTACCTTTCCTTTCTGTTTATCTGAAGCTGTGAAAGAATGGCGCCCCAGCCAAGAGAGTCTGGAAAATAAACTTTTTTTCTCTTCCTCAAATCTATGGATGTCAGACCACGAGGCTAGATCCTGTTATAATCACTGACTTCTGGACAAATTCTTTTTATTTTGACTTACCGGTTCATGACCCTTGGATGGATTTTTGAAAAGGTCCCTTTTATCTAACTTTTAAACCAATTGTAAAATCCTTATTGTTTACTAAATGTATCTTCCAGTTTCTTTACTACACAAGGAGGGATTGAATGAGGTAATGTGGGCAGAAGCATTTTGTAAAATGATACATAAATGTAAGAGAGTGAATTTAATCCTAAATCATTGTTAAGCCTCAACCAGTAGATGTCCCGATTCCAGCAATTCGATTTGCAAACACTTTAAAGTGTTTTTTTAATCCATTTATGTGACATACATTAATATTTGTCGAGGGCCCACTATGTGCCAGGTCTTTTAGTGCTGGAGGTAAGAGTGGACAGTAAGTCCTCACCCTCATGTTTAAATCTAGTGGAGTAGACAAAGAATAATACAGTTGACAGTGGTTGGATGAAGTATGTGTGTGTTCTCTTTGGGCAGGGACGGCTTCTTTGAAAGTGTTCTTGATCTGTTCTAGCCAAGAGTCCGTGAACACTTTTGAATCATAGGAGATAAGCAGTTATTTTTTTTACTTTCAAAACGACTGGTTTCTTTCTTTTCTTCTTTTCCTTCCCTCCTTCCTGTCTTTCTTTCCTTTCTTTCCGTCTTGTTTCTTTTTTTTTTTTTTCTTTTTGAGACAGAGTCTCGCTCTGTCGCCCAGGCTGGCGCAATCTTGGCTCACTGCGAGCTCCACCTCCCGGGTTCACGCCATTCTCCTGCCTCAGTCTCCCAAGTAGCTGGGACTACAGGCGCCCGGCACCACGTCCGGCTAATTTTTTGTATTTTTAGTAGAGACGGGGTTTCACCGTGTTAGCCGGGATGGTCTCGATCTCCTGACCTTGTGATCCGCCCGCCTCTGCCTCCCAAAGTGCTGGGATTACAGGTGTGAGCCACCGCCCCTGGCCTCTGTCTGTCTGTCTTGATGGAATCTGCTCTGTTACCCAGGCTGGAGTGCAGTAGCGTGATCTGGGCTCACTACAACCCCCACCTCCTGGGTTCAAGCGGTTCTTCTGCCTCAGCCTCCCGAGTAAACTGGGATTACAGGCGTGCACTACCACGCCCAACTAATTTTTATATTTTTAGTAGAGACGGGGTTTTGCCATGTTTGTCAGGCTGATCTCCAACTCCTGGACCGCAGGTGATCCACCTGCCTCGGCCTCCCAAAGTGCTGGGATTACAGGCGTGAGCCACCGCACCTGGACTAGTATTTCTTTTTAAAAACAGTTGTTCTGAAATTTAGAAAGCTTTGTCTGTATGATAAAGTTCTGTAAACAGTGAAACTTAAATTGTGTTTTCTGGTTGCTGCCAGGTAATCTGGTGAAATACACTTTACAGAAATACTTCTCTTTTTTGGCTTTCAGAGCTTCTTCACCTGAGGTTTACAGGCCCCCAAAGGGTCTTTGCATAGAATTCAGAGGTTCTGTGAACTTTATTTTCACTAAGCTCTAGCTGAAACTAAGATTTCCTTGGCCTATGAATGTTCACAACACATCCACAGTAGTCTTAGAAGTGTCTGTGAATTTGTCATCAATCAAAATCAGAAATATTTTCATATCACGTTATAGTTGTTGATATTTCAAAATATTGTTCATACTTTTTGCTACTTTGAAATCATAGTAATTATTTAAAAAACTGTTATATCTTATTTAATTTTACTTGTTAATAAAGAAATATTTTTAAAATTTTTTTGATAACTACCTCTTTATAATTTGTTTTCTTTGTTATGTATTTTTTTTATACATTTAAAAATATTCTGAGAAGAGATCTATTCGGAGGCTTCACCAGACTGCTCAAGTGGTTCATGTCACAAAAAGTGTTAGAAACCCCAATTAGTTTGCTACAGAGCTTTATCATTTTTATGAGAATTTTATGATTGGTGAATGGTCATTTTGATTGCATCTGTCACTCTCCGTCAATTTTTGTTTTTTTTTTTTTTTTTTTGAGACGGAGTCTCACGCTGTTGTTCAGGCTAGAGTGCAGTGGTGCCATCTTTGCTTGCTGCAACCTCCGCTTCCCGGGTTCAAGCGATTCTCCTGCTTCAGCCTCCCGGGTAGCTGGGACTACAGGCGCGTGCCACCATGCCCAGCTAATTTTTTGTATTTTTAGTAGAGATGAGGTTTCACCATATTAGCCAGGATGGTCTCGATCTCCTGACCTCATGATCCTCCCGCCTTGGCCTCCCATAGTGCTGGGATTACAGGCATGAGCCACTGCACCTGGCCCCCTCAATTACTTTTTCTAAGCCAACTTTTGAGATTGATGCTATATTTATTTATTTATTTATTTTGAGATGGAGCCTTGCTCTGTTGCCCAGGCTGGCATACGGTGGCACAATCTCCGCTCACTGCAACCTCTGCCTCGTTCAAGCGATTCTCCTGCCTCAGGTTCCCGAATAGCTGGGATTACAGGTGCCTGTCACCACGCCTGGCTACTTTTTGTATTTTTAGTAGAGACGGGGTTTCACCATGTTGGCCAGGCTGGTCTTAAACTCCTGACCTCAAGTGATCCACCCACCTCAACCTCCCAAAGTGCCGGGTGGGATTACAGGTGTAAAGCACTGCACCTGGCTCCTTCAATTTTTTTTATTGTGGCAAGATACATGTAAGATTTACATGACTTAACTATTTTTAGTGTATAGTTCGGTAGTATTAGGTACATTGATATTGTGCAACCATTGCCATCACCTTGTAAAACTAAAGCTCTGTACCCATTAAAACAATAACTCTCCATTTTCCCCAACCCCCAGGAACCGCCATTCTACTCACTGTCTATGATTTTGCCTTCTAAGTACCACATATAAGTGGAATAACACAATTTTTTTTTTTTTTGAGACGGAGTCTCGCTGTGTCGCCCAGGATGGAGTGCAGTGGCCAGATCTCAGCTCACTGCAAGCTCCGCCTCCCGGGTTTTTACGCCATTCTCCTGCCTCAGCCTCCCGAGTAGCCGGGACTACAGGCGCCCGCCACCTCGCCCGGCTAGTTTTTGTATTTTTTAGTAGAGACGGGCTTTCACCGTGTTAGCCAGGATGGT
>NW_012100320.1:3390322-3395894 GCF_000951045.1 Mandrillus leucophaeus | reverse complement strand
TTCTCCTGCCTCAGCCTCCGGAATAGCTGGGATTACAGGAACCCACCACCACGCCTGGCTAATTTTTTTTTTTTATTATTTTTAGTAGAGACGGGGTTTCACCATGTTGGCCAGGCTGGTTTTGAACTCCTGACCTCAAGTGATCCGCCCACCTCAGCCTCCCAAAATGCCAGGATTACAGCGGTGAGCCACCACACCTGGCCCAGATAGTATTCTTATATAATAACAGACGAGTTGCTGTCAGATGTTTATTCTCATTGGTAGAAATAATAAGAATATAGGGCATAAATGGCCTTTTAAAAAATCTTACAGGTGAGGCAGGTGTTGAACTCCCTTCAAACTTTGAAAAAGCCACATATTGTTATGACGTGGTTGATCTTACCTTACTTCTAAAGGACACATACTGAAAGAAACACCTTTATTTATCTAGAATCTTTCAGCGGCTCAGACCTGGCTTGTTTTTGAAAGGACTTTGCCTCTGTTGGTGTCATTATTTTCTCTGTTTATACTACTGCTTTGAAAATGATAGCTTTTTTTCAACCTCCTTTATGCTCAAGGAATTTTTGTTTCCAGGGGATTTATTGAGGCATATCTATATTTGATGTAGATTTCCTTTTATTTTCAGGTATTTCTGGTGGTCGCGTTCATATATCAGTTTTAGGAAGGCTTGGGACATTTGAAACTCAGATTCTGCGAAGAGCTCCTCTTAGATCCTTTACAGAAACGCCAGCATACTTTGCCTCAAAAGATGGGATAAGTAAAGATGGTTCTGGAGATGGAAATAAGGTAATTATTTTATCTTATTGGCACCTGTACACATTGTGAGTTCCCTCCTTTAAAAAAAATCTAGTAGTACTGTCTGTTACTGGCTTATATGTTTTCTGTAGGCAATATGAGATAGCTAAAATGATCTGAAGAATTTTATATAACTAGATGTTTCATTTTGAACCTTAAAATACTTTTATAAGCATTGCACATAGTAAGCAGTAATTAAAATTTCTAATACCCCAAAGTAGTAAAGAAGTGTCATTAAATGACTGTTGGTTAGTAGGATTGAATTAGGAATAGCCATAATTTCCTGCTTTCATATAACTCTTATAACTTGTGACAGTATAAACCTCACTTTATCCTCTATCTAAAAATTTCAGATTCGTGGTATAACTTAATGTTGGGCTACTCTGGTAGCCTAAAAATTTCAGATTTCTGGTACAACTTTATGTTGTAGCTAGCAAGTAGATGATTGGTAGTTGTATTGAGTCAGTGACTTACCAGTTTTTTTCATGATGTGAATTTGACTAACACTTGAGTTAATCTTATATGTTAGACAAAATGTGAGGCACTTACATATCCATACTTAATCTTAACAGTGACTCTCTGATGTGGGTAAAATTGTTCCCATTTTAGAGATGAGAAAAGTTGGATCTAAGAATAATCAGAGTCACTACCTACCATGATAATAACTCCTGATTCAATTTCATTGAAATGCAGTTTTTTTCCCTTAGTAAATTTTCTAGTGCCTGAGTCATTGAATGAAAACTCTTTATTATATATGTTGGCACATGTTATATAAAAGAAGACTACAGATATACATGCATTTACTATAACTGATTTGATTTTTGAAGTAAATAGATCTTCTGACACCAGAAATAGTAGAATTATATTAATAATTTCATCCTAGAAATTTAGAAAATTATAAAATTAATTACAAACAGTATTGTTTATATTTAAGTTGGTTGCCTGAAACTAATAATTGACACTCTTCCTTTTTTCTCCTTCATAAACATTAGAAATCAGCAAGTGAGGGAAGTAGTAAGAAATCAGGCTCTGGGAATTCTGGGAAAGGTGGAAACCAGCTGCGCTGTCCTAAATGTGGCGACTTGTGCACACATGTAGAGACCTTTGTGTGTAAGTATTACATCTTCTTCTGCTCTTTTTTCCCTACATTTTCTATGAATTATTAAATGTATAAAAATATGTAAATTATGTAAAATTTATAAATACAGACCAGGCACAAATGGCTCATGCCTATAATCCCAGCACTTTGGAAGGTGGAGATGGGAGGATCCCTTGAGCCCAGGAGTTCAAGACCTGCCTGGGCAACATGTTGAGACACCTGTCTTTACAAAAAAAAAAAAAAAGGCCAGATATCTGGTGGTGCATACCTGTAGTCATAATCATACCACTGTACCCCATCCTGGGTGACAGAGACCCTGTCTCCAAAAAATATATATATATATATAAATTGTATTAAATGTGTAGTAATATGGATTATATGAAATAGATAAATTAATGTGACTTTGTATGTTATATGAATTATATATAAATTGTATGAGCTCACCTGATTCTCTCTTATGTTCACCGTATACTAGAAAATTCTCAGGACTGGTAATACTTTGCACTGTTGTGTAAGAGATAATTTAAGAAAAATATTTGCTTCTTTATTTTGCTTAATTGTGTTTATTTCAGATTGGATTTTGTGAATTTCTGGGTGTGATCATTAGGCTGTAGGAGAACCAGGACTTATTTATTCTGTATTTATTACTACATTCTTCAAATACATATTGAGTATCACATGGCTGGGAACGCTAGTCATTCATATATTAAGGTAAATTCCCTTAGTACTTACTAAAGGAGGTAAGCCCTCAATTCTGGGAAGCATCTGATAATTATTAATGATTCAGACACTTGGAGAAGGAAGAAATCAGGGCTGGGCACTGTGACTCACACCTGTAATCCCAGCACTTTTGGAGTCTGAGGTAGGCAGATTGCTTGAGCCCAGAAGTTCAAAACCAGCCTGAGCAACATGGCAAAACTCCATATGTATTAAAAAAAATTTAAAAATTAGCCAGGCCTGGTGGTGCATGGCTATAGTTCTAGCTACTTAGGGACTGAGATAATGAAGATCGCTTGAGTCCGGGAGGTGAGGCTGCAGCGAGCCAGACATTGAACTCCAGCTTGGTGACAAAGCAAGACCCTGTCTCAAAAAAAGAAAAAAAGAAGAAGGGAAAAAATCAACTGTCCTACTTTTGCTGTTAGTGTCAGTAACTCTCTGAAATGCAAAGATTCTCCTACAAATATTTTCATCAATGAATCAAATAATCAAAAAACTCATTACTTACATGACTTAGAGTTAGTGGTAATGAATTGTACCACCATGTCAGCCTTCCTCTACAATCCAATTGAAGAAAACTTCAAGATTATGAGACTTCAGTGTCTGATGGTTGGCTAGAGGGTATTCTCTATCTTCTAATCCTAATATTGAGACTTTGGTTACAATTTCACACTTACCATTAACAGTAATTGGCCACCGTATGAAAAGGTACTACATGTAGTATGTTTTTATGTACTGGAAAGACTTAAAGTAGCTCCATCCCATAGCTGGAATGTTAGGGGTTCTGAACAAAATTTAATTTGGATCACAACGTAAAATGAAAGTGGGCTGGGCACGGTGACTCACACCAGTAATCACAGGACTTTGGGAGTCCGAAGCAGGCTGCTCACTTGAGGTCAGGAGTTTGAGACCAGCCTGCTCAACATGGTGAAACCCCATCTCTACTAAAAATACAAAAATTAGCCGGGCATAGTGGCGTGCATCTGAAGTCCCAGCTGTTTGGGAGGCTGAGACCGGAGAATTGCTTGAACCTGGGAGGTGGAGGTCCTGGTGAGCCAAAATCACACCACTGCACTCCTCCAGCCTGGGCAACAGAGCAAAACTCCATCTCAAAAAAAAACAAAAAAGGTAGAACTGGATGATAAAACCTTCTAAACAAATTTGATGTGATACAATAAAATTATACAGAGGCTGAAAATTGCTTAATTTATGAGGTCAGTGTCTCCTATTTTAACCAAGAAATTTTCCTCCTTTTTTTTCTTCAAAGAAACATTTCAACGTTTACAGACCTAAAGAATACTTTCTTGCCAGGCATGGTGGCTTACGCCTGTAATCTCAGCACTTTGGGAGCCTGAGGTAGGCGGATCACCTGAGGTCAGGCGTTCGAGACCAGCCTGGCCAATGTGGTGAAACCCCATCTCTACTAAAAATACAAAATTAGCTGGCCGTGGTGGTGGGCACCTATAATCCCAGCTACTTGGGAAGCTGAGGCATGAGAATTGCTTGAACCCAGGAGGCAGAGGCTGCAGTGAGCCGAGATCACACCACTGTACTGTAGCCTGGGAAACGAGTGAAACTCTGTCTCCAAAAAAGAAAAAAGAATAATTTCTTAGAGTAGAAAAGGAAAGAAACTAATATTTAATAAATGCCAACATATATAGTTTTGTTCTTGGAACCTTAATTTTGCCAGAACAAAGAGTATTCTCCTTTTTATAAATGAAGAAACTGAGATTTAGCAAGTTTAAGTAACTCATTCAAGGTCACATAGCAGTGAAGATTTGCTATTCAGAAATTCCTATATCATACATTTCTACCATCTGGAGATTCTTTAGGGGTAAACTAGCTCCTCTTGGGATTAAATTTATTTTTCTTCTATGCATTCTTTCCAAAACTTGCCAGGTTGTATTAGTCACTAAAGGTGATTGTTAAACTTAGAGATTTCCAAACTCCTTCCCTAGAGATTAAGATTCTGTAGATGTGGGATGGGGTCCTAGAATCTGTATATTAGTAGTATCTGTATATTATTAGTTAGACCAAGTGTGGAAATACTATAGTGTAATCAGTTCAAGGCTGAGGCCTGTTTGCTTTGAGAATTCTAATTGGGGGTGGTGATATGGGAGTAGAAAATGTGGAAGGAAAGGAAAAAAAAGAGCACACACTTAAACTTACAAAATTAATAAGCAAATGTGTTGATTCAGACATCACTAGGCTCAGGAAATATGCAGATGATCATGACACCGTCCCTGTCCTCTGTAACTATTTGTAGGCCCTAGCAGTGCAGTAAGCCCCTCCTCCCTTAGTTTTGCATACCCATATTAAAAGTCTTTTCAGAATGCATCCTTTTGAATCCTTCTGTGTCTGATCATTAAAAGTTGGGTCTTCACAGTACTAAAGAGAGTTTTATTTGATCTCAGGTTACTAACAGGTTGAGCTTCCATAGTCTGAAAATCTGGAGTTCAAAATGCTCCAAAATCCTAAACTTGTGAGTGCATCATGATGCTTAAAGGAAATGCTCCATTGGAGCATTTCAGATTTCAGATTTCATGTAGGGGTGCTTAACCAGTGTATTTCTGCAAATATTCCAAAACTTGAAAACATTTGAACTCTGAAACACTTCTGGTCCCATGCATTTTGGTTAAGGGATACTCAGCCTGCTTTTTTGTTTGTTTTTTGTTTTTATTATTTTTTTGAGACAGAGTTTTGCTGTTCTCACCCAGGCTGGAGTGCAGTGGCATGATCTCAGCTCACTGCAACTTCTGCCACCTGGATTCAAGTGCCAGCCCCAGGTGCCTCAGCCTCAGCCTCCCAAGTAGCTGGGATTACAGGTGCCCACCACCATGCCAGGCTAATTTTTGTGTTTTTGGTAGAGATAGGGTTTCACCTTGTTGACCAGGCTGGTCTGGAATTCCTGACCTCAGGTGATTCAGCCGCCTCAGCCTCCCAAAGTGCTGGCATTACAGG
>NW_012100320.1:3388724-3389047 GCF_000951045.1 Mandrillus leucophaeus | reverse complement strand
CCAACTACTCAGGAGGCTGAGGCAGGAGAATCTCTTGAACCCAGGAGGCGGAGGCTGCAGTGAGCCGAGATCACACCACTGCACTCCAGCCTGGGTGACAGAGAAAGACTTCGTCTTGTCTCAAAAAGAAAAAAAAGATACTTACCAGGTTGAATGATCATCTCCACTATCTAATTCCAGAACATTTTTCATCATCCCAGAAAGAAACTCCATAGCCCTTAGTCACTCTCCACCCTTCTCCCCTCCTAGCCCTGTTAACTATTAACTACTTTCTCTATCAATGGATTTGTCTACTCCGTATATCTCATACAATGTAATTATAT
>NW_012100320.1:3385441-3388639 GCF_000951045.1 Mandrillus leucophaeus | reverse complement strand
CTGGAGTGCAGTGGCCGGATCTCAGCTCACTGCAAGCTCTGCCTCCCGGGTTCACGCCATTCTCCTGCCTCAGCCTCCGGAGTAGCTGGGACTACAGGCTCCCGCCACCTTGCCCGGCTAGTTTTTTCGTATTTTTTAGTAGAGACGGGGGTTTCACCGTGTTAGCCAGGATGGTCTCGATCTCCTGACCTCGTGATCCGCCCATCTCGCCTCCCAAAGTGCTGGGATTACAGGCTTGAGCCACTGCGCCCAGCCCCAGCCTTCTTTTCTTTAGCTTAATGTTTTCAAAGTTTATCCAGGTTGCAGTATATATCAGTATTTCATTGCTTTTTATGGCTGAATAATATTTCATTGTTTAGACATTCATCAGGTGATGGACATTTAGATTGTTTCTACTTGTTGGCTGTTCTGAATAATGCTCCTGTGAACATCTGTGTACCAGTTTTTGTGTGCACATATGTTTCTAATTCTCTTGGGTATATATTTAGTAGTGGAATTGCTGGGTCATGTGTTAACTGTTTAGTTTCTACAGAATTGCCAAACTGTTTTCCATAGCAGCTGTACCATTCTACAATCCGACCAGCAATATGAGGGTTCCAGTTTTTCCACATCCTTTTTACCACTTGTCTTTCTTTTTTTTTGTTTTTTTTGAGACAGAATCTCACTCTGTCACCAGGTTGGAGTACAGTGGCATGATCTCAGCTCACTGCAACCTCCACCTCCCAGGTTCAAGCAATTCTCCTGTCTCAGCCTCCGAAGTAGCTGGGATTATAGGTGCCCACCACCACACGCAGCTAATTTTTATATTTTTAGTAGAGAAGGGGTTTCACCATATTGATCAGGCTGATCTCGAACTCCTGACCTCAGGTGATCTTCCTGCCTCAGACTCCCAGAATGCTGAGATTACAGGCATGAGCCACTGCTCCCAGCCTGTCTTTCTTTATTCATAGTGGACATGAAGTGGTATCTCATCATGGGCTTCTTTTGATTTTATTTTGTTTTTAGAAACAGGGTCTTGCTCTGTCGCCCAGGCTACAATGCAGTGGCGCAGTCATAGCTCATAGTAACCTCACCTTCTCTGTTCAAGTTGTCCTCCCACGTCAGCATCTTGAATAGCTGGGACTTACAGGCACATGCCACTGCAGAGACAGGGTCTCATTTATGTTGCCCAGGCTGGTCGCAAACTCCTGGGCTCAAGTAATTCTCCTGCCTTGGCTTCCCAAAGTGCTGGGATTTTGTGCTACTCCGGGGATTCACTGTAGTTTTGATTTGCATTTCCCTAATGACTAATGATGTTAATCTTAAGTTTTTTGGTCATTTGTCTGTCTTCTTTGGAGAAGTGTCTATTTAAATCCTTTGTCTTTCTTCCTCCCCGCCCCCAACCCCAGGCGGAGTTTCACTTATTGCCCAGGCTGGAGTGCAGTGGCACGATCTTGGCTCACTGTAATTTTCACCTCCCGGGTTCAAGCAGTTCTCTGCCTCAGACTCCTGAGTAGCTGGGATTACAGGCGCCCACCACCACACCTGGCTAATTTTTTGTATTTTTAGTAGAGATGGGGTTTCACCATCTTGGCCAGACTGGTCTTGAACACCTGTGACCTTGTGATCCGCCCACCTCAGCTTCCCAAACCAACAAAATTTTACATAAAGCAATATAGGATACTTGTAGTAGCTGTTTAAAGGAAAGAATTTGTCTCCTGGTAACTTAATAAAATTAGATTTTTGCCGTTGTTTTTGGAGTGAAAATGCACAGTGAAAATTGGCCAGGCATGGTGGGAGCTCATGCCTGTAATCCCAGCAGTTTGGAAGGCTGAGGAGGGTGGATCACCTGAGGTCAGGAGTTCGAGACCAGCCTGACCAACATGGAGAAACCCCGTCTCTACTAAAAATATAAAATTAGCTAGATGTGGTGGTGCATGCCTGTAATCCCAGCTACTTCGGAGACTAAGGGAGGAGAACCACTTGAACCCAGGAGGCGGAGGTTGCGGTGAGCTGAGATCGTGCCATTGCACTCCAACCTGGGCAACAAGAGCGAAACCCCATCTCAAAAAAAAAGTGCATTGCAATGCTTGTATTAAACCCCAAAATAGCATTTTGATAAATAACATCGAATCCTTGAATTTTAGGGATATGTTGAAAATATGTCAATGTAAAATTGTATTGCAAATATTCAAGTCAAATTTAAGCAACCTTTCAACAATAAGCAAAGAGGAATGTGATTTGTTGGTGTTTAATCCTTTTCCTTTTGACCTAATTTCCTTAGAGAAATATTTTGAACTTGTGCTCTCAGGCCAGATTTTCCTGTCACACTGCCTGAACTAGATCAGAGGCTTCTCTGCCCTTTAATCCTTGCCCTGTTTTCCATCAGTAACAATTGTAAACTAGTTCCTCATCATTATAAAGGCAGTGACTATCTTTCCCATTGATGAGAAGTGGTGATTATTTACTTAGGCTTGTGTTAGTCACAGATGCTTCAAATAGCTTGATCTTTTTCTTTAGGTAAGCATTTACACGGGATCAGTAAATAGGAAACATGGATGAAACCTCTCCTTAAAATTTGCTGTTAGAATTTATCCAAAAAAATTTTTTTTTTTGAGACCGAGTTTCGCTCTGTTGCCCAGACTGAAGTGCAGTGGTGTGATCCCAGCTCACTACAACCTCTGCCTCACAGGTTCAAGCAATTCTCGTGCCTCAGCCTCCCCAGTTGCTAGGATTACAGGCACGAGCCAACATGCCCGGCTAATTTGTGTATTTTTAGTAACAACAGGGTTTCACTATGTTGGCCAGGCTGGTCTTGAACTCCTTACCTCAAGTGATCTACCTGCCTCAGCCTCCGAAAGTGCTAGGATTATAGATGTGAGCCACCTCCGGCCCAGAATGTGTTTTTAATTAGTCTTGTGTTTAAGAACAGAAATATGGCCAGGCGTGGCGGCTCACGCCTGTAATCCCAGCACTTTGGGAGGCTAAGGCGGGCAGATCACGACGTCAGAAGATCAAGACCATCCCGGCCAACGTGGTGAAACTCCGTCTCTACTAAAAGTACAAAAATTACCTGGGTGTAGTGGCGTGCACCCAGCTACTGAGGCCGAGGCAGGAGAATTGCTTGGACCCAGGAGGCAGAATTTGCAGTGAGCCCAGATTGCACCACTGCATTCCAGCCTGGGCAACAGAGTGAGACTCCGTCTCAAAAAAAAAAAA
>NW_012100320.1:3382135-3385171 GCF_000951045.1 Mandrillus leucophaeus | reverse complement strand
AAAAAAAAAAAAAAAAAAAGAACAGAAACACAAGAATTGATTGAATTGATAATGAAGTGGTTTTGTTTGTTTTTGAGACAGAGTCTCACTCTGTTGCCTAGGCTGGAGAATAGTGACCTGGTCTCAGCTCACTGCAACCTCTGTGTCCCAGGTAACCCTCAAGTGATTCTTCTGCCTCAGCCTCCTGGGTGGCTGGGATTACAGGCACCTGCCACCACACCCGGCTAATTTTTGTATTTTTAGTAGAGACGGGGTTTTGCCGTGTTGGCCAGGGTGGTCTTGAACTCCTGACCTCAGGTGATCCACCTGCCTCGGCCTCCCACTATGCTGGGATTACAGGCCTGAGCCACCACACCCGGTCCAAAGTTGTTTTTTTAATGTGAAATTGTCTGCTTCTTTCATTTAGTTTGTAAGGATGTAGGTGTGCTTGCTAGTGCAGTTTTTCCTATAATCTGTGGATAGATATAAATTTATATTTAAAATTTTCCCAAAGGAAAAAAAATTCCATGAAATTTTTCTCTGCAGTTCTCTCTTTCTAGTTGGATTACACAAAAATGTATTACTTAGACATACTAGCTTTGTATTTGCCACCTGTATCTATAAGAGATTCTCTACCAAATTGCTTTCTGAGGTCCCTGGTTACCATTAGTAGGGTTAGGCTGAGTTAAGCATGTATGTCCAAACCCAGCTACCTGGGAGGTGGGAGGATCCCTTGAGAACAGAAGTTTGAGGCCATCCTGGACAACACAGCAAGATGCCAGCTCTTAAAAAAAAAAAAAGAGTGGCTGAGTGCGGTGGCTCACGCCTGTAACCCCAGCACTTTGGGAAGCTGAGGCAGGCAGATCACCTGAGGTCAGGAGTTTGAGACCAGCCTGACCAATATGGTCAAACCCCACCTCTACTAAAAAATATAAAGTTAGCCGGGCGTGGTGGCACATGCCTGTAGTCCCAGCTACTAGGGAGGCTGAGGCAAGAGAATTGCTTGAACCCGGGAGGCGAAGGTTGCAGTGAGCTGAGATTGTGCCATTGCGCTCCAGCCTCGGCAACAAGAGCAAAACTCTGTTTCAAAAAAAAAAAAAAGTGTATATCCATATGTCTACATCCTGTAACCTTATGTTGTTTATTTTTATTTTGTTTATTATAAGAGGGCACGATGGGCACTATCTTGGCTCACTGCAACCTCTGCCTCTCAGGTTCAAGCAGTTCTGCTTCAGCCTGCTGAGTAGCGGGGTTTACAGGCACTTACCATGCCCAGCTAGTTTTTGTATTTTTAGTAGAGACAGGGTTTCACCATGTTGGCCAGGCTGGTCTTGGACTCCTGAGCTTCAATGATCCACCCGTCTTGGCCCCTCAAAGTGCTGAGATTACAGGCGTGAGCCACTAGGCCCCACCAACATCCTATAACCATGTTTTGAAAAGAAAGAGTAGGCTGGCCTCAGTGGGTCACACCTGTAATCCCAAGCACTTTGGGAGGCCAAGGTGGGAGGGTTACTTGAGTCCAGGAGTTTGAGACTCACCTGGGCAACATCATGAGACCCTGTCTCTACAGAAGATTTTAGAAAGTAGACAGGCATCGGCCGGGCACAGTGGCTCACTCCTGTAATCCCAGCACTTTGGGAGTCCAGGGAGGGTGGATCGACGTCAGGAGATCGAGAGGCGCCTATAGTCCCAGCTACTTGGGAGGCTGAGGCAGGAGAATGGCGTGAACCTGGGAGGCGGAGCTTGCAGTGAGCCACTGTCGCGCCACTGCACTCCAGCCTAGGCAACAGAGAGAGACTCCATCTCAAAAAAAAAAAAAAAAAAGGCCGGGCGCGGTGGCTCAAGCCTGTAATCCCAGCACTTTGGAAGGCTGAGATGGGCGGATCACGAGGTCAGGAGATCGAGACCATCCTGGCTAACATGGTGAAACCCCGTCTCTACTAAGAAATACAAAAAATAGCCGGGCAAGGTGGCAGCGCCTGTAGTGCCAGCTACTCGGGAGGCTGAGGCTGGAGAATGGCGTGAACCCGGGAGGCGTAGCTTGCAGTGAGCTGAGATCCGGCCACTGCACTCTAGCCTGGGCAACAGCGCGAGACTCCGTCTCAAAAAAAAAAAAAAGGCAGGCGTGGTGGCGCGTACCTGTAGTCCTGGATACTCAAGGAGGCTGAGGTGGGAGGATTGCTTGAGCTTAGGAGGTCAAGACTGCAGTGAGCAGTGATCACGCCACTGCATTTCAACCTGGGCAACAGAGCAAAACCCTGTCTCCACAAAAAAAAAAAAAGAAAAGAAAAAGAAATCACCTTTAACACAGGATATTCTGTAGCTGATCCATTGGAATTGAGAAATCCTTATAAATGTATTCATCTACTGTGTATCCACAAAATTTTTTTTTTATGCTTTAAGTTCCATGGTATATGTGCACAACCTGCAGGTTTGTTACATATGTATACATGTGCCATGTTAGTGTGCTACACCTGTTAACTTGTCATTTACATTAGGTATATCTCCTAATGCTATCCCTCCCCTTTCCTGCAATCCCATCACAGTCCCTGGTGTGTGATGTTCCCCTTCGTGTGTCCAACTGTTCTCATTGCTCAGTTCCCACCTATGAGTGAGAACATGTGGTGTTTGGTTTTCTGTCCTTGCGATAGCTTGCTCAGAATGACGGTTTCTAGCTTCATCCGTGTCCCTACAAAGGACATGAACTCATCACTGTGTATCCACATATTATTATTATTATTTTTTTGAGACGGAGCCTCACTCTATCGCCCAGACTGTAGTGCAGTGGTGTGATCTCAGCTCACTGCAAACTCTGCCTCCTGGATTCACACCGTTCTCCTTCCTCAGCCTCCTGAGTAGCTGGGACTACAGGCATGTGCCACCACGCCTGGCTAATTTTTTGTACTTTTAGTAGAGACGAGATTTCACTGTGTTAGCCGGGATGGTCTCGATCTCCTGACCTCGTGATCCGTCAGCCTTGGCCTCCCAAAGTTCTGGGATTATAGGCGTGAGCCACTGCACCCAGCCAAAAAATTTTTTTTTTTTTTTTTTTTTTTG
>NW_012100320.1:3371581-3381627 GCF_000951045.1 Mandrillus leucophaeus | reverse complement strand
TTTTTTTTTTTTTTTGAGATGGAGTGTTGCTCTATCTCCCAGGCCTGGAGTGCAGTGGCACAATCTCAGCTCACTACAACCTCCATCTCCCGGGTTCAAGCGATTCTCCTGGCTCAGCCTCCTGAGTAGCTGGGATTACAGGTGTCTGCCACCACGCCCAGCTAATTTTTGTATTTTTAGTAGAGACGGCGTTTCGCCATGTTGGCCAGGCTGGTCTCGAACTCCTGACCTTGTGATCCTCCTGCCTCAGTCTCCCAAAGTGCTGAGATTACAGGCATGAGCCACCATGCCCGAAAAACGCTAATGGGTTTAAAAGAATGTAAAGAATATACATTTTTTACATTTTTAGGAGTTAAAATAGATTTCTCTTTCAACTTTTGTGTATGTTTGAAACTTTTTATAATGTTGGGAAAATATATGAATCTTGTATTTTGCTTTTAGTTTGTTCATTCAAGTATTTCAATAAAATAGATGATTACTCCATATTCTCAAAGAGCTTTAAAAATCTTTTTTAGTGGGCCAGGCGTGGTGGCTCATGCCTGTAATCCCAACACTTTGGGAGGCCGAGGCAGGCAGATAACAAGGTCAAGATACCGAGACTATCCTGCTCAATATGATGAAATCCTGTCTTTCTAAAAATAAAAAAATTAGCTGGGGGTGATGGTGCACCCCTATAATCTCAGCTACTCGGGAGGCTGAGGCAGGAGAATCGCTTGAACTCGGGAGGCAGAGGTTGCAGTGAGCTGAGATCGCACCACTGCACTCCAGCCTGGCGACAGAGCGAGACTCCATCTCCAAAAGAAAAAAAATCTTTTTTAATGAATGGAAGGTTGGAAAAATTTCACCCAATCTTTTAATGAAGTGTATCACAAAATGAAAGAACCTAATAGAAATGAACAAAAGGTAGTTGACTGAACTCATCTATCTTTGTAGAATACTTCATATATAAATGAGGCTTTTTGTGTGGCAAGTAGATGGAATAGTGAGTCTACTTTTTGTCAGGGGCATAGCTTTCATTTACAGTGGAGTCTTTAAGGCTAAACACTATTGGGATTATTTTTTATTTGCTTCTACTTACCTCTGTTTTCTTTTACAGCATCCACCCGTTTTGTCAAGTGTGAAAAATGTCATCATTTTTTTGTTGTGCTATCTGAAGCAGACTCAAAGAAAAGCATAATTAAAGAACCTGAATCAGCAGCAGAAGCTGTAAAATTGGCATTCCAACAGAAACCACCACCTCCCCCTAAGAAGGTATAAGTCTTAAGCTCAGTCTTACAAGTATTTTATCTTGAAAACATTCCATTGCTTCCCTTTCCCAAGTTTATATTGAATCCTAATACTAGTATCTGAACAAGTATTACAGGTTCATAATATGGACCATATGTGGCTAAATTGTTATTGCCTTTTGGAATTTAAATATGGGGTCCGTTGCTTTTTCCCATGTTATGATTACTGTATTTAGTAGCAGTGAAATGTAGCTAGATAATTATTAAAATGTTAACTTGTTAATACCAAGTTAATCTGAAATAATATCTTTACCATAGAGCAAGCAACTTTTGATTTATTTTTGTTCGTTTGGACCCTTAAATAACACCAGCCTAGGCTGGTCCACTTGACTAGCCTTAAAAAAAAAAACAAAAAAAAACCCCTATAATTATCTCCCTTAAATTGGTCTATTTTATGGTAAAACAGCCTTGAGTCTAATAATATAAGCAAGTAGTTTTTTCATAGCCAGTGTGCCAGGGCTGCTCTGTATAGCACTGTGGCTTTGGTAGTGTGGACTCTTTTTAGAAGCCTCAGGCCGAGTATGATTTGGTCCTGTGAAACGTAACAGGATGTACCACCAGCTCCATTGGGTACTTGGTGTGTGCTTTTTGAGAACTGGGAACCCTTGACCCTGGCTGTGTGCCTTCTGTTCTGGCTGTGTCTCAGATGTTTGCACACTTAGAGTATTTCTCATTGCCTCAGTGTATCTTTCTTCTACTGTGTTTAGATAGCAGTGCATTTGTCTCTACTTCCAAATGTGCTGTGACAGGTTTAATGTCATTGGTATAATTTGTAAGGAATAAAGACGTTTAAAACTATAAAAAAATGTATATCGTCAACTAAATAATTTGTCATTAAAAAAATGGAAAATATATTCTATACGAATTTGTGTAGACTTCAGACATCTGAGTTAAAATTCCAGGCAGTTTATTTTCAGGAGTTATACTGCTGAAAATAGTATAAATAATATATAAATATTGAATTATTTATTTTTTAATCAGGGTTTCACTCTCTTGCCCAGGCTGAAGTGCAATGGCACACTCATGGTTCACTGCAGCCTTAACCTCCCTGGACTCAAGTGATCCTCCCACTTCAGCCTCCACAGTAGCTAGGTGCAGGTGTGTGCCACCATGCCCAGCTAATTTCTGTAGAGACAGGGTTTCGCCTTGTTGTCCAGGCTGGTCTGCACCTCCTGGGCTCAAGTGATCCACCCACCTCAGCCTCCCAAAGTACAGGGATTCCAGGCGTGAGCCACCATGCCCGGCAGGAGTTGTTGAATATTAATTCACCAACCATTTCATTTCTATTCACTTTTTAGTGAATAAAAAATTTACCCCAGGTTCCAAGCTGTTGGCAATAACCAACTGTAGAACAGAGCTTTAGCTACTATTAAGAGTAAAGTTTTTAGGGTTGAGCCTGGTGGCTCATGCCTGTAATCCCAGCACTTTGGGAAGCCAAGGTAGGAGGATCGCTTGAACCCCAGGAGTTCAAGACCAGCCTGGGCAACACAGTGAGACCCTGTCTCAAAAAAAGAAAAAAATGTATCTTTAGAAAATTTTAAAAAATAATAAGAATACAGTTTTTAGGGTCTCATTTAGATAAATGAGTAGCTTTAAAGTTAATATCTGAGAAAAAACTAAATGTATTAAAACACATGGATACTGATAGTATAATGGCTTTTGATTATATAATGCCTGTTTCTGAAAAAGGTAGTTTTATAATATGTTATCTTTGTGAAGAATATTATTCATTTGATTGAGAGGTATAGATTTATTTTAATGATTTACATTAATGTTGATACTTTTAGACCCATGGTGGCATGTGTATGTATTCTAAGTTACTTTAAATTTAATTGTTTATTAAAAAATAAAGATTGATAGCATTGTTTATAGAATAGAAATTAGCATAACACAGTGATACTTTGTTAAGCTAGGGAACAAATGAATTGTGTTTTTGTTCATTTAGTGTTTAGGGCCTCTGAATCATTGCTATATAATGTATTGTCATTTTGTTTTTAATGAGAATCTTTGTCAGATTTAAAACTGTAAGCAAGTATGCTTAGTATATAACTTTTTAATGTGTGTGCTCTTATAATAGCTCATATTAAATTATTCATACCTAATCATTTTTCAGATTTATAACTACCTCGACAAGTATGTTGTTGGCCAGTCATTTGCTAAGAAGGTGCTTTCAGTTGCTGTGTACAATCATTATAAGAGAATATATAATAATATCCCAGCTAATCTGAGACAGCAAGCAGAGGTTGAGAAGCAGACATCATTAACACCAAGAGGTAGCGTTTTTGATAATTGACCTAAATAGAGATTGCTATGCTTAAAAGTAATCTTTATTTGTAACTCCTCACTTTCTTCTTAAAATGTTTTTTATATAGTGGAGCATTTTTCAAAGTGCAGGTTACTCCCCATTAGTGGGTCATGAAATCATTTTGGTAGGTTGCCAACAGCATTTTTAAAAAATCTGATAGATGTGAATAGAAAATATCAGAATACTTTAACTTATAGTTAAGGTAAATATTATTTCTTAGGCCTGGCATGGTGACTTATGCTGGTAATCCCACACGTTTGGAGGCTGAGGTGGGGGGATCACTTGAGGTCAGGAGTTCGAGACCTGCCTGGCCAGCATGGTGAAACCCCGTCTCTACTAAAAATACAAAAATTAGCTGGGTGGAGTGGCATATGCCTGTCGTCCCAGCTACTTGAGAGGCTGAGGCAGGAGAATTGCTTGAACCTGGGAGGCAGAGGTTGTAGTGAGCTGAGGTCATGCCACTGCACTCCAGCCTGGGCAACAAGACTCCATCTCAAAAAAAAAAAAGGAAAAAAAAAACAACTTACGTTTTCAGTTATATGTGCATAGGTTCTGAGTCACAAAGAAAATTATACTGCTTATTGAGGGTCTTAGTAAAAAATGTTTGAAAGCCACTGGGGTAGAGATTGAGGCATCATTTTCACCACAACTAGTTCCCCATGAATGGATCTTAGCAATGCTCTGTACAACTCAGTTCTCTTGGGTTCAGGATACAGAATTTCATTTGCCTGTGTCAGAGATATGTGGAGATGATAACTGTTAATATATCCAGCACTCGTTTTTCTTTGGGCCCTAGCTACAGAGTGTATAAGGTTAAGGGCAAATCTGTGAGTGATTCAAAGTACAATTTCTATTAAGGGTAGATTCTAATATACCAGTACTGTATAATCTCAATTTACTATGGACAATAATGAGATATACTATGGACAGTTTACTGAGAATATACTGTGTAATCTCAATTTACTATGGACAATAATGTATATTAATAGAATGATTTTATTTAAAACAATTATGAATAGAGTAAATATAAATATTTAATTTTCTGTTTTGTTGGCCAGACAGCCCTGATTTCTGATTTAGGCCTACATTCCATCATTTTAGATTCTTTTAATTATCACTGTACAGTGTGAAGGAGTTCTGCTAAGTACTTAAATTTATAAATCTACATTATCTTTGATAACCTTTAGTAGCAACTAAATGTATAATTTATTTAAATGAAGACACTTGTTCACTTGTTGAACTTACATCACATAACTGCAAAATAGTTATGTAATGGTATAATGGTATCAGTTATTTTTAGAAAGTATAAGTCATAACTAATGGAAGACTCAGAACCTTTTTTCTTTTTTTTCGAGACAGGGTCTCGCTCTGTCACCCAGGCTAGATTGCAACTCACTGCAGCCTCAACTTCCCAGGCTCCAGTGACCCTCCCACCTAACCTCCCAAGCAATCCACCTGCCTCAGCCTCCCAATGTGCTGGGATTAATAGGCTTGGACTCCTGTGCCTGGCCTGAAATCTTCATTTTTATAAGGTCCAAATAGCACTGATAGTTATGTGGCAAAACTTTTTTGTTTTCTTCAGTCAATAAATAAATATTTAAGCTATTCTAAGTGCTGGAGGAGCAAATAGTTATAATATGTATAGCATGAGGGGCTTAAACTCTTATTAAAGACTTATACCCTTACAGTAGATATCAATTATATATTTGACAAATATGAATATTAGCAACTGGACAGCCATCTTTATGCATGGTTTTGTTTTAATATAGAAAAGATATAGCCTATAGATTCTTAATATGAAAAGCTGAAAAATGTTAGTGAACACATCCTTTAAATATATTTGAAAGAGGACAGGAGGTGGGATACTCATTGTTTGTTCCCCCAAGGTAAACAAATATGTAATATTTTAATCCTCTTTCTTAGAGTTAGAAATAAGAAGACGGGAGGATGAGTACAGATTTACAAGTAAGTGACTTCAGATCCTCCTCTGTAATCATTCTTCCTTTTGACATTTATTTCAGTGAAGTGTTTTAGCAGTAACAGTGATAGACATGTATGTATTTGCTTGTGTATTACCAAGAAAGATATATATTATCTAAATGTGTTTATCATACATGGTATAAATAACTTTGGAATAGTTTTTCATAGCTAATTTTAATTTCTATATGTTTGGTTATTTTTTATTTTTTCTATCAAACTACAATTAGAGTTGGCCTGCTTCTTGTGGGTCACAGGAATTTGGGGGAGGCAGATTATTTTCTAGCTACTCTTTGCCAGAAACCACACAGTTTCTTTTTTGGTATTTATGAAACTTACAGTCTTACAAATTATGAGTAAGCCTTAATTCACTGTTTCTAGCCCTGGATTGCCCCTAAAAGCATCAGATGGTCCGATGGAGGGTGTGGAAGGACTTGATAGACCAAGGAGACTGGCCCTTCTGATGTGTTCCACCTATTCCTTTGGAGGTGGATGTAGTTAGTGGCTGCATTGAGGGTAGAGGTTCCAGGGGTGTCATAGAAAGAGTCACATGGCCTTTTGTTTTAGTAATTGAAATAAAGAAAATTAGCTAAGTTTGATACTTTTACATTTGCCTTTGAACCAACTGGTATTATATATCCACTATTTGAAGTGTACTGTATATAGGATGAGCCATGAGAATATAACTTGTGTACCAACTTGGGCATGACATTTATCACATGTAATAACATTACATTATCCCCAGTTACTTTTAAATTTGTGGAAATACTGATTATACCATGCATGGTAAAATTAAGAAATACAGTAAGTGCAATAGAATTAGATTATATATAAGAATGTAAGATCTAAATAATAACCTTTAGGTATATATGTAATTTATATTTCATAATGAAAAAATATATTCTGATATGCAGTCAATACCATACTCATAAATTGTGTTGATGGCTAGTGAAACTATACTAAATTAGTAAAGAAAGTCTGTAGTCCATATTTTGAAAGACATGTCATGTAATATATATAGTGATTTAATGTTATTTAAATGTTAACAAGTAACAGTATTTAAGAACTTATGTAAAAGATTGACTGACTTAGAAACAAATACTTCAAAAGCTTACATTTATTGTCATGTGCAGTTTTGTTGTGTTTTATGTAGGATTTTAAGTTCTAAAGTTAGGTTGTTAACTAACAACGGCTGGGGGTGTTAGACCCTAACACTGATCTAGGGTTTTAGACCAAAATCATGTACAATAAGATTAATTCTTGTAAGTCCCTTTGGAAGTAAAATTTTAGAGACCAACATACAGCTTTTAGGAGGACTGACACAATTGGCTTTTTTCCTCCATCTTTGGAATATAATGTTGTTTAAGTTGAGCACCAGATGAAATACTTTGTTTGCGTTTAAGGGCTATGTTGTGTGAATAATTAAACACTAGGGAAATGGTAATAATAATAGCAGATTCTTCTGTAACACTTATAAAACTATCTGCCAGGTATTGTTCTTAAGTGTTTTGCATATATTCATTTAATCTCCCCTAAACCCATGAGACAGAAACTATTATTTTTATCTCCATTTTTGAAATAAGAAAACTGAAACACATAAATTTTAAGTAATTTATCCATGACCACACAGCTGGTGAGCTCTGTGCAGCTAAGTACTACACTAGCCTGCTTGCTCATGGTCCTCATTTTAGAGAGCTATGCTTACAAAGTGAGAGATGCACAAACAGGGACTAACTGAAAGAATCGGAGAGTTATCTCAAGTTTACTAAGGCATATACTCATAAAATGGGATGATAGACATCATTTAAATTATTATTTTTTTAACTTAAATCATTAAATACATAGATTACGTGGTTCCACTGTAATTAATATGCCTCTTGCAATTTTGTTCAGTTATTCGTCTAAATCGTGTGTGTGTGTGTGTGTGTGAGAGAGAGAGAGAGGGAGGGAGATAGAGAATGAGTGAATGACAAGCACCTGCTGGCCTCGCTTATCCGAAGCGACATCTAAATCATTTTTCCCCTTTGGGCAGAGCTAAACTTAACCCAAGCTCCTTCCTATGTTATCATAATTGCTAACCAGATTTTGCTGAAATTTTTAAAAGTACTTTGCTAGTGACAATTTAACTAACCCCATACAGCAGACTGGGTTTTCTTGACTGATGTGGATTATAATGAGGCACAACATTGTGAATTATTCCCTAATTATTAACCCTGAAAGGTAGCACAGTTTAATCCAGATGTTTATGGAATGCTTATTGTTTTTGATGAATAGAATAATGCTTTACCTTAAGTGTGAAGATAGTTTGAAAGTGACAGCCAGATGGAATAGGACCATGATAATAGATATGTCTACTGAACTATTATTCTGTCAGTT
Source organism: Mandrillus leucophaeus (assembly GCF_000951045.1). Lineage (NCBI taxonomy): Eukaryota > Metazoa > Chordata > Mammalia > Primates > Cercopithecidae > Mandrillus > Mandrillus leucophaeus. Next base: position 3,373,683 of record NW_012100320.1, on the reverse strand, counting down.
TAATTAAAATAATAATGCATTGGAAAGTCTTGATTTTCTTAATCAATTTCTTAGAAAATAAAATTTAGGCCAGGTACGGTGACTCACGCTTGTAATCTCAGCACTTGGAGAGGCCGAGGCAGGTGGATCACCTGAAGTCAGCAGTTCGAGATCAGCCTGGGCAACATGGCAAAACCCCATCCCTACTAATAATATAAAAATTAGCCAGGTGTGGTGGCATGTGCCTGTAATCCCAACTACTCAGGAGGCTGAGGCAGGAGAATCACTTGAACCAAGGAGGTGGAGGTTGCAGTGAGCTGAGATTGCGCCACTGCACTCCAGCCTGGACAACAGAGAGAGACTCTGTCTCAAAAAAAAAAAAAAAATGTAAAAATAAATTCAGAAAATATAAACAAGTATGTTATGATGACAGGTACCCAAATGCTAAGAACCAAGAACAGTCTGAATATTTACAAATCTGGATAATCTTTCCTTTAGCCAAGAGAAAGTAAGAATAAAGATTTATTTATTTTGTTTTGTTTTGTTTTATTTTTATTTTATTTTTTTGAGATAGCGTCTTACTCTGTTGCCCAGGCTGGAGTGCAATGGCGTGATCTTGGCTCACTGCAACCCCCGCCTCCCGGGTTCAAGCTATTCTCCTGCCTCGACTTCCCAAGTAGCTGGGACTATAGGCGTGTACCAGTACATCTGGTTAATTTTTGTATTTTTAGTAGGGATGGGGTTTCACTGTGTTGGCCAGGCTGTTCTTGAACTCCTGACCTCAGGTGATCCACCAGCCTTGCCTCCCAAAGTGCTGGAATTACAGGCTGAGCCACCATGCCTACCCTAAAGATTTATTTTTGTAGGAACCTGGCTGATCAAATGATACTTCACTAGCAGTGTCAGTCCCATGTAGTCATTAGCAATGTCAGTCACATCTAGTTAAGAGTTATGTCTCTAATAAAGGAACTAGAAAGATCCAGTACAGGTCCAATAAAATTAGAGATTTAGATAGGGCCAGAGATAGTGAGGTCTACCATATTTGGTTTCTCTAGTAGATTTTATTGATTAAGAAACAGGAACATAAAATTTATATGACTTGCCCTTGATCATATGGCTTCTACTTAGAGACAAACGAAGGTCCAGAGCTAAAGCTTTCTAACTCCTGGCTCTGCTCTTCCATTGCATTGCCTTCCCTTGGGTAAAGGAGTATTCTTGCATATTTATGTAAATAAAGACAGGGAAAAAAATCAATTTCCTTTGCTTGAGGTTCTTTATATAATCATTGTGTGCTATATGTTTGTCATTAGGTAATTTGAGATTTTTCTCCTTTGTAGGTAAGACAGAATGTCAAAATACTTAAATTTTTCTATGTAGATGTTCAGTTTTAGATAAAAGTTTTTATGGGACATTTTCTTCAAGTAAATTCAAATGAATCTCAAGTAATTCCTTTGGCATTTTTTTCAGAATTGCTTCAGATTGCTGGAATTAGCCCACATGGTAATGCTTTAGGAGCATCAATGCAGCAACAGGTAAATCAACAAATACCTCAGGAAAAACGAGGAGGTGAAGTATTGGATTCTTCTCATGATGACATAAAACTTGAAAAAAGTAATATTTTGCTGCTTGGACCAACTGGGTCAGGTAAATAACTTGCTGAGAAAATTTACTACTCATTTTAAAAATCAGAATATAAATGATTCTGTAACCTATATCTTGTGATTGAAGTATTATGACTCTTGAGAAGAAAATCTAAGGCCAGTTGCCTAGATACACTATCAGTATTCCTGCATAGAATACAAACTGAATTTGAGGCATTGGTGTTCCCCTTCAGACCAGTCCCTAACATCTTAACAGGAATAATAAAATAAAAAACAGCTATATCTAAAAAATAATAGACCAGATGTGGTGGCTCACACCTGTAATCCCAGCGTTTTGGGAGACAAAGGTAGGAGGATCACTTGAGACCAGGAGTTTGAGACCAGCCTAGGCAACATAGCAAGACTCTATCTCTATAAAAAAAAAAAGTAGCCAGGCGCGGTGGCTCACGCCTGTAATCCCAGCACTTTGGGAGGCCGAGGCGGGCGGATCATGAGGTCAGGAGATCGAGACCATCCTGGCTA
>NW_012100320.1:3368272-3369381 GCF_000951045.1 Mandrillus leucophaeus | reverse complement strand
TGTAGTCCCAGCTACTCCGGAGGCTGAGGCAGGAGAATGGCGCAAACCCGGGAGGCGGAGCTTGCAGTGAGCTGAGATCCGGCCACTGCACTCCAGCCCGGGCTACAGAGCAAGACTCCGTCTCAAAAAATAAAAAAAAAATAAAAAAAATAAAAGCATCTCCAAATATAGGTAGTCTCAAAGTTTAATACTATAAGTGGAATAGAATTATAATTTATGTGAAAGACATCTTCAACTATCTTCTAATTTTGAATGTTCCCACCGTGTTTGAACACCATTTTATACAGTCATAATTCTGTGTTTATGTCAGAATTACGTCTTTACTATCAAAAACAACCTGTTAGGTTGACTGTTTTCCTGAGTTGCATCAAGTTCTATAACCGTTTCAAATAAATGTATTAATTATTAATGTGATAAATGCATTAGATTTTCTTGTTATAGAAATGTGGGAGGTTCATTAGTTATGTTCATTGACCATAATCACATGTTTTCCCCATTGAATCCCATTGTCTAAAGTATAATAAATAATGCACTTGATATGGTGATGCTATAAATCATTTGTTTTTTATTTAGGGCTTATTAAAACTACTAGAAGGCACAATAGTCAATGTTCCAGAAAAGAATTCCCGAAAGCTCCGTGGAGAAACAGTACAAGTTGATACAACAAACATCCTGTTTGTTGCATCTGGTGCTTTCAATGGTTTAGACAGAATTATCAGCAGGAGGAAAAATGAAAAGGTAAGTTTTTCTGAGGGGTTACTAGAAGGATAGAGAGCATTTAAAGGATGTACACTCAGTTTCCATTCTCATATCTGCGGGCTACCAGTCACAGTTTTAATTATAAGAGTTGAGTTTTCTTAGAGCATATCAGAAATATACAGGGAAGGGTGCAGTGACTCACACCTATAATCCCAGTTCTTTGGGAGGCCAAGGCGGGCAGATTGCCTGAGCTTAGGAGTTCAAGACCAGCCCGACCAACATGAAACCCTGTCTCTACTAAAGATACAAAAAATTAGCCTGTAGTGGGCACCTGTAATCCCAGCTACTCAGGCGGCTGAGGCAGGAGAATCACTTGAACCTGGGAGCTGGAGGTTGCAGTGAGCTGAGAT
>NW_012100320.1:3362751-3364960 GCF_000951045.1 Mandrillus leucophaeus | reverse complement strand
AAAAAATACAAAAAACTAGCCGGGCGCGGTGGCGGGCGCCTGTAGTCCCAGCTACTCGGGAGGCTGAGGCAGAAGAATGGCATGAACCCGGGAGGCGGAGCTTGCAGTGAGCCAAGATCATGCCACTGCACTCCAGCCTGGGCCACAGAGCCAGACTCCCGTCTCAAAAAATAATAATAATAAATAAAGTATTAGCTGGGTGTGGTAGCACGTGCATGTACTCCGAGGACTTGGGAGGCTGAGGCAGGAGGATCACCTAAGCCCAGGAGATTGAGGCTGGGGTGAGCCATGATCACAGGCTGCACTCCAGCCTGGGTGAGAGAGCAAGACCCTGTCTCTAAAAAAAATAATAGCAGAAGAAAATGTAGCAATTGACAACTTTTTATTATATACTACTAAAATTTATTTTGCATTTTTATTGAAAAATTGTGTGCCAATATATGTTTAGTAAACTTTTAGTTAATGTTTCTATTTGTAGGTAAAACTCTGCTGGCACAAACCCTAGCTAAATGCCTTGATGTCCCTTTTGCTATCTGTGACTGTACAACTTTGACTCAGGCTGGATATGTGGGCGAGGATATTGAATCTGTGATTGCCAAACTACTCCAAGATGCCAATTATAATGTGGAGAAAGCACAACAAGGTATGTTTTCAGCGTGGTCTGTCCCCAGATTTAGTATATTGGGGAATCAGTCTAATATTAAGAGACAATACAATTCTTGTTTTGAGTCAAGGACTAAAATTCTGTAATTATGTAAAAGTACCTTTGTTACATAATTTCTAGCATACTGATTAAGGGCCACATAGTCTGCTTTGCCTTATTGTCACTAAGCTGGCTGGTAGGGTTAAAAACAAGCCAAATTACTATCCCATTAGATCCTTAATACTATCATTGCTTTTCTTAACTCCCCTCAAGACTTCTAATACTTAGATTAAGATAGGACAGGGCAGGGGCAAGGGAGGACGGTACCAGATGACTCTAGAAACAGTTTAGCCTGTTGACCTACAGGATGTCATGGATGCTGCGTTGCTCCTTCATCTATCATCTGTTCTTGTTTACATGAAGAGCATGACAGCTTCCTTTTCAAATTTCTTTAAGACAAGAATATAGGTGGGAAAGAGTAAGCTAAAGTTTTACTAATACTAGCACTGCAGATACCTCCCGCTTCCATACTATAAAGAATTCGTATACATTAGTGGGGCAAATCACTGTTGTCAAGGAGATTTTGTTACCATACATAAATGTTATTCTGTAGAGCAGATTACAAAGCAGTTGTACAAAATGATGGATGGGAGAAATAAAAGTGCATTTTTATAATGTCAAGCTATTGCATATGTTAAGAATGAAAGCTCAAGTAACTTTGCTCTCTAGCTACCTAAGTCTTTTAAAGCTGAGGCTATCTTGTGTATATCTTTTCCATATTATAAATAGAATCCTCCTTAAATTATAGGAATTGTCTTTCTGGATGAAGTAGATAAGATTGGCAGTGTGCCAGGCATTCATCAGTTACGGGATGTAGGTGGAGAAGGCGTTCAGCAAGTAAGCAGTTGAATATTTTGTTCAAGCCCACTAAAAGGAAGGGAATACATCAACCTCCCAAATATTGTACGTTTGGTTTCACATTCAATTAGATTCTGTTTTGTTTATTTCTTCCACCCCCAAACTCCGCATATCATTTTGAAGTAGTTTAGATCCTAAAAGAAAGTTGTTGACAATTTGAAATAGCAAATTACCTTGTTAGGAAATTTAAAATATTTTGAAGAACAGAAAAAATGAAATTTAATCTTTGTGTTTTTTTTTTAATTCCTCAAAGGCCCAGTTAAATATTTCTAGAAGACTCTTGAAGAAAGTTATGATTCTAACTAGACATGAATGAACTATGTACATGCTTCTTATTCCTTCCACTTAGTTAGAAGATAGGTATAAAATAATGTTTAATTCCTTGCAGAGCCATAATTGAAGTCACAATGATCTGTTGGCCAACTTGACCTTTTAATGGTAACTAATTATGACATAAACTATTAAAGAGTAAGGAAAATTGTTTCACTTTTTGACAGAGACATAGAAAGGTATAATCACACTTAGGTGCTGGAAATTTTTTTTTATAAAAGCATCTCGGCCGGGCGCGGTGGCTCAAGCCTGTAATCCCAGCACTTTGGGAGGCCGAGACGGGCGGATCACGAGGTCAGGAGATCGAGACCATCCTGG
>NW_012100320.1:3344380-3361581 GCF_000951045.1 Mandrillus leucophaeus | reverse complement strand
GGGAGCTGGAGGTTGCAGTGAGCTGAGATCACGCCACTGCACTCCAGCCTGGGTGATAGAGGGAGACTCCATCTCAAAAAAAAAAAAAAAAGTAGTATACAGTAAGTCCTCACTTAACGTCATCCCATAGGTTCTTGGAAACTGCAACTTTAAGCGAAATGACATGTAACAGACTAATTTTTCCTCATCAATTTAATAAGGAAATTATGTTGAACAAAATGACATTATTGGAGGACATGTTGTATGTTTCGTTTAAAGTTGCAGTTTCCAAGAACCTATCAACGATGTTAAGTGAGGACTTAGTGTATTTCTAGTTTTTTAAAACTTCAGAGTAGGCTGGGCACGGTGGCTCATGCCTATCATCCTAACACTTTGGGGGGCTGAGGTGGGTGGATCATGAGGTCAGGAGATCGAGACCATCCTGGCTAATATGGTGAAACCCTGTCTCCACTAAAAATACAAATATTAGCTGGGCATGGTGGCAGGCGCCTGTAATCCCAGCTACTCGGGAGGCTGAGGCAGGGGAGTCACTTAAAACCCAAGAGGCAGAGGTTGCAGTGAGCCGCGATTGTGCCACTGAGCCACTGCACACTCCAGCCTGGGTGACAGAGCAAGACTGTTTCAAAAATTAAAAAAAAAAAATCAAATAACTTCAGAGTAGTAAATGGAAAGATTTCTAACTAAATATCATCTGTATATGGACTTTGCTTTTTTTTTTGGAGACGGAATCTCGCTTGTCACCAGGTTGGAGAGCAGTGGTGCAATCTCGGCTCACTGCAACCTCCGTCTCCTGGGTTCAAGCGATTCTTGTGTCTCTGCTTCGTAAGTAGCTGGGATTACAGGCACACGCCACCACACCCAGCCAATTTTTGTATTTTTAGTAGAGACGAGGTTTCACCATGTTGGCAAGGATGGTGTTGATCTCCTGACCTCATGATCCACCCACCTCGGCCTCCCAAAATTCTAGGATTACAGGCATGAGCCACCACACCCAGCCTGTATGGGCATTTTAAAAGTGTAACTTGATGAGTTCAACTTAATATTTTATCTGGGGAGTTCATTATTGAAGGTAGTTACTGTATCAGTACAATTTCTATTCATTCCCCCTGCCCAATTCACTGGTGCCCAGTAAAGTTTATCTCCGTTGCCCTTGCTCATAGAGTTTACCATAGATCACTGCTGACGTTCACCAGTGGAGGGGAGCATTTTGGCAGATACAGGAAGGATTATGATCCCATCCATTGTTATAGGTGTTTCTTCTTATAACCCCTGCTTTTAATTGGGACTGGGACTTGTTTCTTCATATCCTCATAGTACATGCCCAGTACTTATTTTTTGATTGAGTACAACAAAATGTAATGTCAGCATAGTGGCAGGAAGCCCAGAAAACACCTGTATTTTCCATGGTTTTGTAGTTTGCATAATAGCACAAGTGATCGCATTTATATTACATAACATTCTATTTGAAATCTTCATGTCATAGATCAGCTGTGTGCTATATTGCTTGATGTAAGTCTTCTTGGCCTTGAATGTACTAGTTTAAGTAATAGGTTAGTAGTAGTAAAAAATAATAATCATAATGCTGCTAATGGTGCGGTTGTCCATGGTAGTTCCTTTGCCTAGCCTAGGTGAGGAAACACTTTTAAAAATACTAACCGTGCTACGTAATTACTGTTATTCCTCAGTACCAGGCCTTTTTCAGCATGGATATGGTTAGATTTTTGTTTTTCTGCTAATTTATGCAAAATTTCAGTAGCAGCCAAAACATAATATGAAAATTTGTTTTTTTGTGTCATTGAAATACTGCATAAATTAGCCTAACAAATTAGAAAGAAATTATTTCTTTGGGTGTGTGTGTGTGAGAGCGATAACCTTGTATTTGAAACTCTGTAACTAAAAGCAAAGACCATGTTCTGATGTTTATTTATAATTAATATTTCATACTTCCAAAAAGGATTTGAAGCTAGAAACATGTAGGACAGAAGGTTTGAAAGTAATGTCAGAAAAAGAATCAGAAGTACACAGAAGGAAGGTTTAAGTTGTAATTCTGATTTGTTGAGAATTAGGTCACTCCATTTAGCTGTGAACTTTATTAATGAAAATTAGGGGAGCAGTCATAGGCTCTAATTCTTACTACTTTGACTGAAGCAAGCTCTATATGCCTTCCATATGCTCTAGTTCATATTACCTGGCCCCACCTCCTAATAATACACAGGATTTCAACATACAAATTTGGGGACACTTAAATATTCAGTCCATTGCAGACAGAGTCTTGCTCTGTCGCCCAGGCTGGAGTGCAGTGGCGTGATCTCAGCTCATTGCAACCTCCACGACTCTGAGGTTTAAGCAATCCTTCTACCTCGGCCTCCCGAGCAGCCGGGATTATAGGTGAACACCACCACGCCCAGCTACTTTTTGTATTTTTAGTAGAGACATGGTTTCACCATGTTGGCCAGGCTGGTCTCAAGCTCCTGACCTCAACTGATTAGCCTGCCTCAGCCTCCCAAAGTGCTGAGATTACAGGCATGAGCCACCGTGTCCAGCCTGCAAACAGATTTTTAGCTTAGGCTATGTTTGCACATATCATGTACTTCTCTTGTTCTTTTGACAAAAGCTATATGACATGACAAAATTAAGCTTTCTGAGAATTGCCTGGAGTACAGTTCGTTTATGTTGACTGAAATGAGATCCATATGCCTTTATATACCCAACCTTGTTCAGCAAAGTTAGCATTCATTTTATTTTTTATGTTTTTGAGGACTCTAGCTTTGCAAAAGTTAGCATTCTTGTTTGATGTCATTCTTACATTTTTTTGTAAAATCTAAATTATTCTAACTATGTATGCAGACCAAATCATAATTTTAGAAGAATCATGATTTAGCAGTGACTTAAGACACTTACAGATAATTTTCTCATTAGGCTGCTTGTACCTCCATATTTATAGTTTTTATACCTTTAGGAAAAACCACACTCATCTAGAAGTCTTGAATAAACCCTGCAACCTTATTATCTGAGTTCTAAGGGACTCCCTTTGTAGTTACTATATGCTTTTATTAGAATTCATTCTTTGAGGGTTGGTTATTACATAGCGGTTACGTTCTCAATTCTGAAGGCAGACAGGGCAGACCTGAGTTCAAATTCTGGCTTTGCCACTTACAGCAATAAGATTTTGGTCAAGATATTTAACCTCTCAGCCTCTTTTTTTCCTTTGTAAAATGTAAATGATAATGAAACCTTCTTCATAGAGTTGTTACAAAGATCATATGAAATATGTATGAAAAGTACTTAATACACTATCATTTGATTCTACTATTTATAATATGCATCATTTCTTTGGCAGTATCTTGGATTTGGAACACCATCTAATCTGGGAAAAGGCAGAAGGGCTGCAGCTGCTGCAGACCTTGCTAATCGAAGTGGGGAATCAAATACTCACCAAGACATTGAAGAAAAAGATCGGTTATTGCGTCATGTGGAAGCCAGAGATCTGATTGAGTTTGGCATGATTCCTGAGTTTGTGGGACGGTTGCCTGTGGTGGTTCCATTGCATAGCCTAGATGAGAAAACACTTGTACAAATACTAACTGAGCCACGAAATGCTGTTATTCCTCAGTACCAGGCCTTATTCAGCATGGATAAGGTTAGATTTTTATTTTTTGTACTTAGTTATTTTTTATTTTCTTGCTATTGAAATTCTACATAAATTAACCTAACAACAAAAACAAATTCTGCTCATCTAGAATACCAGCCTATTCCTTACTAAATATGGATCTAGGAATCAAGGAAGGCGTATTGTATTATGTTAGAATTTAGGAGTTGTTTTTATTTCTTCTGAATTAAAACCATCATTATAGCCTAAAGCCCAAGAAAAATAATGCCATTAGCCTACCTCAACACCTCCAAGCCAGACATACAGGATTGTCCTTTCAGTCTTGATATTCTAAATGCTTTTGTTGTGACATACTGTGTGTATTTTTATATTCTTTTGCCAAAATAGAGTTTTATTAATCCCACATATACGTCTCTGTAGCAAACACCTAGCCCACATATCCAATTAGATAACAAATGGTTTGGGTTTTGTGAACTTTGTGTCTCTAAATATCAGTCTCCTCTTCTCTATTGCCACTGCCTCAAGTCAAGCCTATTTGTTATTCACCTTGACTCATGCATTTAATTCCTAATTGGTCTGCCTGTCTCACGTCTGTCTGTGACTACCACCACCAAAATATCATTATCTTCCTCTTTACTTCTAGAATGGATCATTGAGCACAGTGCCCAACAAATAGATATTAAGTTCTTAAATATTTATTGAATAATTAAAGACAAGGCTAATGTTTTTACTCCCTTGCTTAAAATCCTCCAGTGGTTCCCTAGTCTTATTTAGATGCCTCCCCCTTTGTCACTCCCTTAGCTCCATGTGCATACACTGGACTATAAGTGCTAGTTTGCTAATCTGTCATCTGTCATCACACAATAGACTGTAAGTTGCTTGGCAAAGATGATGTTTATTCATCATTAAATCCCTAGTATGTAACACACAGAGGTTTGGTAAATGTTGAAAAAAATCCTAGGGAGTCTGTGTTAATCTAGAAAACATCTTCAGAACAAACTTGCAATTCATAATACTGATACTGTCATGGGTTAATTGATAGAAACAAGTGCTTCTTGAAGGCAGGGTTCCAAAACACCATGAATTGTGTGCCCTCACTTAATGGTACATTTTCTGGAGGTAGAAATTAACAATAAAAGTTATAATTTATTTTTAATGTATTTGTAGTGTGAACTGAATGTTACTGAGGATGCTTTGAAAGCTATAGCCAGATTGGCACTAGAACGAAAAACAGGTGCACGAGGCCTTCGGTCCATAATGGTGAGTTGGCATTATTTTCTAAAAACAATTATTTCTTGGTCTGAGTTTTGAGTATATTAAGCTTCCTTGTTTTTCTTTTGGAAAACAGATACATTTTCTTTTGGAAAATCAATCTATCTATCTATCTATCTATCTATCTATCTATCTATCTATCTATCTATCTGTCTATCTATAGAGAGAGAGAGAGACAGACAGACACCGACAGACAGACAGAATCTCAAAGGAGTGCAGTGGTACTATCTTGGCTCGCTGCAATCTCTACCTCCCAGGCTGAGGCTCAAGCAGTCTTCCCACCTTAGCCTCCCAAGTAGCTGGGACTATAGGCAAGAACCACCACACCTGGCTAATTTTTGTATTTTTAGTGGAGATGGGGTTTCACCATGTTGGCCATTCTGGTCTCGAACTCCTGATCTCAGGTGATCTGCCTGCCTCGGCCTCCCAAAGTGCTGGGATTACAGGCATGAGCCACCACGCCTGGCCTGAAATGTTTTTTTTTTTTTAAATCACAGTAGATTATATTTTGCTTTTTCTCAAAAAGGAACTTCAAGGTGTTTGCAACAAAGGACATGGACATAATATGATTAATGAAACAGAAAATCGGGATTGGGCCTCGTAACTCACATCTATAAATCCCAACACTTTGGGAGGCCGAGGCAGGAGGATTGCTTGAGCCCAGGAGTTTGAGACCAGCCTGGCAACATAGACCTTCATCTCTCAAAAATAAATAAATAAATAAAAATAAAAAAAAAAACAAGAAGCCGGGCATGGTGGCTCATGCCCATAATCCTAGCACTTTGGGAGGCTGAGGCGGGCGGATTGCCTGAGCTCAGGAGTTCAAGACCAGCCTGGGCAACATGGCGAAACCCCATCTCTACTAAAAATACAAAAAAGCCAGATGTGGTGGCTTATGCCTGTAATCCCAGCTATAATCCCAAATATATATAAACATATATGTTTATTTGTTTTGTTTCTTTTTCCTTGAGTGAATGGATTCCAATTTGTGATATATAGAATAAAAGCTCTTGTGTGTAATCAGTTTTCAATGTGATTCATTACTTTTTATTTCTTTAGGAAAAGCTGTTACTAGAACCAATGTTTGAAGTCCCTAATTCTGATATCGTATGTGTGGAGGTTGACAAAGAAGTAGTAGAAGGAAAAAAGGAACCAGGATACATCCGGTAAAGTGCATTTTCAAGCCAGAACAGATATAAAATTTAAGATCATCTCCTCATTGCTATGTTTATTGGTTTGTCATTTTAAAATTACATAAAAATTGTTATATCGTGTATTTGTAAGGGAAGCAGTAATCTCAGGTTTTCTGTAGAAAAATCTAATTTGGGTATTATAAAAAAATAGTATTTTGTGAGTCTTTGAAAGTTGATCTTCAGGCCAGGTGTGGTGGCTCACGCCTGTAATCCCAGCACTTCGGGAGGTGGAGGCGGGCGGATCATGAGGTCAAGAAATAGAGACCATCCTGGCCAACATGGTGAAACTCTGTTTCTACTGAAAATACAAAAATTAGCTGGGTGTGGTGGTGCGTGTCTGTAGTCCCAGCTACTGGGGAGGCTGAGGCAGGAGAATCACTTGAACCTGGGAGGCAGAGGTTGCAATGAACCAAAATCACACCACTGCACTCCAGCCTGGGCGACAGAGTGAGACTCGGTCTCAAAAAATATATTAAAAAAGGCAATGGGCTAGATTTGGCTAGCAAGCTATAGTTTCCTAACCCCTGATTTATTCAATAAATGTTTACAATGTTTGACATTAATGTTACCTACACAAAAACTAGGTTTCTGTTTAACTCAATCATAAGGTATGTTATGTTTTATGTTTGCTTATGTTCCAGGATAACTTTAGAGGCAGTTGATTTTTTTTGAACAACCTTAGTTATCCAGAGAGATATAATCTCTTATTTTTATTGTTTAATGATGTTGACATGTGGCTTTTAAAGGAATTGTGGTGATCTGAATTATTTTTACTAGTTTGAGACAAGATGGATTTGGTCAGAAGTAGCTTCTTTACCATATACATATGCTAAATTCAAGCATTTGAGTTGAAATAACAGATGATGCTTTCTTGGAGAAAAGGATATTTTAAGCCTTCATAATTGAAGCCATGTTGTCCTTTTTTTTTTTCAGTAATAAATTTGTCAGGGAAAATGTTGGGAAGTTTATTTACTTGGTTGTATAGTCTGTTTCCCATATTACTAAGCAATCTTTTTTTTTTTTTTTTTTTTTTTTTTTTTTTTTTTTTTGAGACGAAGTCTCGCTTTGTCACCCAGGCTGGAGTGCAGTGGTGTGATTTCGGCTCACTGCAACCTCCACCTCCTGGGTTCAAGTGATTCCCCTGCCTCAGCTTCCTGAGTAGCTGGGACTACAGGCATGCGTCACCACACCCGGCTAATTTTTGTATTTTTAGTAGAGATGGGGTTTCACCATGTTGGCTAGGCAGGTCTTGAACTCCTGATTTCAAGTGATCAGCCCTCCTTGGCCTCCCAAAGTGCTGGGATTACAGGTGTGAGCCACTGTGTCTGGTCTAAGCAATCTTAATATTAAAAGTGCTCCTAGTATTTTCTATTATCGTGGCTTTCTTAGCTAGGGGAGGTTACTTTGCTGTTTTGATTTTAAAGATCACGTTTACCTCCGTTTTTTATTTAAAAAAAAAACAAACATGGCTTTTCATTGTAGGGCTCCAACAAAAGAATCCTCTGAAGAGGAGTATGACTCTGGAGTTGAAGAAGAAGGATGGCCCCGCCAAGCAGATGCTGCAAACAGCTAAACTGTCATATTGCTGTCCTGTATATACAGCTTTTCCTTCTTTTGTTTAGGATCATAACTGTCTCTACAGTCTGATATTAAAGGCATTGGATCTATCTTGGATATCATACATGGTCAGAGAAGCCTTTAGGATAAGAATCAGATCATGTATATTATTGTAACATCACATTGATTTTACAGAGGACGTTATGTGGACTTTAATGACACAGTGTTTAGAGATAAAATGTACATTATTTTGGTTCAGTTTTTAAAAAAAAACTATGCTTTAACAAAATTCTTAGGAATTCTTTTAAGCAATGCAGGTATTGCAATAACTGTAGATGTTACAATAATGTTACTCTACAAATGGGAAAATAAATTCTTTAAAATTGAATATTGCGATACCATTCTTTAGTGTTACTTTTTTACCCACATGTGTTTCTGAAAATATTGGAATTATATTCATCTTGAAAATTGGACCAGGTAGGCCAGGCACGGTGGCTCATGCCTGTAATCCCAGCACTTTGGGAGGCCAAGGCAGGTGGATCACGAGGTCAGGAGTTCAAGACCAGCTGGCCAAGATGGTGAAACCCCATCTCTACTAAAAATACAAAAAATTAGCCGGGCGTGGTGGCAGGTGCCTGTAATCCCAGCTACTCTGGAGGCTGAGGCAGGGGAATCGCTTGAACTCGGAGGGCAGAGGTTACAGTGAGCTGAGATCGCGCCACTTCTCTCCAGCCTGGGCGACAGAGTGAGACTCCGTCTCAGGGGGGAAAAAAAAATTGGACCAGGTAGTTAAAAATTTCATTGAAAAATACCCTGAAGAGAACTATATTTTGATAATTGGTTTAGCTGTATTCCTAGTCTTATCTGCTAACGCATGACAGCATGACACTAACTTCCCAATTGGTTCTGTAAAAGCGATTTTCTTACCAAGTTGTCTGATTTACCATCTTTTTTTTTTTTTTTTTTTTTTTTAGAAAAAAAAAAGACTCGCTCTGTCCCAAGCTGGAGTGCAGTAGTGCGAGCTTGGCTCACTGCAGCCTCCGCCTCCCAGGTTCAAGCAATTTTCCTGCCTCAGCCTTCCGAGTAGCTAGGATTACAGGTGCACACCACCATACCCGGCTAATTTTTGTATTTTTAGTAGAGACAGGGTTTCACCATTTTGGCCAGGCTAGTCTCTAACTCCTGACCTTGTGATCTGCTGGCCTCCCAAAGTGCTGGGATTACAGGCATGAGCCACCGCATCCAGCCTTAATTACCATCTTTAATCCATTTTAGTACTATGGGGTGAGTAAATGGAATTGAAGTCTGGCTTAAATCTTCAGAAAGTTATATATTTATATTATTTTATTTTATTGAGACAGAGTCTCGCTGTGTCACCCAGGCTGGAGTGCAGTGGCACGATCTTGGCTCACTGCAACCTCTGCCTCCCGGGTTCAAGCGATTCTCATGCCTCAGCCTCCTAAGTAGCTGGGACTACAGGTGTGCACCACCACACCTGGCTAATTTTTTGTATTTTTAGTAGTAACGGGGTTTCGCTATGTTGCCCAGGCTGTCTCTCCTGAGCTCAGGCAATCTGGCCACCTTGGCCTCTGACAGTGCTAGGATTACAGGCATGAGCCACCGCATCCAGCCAGAAAGATACATATCTAATTCGATAAATAGCATGCAGTGTCAGTCATGGTAACAGCCATGTGCTGACCTAAATAAAATTTCCTGATATTGTGTACTTAACCTGAAGTACTGAGCTAGTTTTTTTGTTTTGTTTTTGGTGCTGAACATTTTGGTCTAATTCTTTGGCTTCTTAGAACATTTAAAAAAAAATCTATGTTTTGCTATCAGCCAAAGTAAATGTGTTCACACTAACATATAAGTTACTAACCTTCATTATACAGCAAAGGTAAAAAGTGGTGGGATATTTGGGGTCTTAATGAAAATTGTATCATTTAACTCCATAAATATTAAAATATTTGGGTATCTTTTAAGCTTTTTTTTCTTTCCTTCTATAATGGTGGTACAAGTTCTATATTCATTCAGTTTAATCTCATTCGAAATTGTTTAAATCAGACTACATGTAAATATTTGTCCTTATTTTTTGGTTTATAGACTGTTGAGCTTTCCTTTTACACTGTTTTTTTTGTTTTTTGTTTTTTGGGGTTTTTTTTGAAAAATTGAAGCTATTAGGAAATTCTAAATCTTGTTGATGAAGATTTGGGCTTTCTATGATATAATTAATAAAAGGAATGTGTGGTATTTATGGCTGGGTAGGACCAGAAATGCACTTTGTATTACAGTGTTAAGGCTGGTTGCTATAGTATGGAACAGAAACACCTCTTCTTGGTCTCCCTAGTAATGGTTCAAGTTCTCCCCAGGAAGTTTTAACGTATTATAACTTTGTTCATTATCTTTCCCTTATAGCATCATTTTCCTTTTTGTAGAGTGGAAATCAGACTAGCTGCTAAACATATTAAGGGTAATCCTCCAGAAATGGACTGGGAAGCATTTTAGTCACAACAACTTACATTTGACTTTGGAAGTTGTTAACAAAGCATAATCGATGTTTTTAAATCAAACGCAATTTGTATCTTGGAACTTACATTTTGACATTTGAATAAAACAAAAAGACTAAATGAAAAGGCAACGTGGTGGTGTGTCCATCCTGCAATGGTGCAGGAACACTCTGCATTGACAACAACAAGCACAGCCAAACAGTGCCAAATTTAAAGGGGCACAGATGTCATATGAGCTGCTTCATTTTAGGGATTGGTTAATCCTTGGCACTTCCATATCAGATAAATTCTAGCTGTAGATTCCACAGACAATGTTTGTTAAACATTTATCGAAAACCCTTACTTAAATGTCCTGCACCGTACTTCACACTAGGGACATAGACCAAGCTTTTCAGGAATCTTACTAGTCTTGTAGGGGAAACAAATACAAACTAAAGTGTATTTTAATGGTGGAAGTGAGATAGGTACCAGGTGTGGTGACATAGAAAGTGATGGCCCAGATAGGTCTGGAAGAACAAGTAGAAATTTGCCAGAAAAGAATAATGAGAACTAAATCAAAATCTCAGAAGTGTAAAACAACTTGGAAGCTGTAGGAGGCAAGAAATAAGCAACAACTGTAACTTCTTGTTAATACTCTGAAATGACCATTTAATATTCTCCTCTCTCCGTGTAGCTAAGGACGTTGCTTCACATTTCATTGAAAAACCGTTGATGGAATTCATCATCCCACCCCCTATAAGCTATCTACTCCATCACTCAACCTTTCTCCCTAGTTACAACTGAAGTATCCCTCCTACAAAACTCAGTTGCTCCACATATGCTTAGGGTCTCATCATCCCCTCTCGTTTCTCAAGGCCTTTAGTTCTTTTGATCATGTCTCTCCTATAGTATCTGTGTCCTTCCTTCTGAATTATTCCCAGTGGCATCCAAACACTGCTTAGTATTTCCTGTCCTATAGCAAATCTCCCAAGCTTATTCACGTATCTTTTTAACTACACCATAAATTCCACAAGGATGGTGACCCAACCTGTTTTATTAACTATAACCAGCACCTACCATAGTGCTACATATATCTGGTACCCCATACATTTTTAAAGAAATAATGGAATGGCCACGCATAGTGGCTCATGCCTGTAATCCCAGCACCTTGGGAGGACGAGGCAGGTGTATCACCTGAGGTCAGGAGTTCAAGACCAGCCTAGCCAAACATGGTGAAACCCCATCTCTACTAAAAGTACAAAAATTAGCCGGGCGTGGTGGCGGGCACCTGTAATTCCAGCTACTCAGGAGGCTGAGGATGGAGGATCACTTGAGCCTGGGAGGTGGAGTTTGCAGTGAGCTGAGATCGCGCCACTGCACTCCAGCCTGAGTGACAAGAGCGAGACTCCATCTCAAAAAAACAATAATGGAATGTCTTATATGCCAGGTTAAATTGTAAGTTTTTACAGAAGTTAGCGGGGGATTATTGAAAGAGTTTTAGCAGTGGAGTTGAACATGATCAGATGTGCATTTTAAATTGTTGGGGACAGGCTCAGGAAAATGAATGGAAGGAAATGTGACTGGAGGCCTACTTAAGAATATTTCTCCAGCACTTGCCCTTCTATCTCCTAGCTCAACAATTTCCTCCACTTTTTCAGGTTAGTTCTCATCAGCATACAAACAAAACAACTTCCTTGAACCCACATCCTCTCCACCTGTTGCCCAGCTGCTTCTCTTCTGCAGCACAAGTAAAAGATGGTCTTGCATTTTCCGATTCCCTTCCAGGATTTGACTCTTCTTTTTAAGGGATGGAGGGGTCTCACTCTCACCCAGGCTGGAGTGCAATGGCACTATCATGGATCACAACATCCTCCAACTCCTGGGCTCAAGCCATCCTCCCACATTGGCCTTCGAAAGTGTTGGGATTACAGGCATGAGCCACCGCACCTGGCTCCAGGCTTTGACTATTAAATGAGAAGCTGTCAGAAGGTTTTGCACAAAGAAGTGATACTTGGTTACAGTGTGAGAGAACAGACTTAAGAGGACAAGGAAAAGATACATGATGGCTTGGGCTAAGGTAGTGGAAGTGGAAGAGGTGAATAGGTAGGTATTTTTGCAAATTTGATGAAAAGCGTTATCCTGTGTTCAGTGGGGAAACTCATTATTATAAAAATGTCTTATCCCTAAATTTATAAATTTAATAGTTCAATTAAATGCTAATATTTTATAAGCAATATATATTTTTATAAATTATAAATAATTAAATTATAAATTATAAATATATATCAAATGTCAGAATTTTACATTGAAGTCAGGCAAGTTGATTCTCAAGTTCATATGGGAGAATGGTGAACAAGCAAAATGAAAAAGTACACTTACGTAGTGCTTAATGCAGCAACTCTAAGGTGGATACTACAATCAAGTCTTGATGCTCATAAAGAAACTGAAGCCCAGAGGGGTTAAGTAGCTTCCCCAAGCTCACACAAAGAAACAGCCACGGTTTAACCCTAGATAGACCGGTTCTAGAATCGTACAGGTAACAATGAAGAAGGAGGAGGGACTGCCTCTACTACCTTTTTTTTTTTTTTTGAGACAAGTCTCTTGTCTCCCAGGCTGGAGTGCAGTGGCGCGATCTCAGCCGTCTTACAGGTTGACGCCATTCTCCTGCCTCAGGCGCCCGCCACCGCACCTGGCTAATGTTTTGTATTTTTAGTGGAGACGGGATTTCACTGTGTTAGCCAGGATGGTCTCGATCTCCTGACCTCGTGACCTCGTGATCCGCCCGTCTCGGCCTCCCAAAGTGCTGGGATTACGGGTGTGAGCCACCACACCCGCCCCTTTTTTTTTTTTTTTTGTAACTTTATACTGGGATACATGTGGAGAACGCGCAGGTTACGTAGGTATACATGTGCCATGGTGGTTTGCTGCACCCATCAACCCATCATCTAGGTTTTAAGCCCTGCATACATTAGGTATTTGTCCTAATGCTATCCCTCCCATTGCCCCTTCTACTAGCTATGTTTAAAATACAAAGCTATAACTAGGTGTGGTGACTCACACCTGTAATCCCAGCAATTTGGGAGGCCGAGGCAGGAAGATTGAGCCCAAGAGTTTGAGACCAGCCTGGGCAACATGGTGAGATCCTGCCGCTGCAAAATATGTAAAAAATTGGCCAGGCATGGTGGCATGCACCTGTAGTCACAGCTCCTTGGGAGGCTGAGGTGGGAGGACCCCTTGAGTCCCGGAAGTCACAGTGAGCTGGATCATACCACTGTACTCCAGCTTGGGCAATAGGGCTAGACCCTGTCTCAAATATGTGTGTGTGTATGTATGTATGTATTTTTAAAGCTTTAAAAATTTAAGTTTGTACCAGTGCATGAATGGGCAGACAGACTAATAGAAAAGAATGGGCCAGGTGCAGTGGCTCGTGCCTGTAATCCCAGCACTTTGGGAGGCTGAGGCAGGTGGATTGATTGAGCCCACGAGTTCCAGATCAGCCTGGGCAACATGGCAAGACACCATCTCTATAAAAAATAAAAATTAGCCAGGTGTGGTAGCTCGTTCACACCTGTATTCCCAGCTACTCGGGAGGCTGAGGTGATAATCACCTGAGCACAGGGAGGTCAAGTGATCGTGCCCTGCACTCCAGCCTGAGTGACAGAGTGAGACCCTGTATATTCTCCCGAGGCAGGAGAATTGCTTGAACCCAGGAGGTGAAGGTTGCAGTGAGCCTAGATCATGCCACTGCACTCCAGCCTGGGAGATAAGGCAAGACTGTCTAAAAAAAAAAAAAATGAATGACATGGACAACGAAATCCAGGCTGAGGTGGCCTCAGATGGAGATGAGAAACTCATTAGGAACTGGGGCAAGCATGGTGGTGGGTGCCTGTAGTCCCAGCTACTCAGGAGGCTGAGGCAGGAGAATTCGCTTGAACCCAGAAGGTGAAGGTTGCAGTGAGCCAAGATCGCACCACTGCACTCCAGCCTGGGGGACAGAGCAAGACTGTCTCAAAAAAGAAAAAAAAAGTAAACCTACAAAACTTAAAAAAACAGGAGAAAATCTTCAGGATCTAAGGATAAGCATCGAGTTCTTGGACTTGACACCAAAAGCACAATCCAGAAAGGGAAAACTGATAAATTGGACTTCATCAAAATTAAGAACTTTTGCTATGCCAAAAGAAAAACCTTGGCCAGGTTCAGTAGCTCATGTCTGTAATCCTGGCCTTTGGGAGGCAAAGGTGGAAGAATAGCTTGAGGCCAGGAGTTTGAGATCAGCCTGGGCAAGACCCCCAATCTCTACCAAAATTTTTTTTAATTAGCAGGGTATCGTGATGTCTGCTTGCAGTCCTAGTTACCCTAGAAGTTAAGGCGGGGGCCGAGTGCAGTGGCTCACACCTGTAATCCGAGCAGTTTGTGAGGCTGAGGCAGGTGGATCACCTGAGGTCAGGAGTTGGAGACAAGCCTGATCAACATGGTAAAACCCCGTCTCTACTAAAAATACAAAATTAGCCTGGCATGGTGGCGCATGCCTGTAATCCCAACTACTCGGGAGGCTGAGACAGAAGAATCGCTTGAACCCAGGAGGCAGAGTTTGCAGTGAGCCAAGATCACACCACTGTACTCCAGCCTGGGTGACAGAGTGAGACTCCATCTTCAAAAAAAAAAAGAATTATAAAAGTAGAGGATAGATTCATGTAGATTCATGGTTAAGGAAACGGTGGATTAAGGAAGAGAATTGAGTATGGCTATAAAAGGGCAAATGAGGAACATTGGTAGTGATGGACATGTTCTGTATCCATGTCAATATCCTGACTTTGATATTGTAACAGGACTGCCAGGTTTGTATGCCAGTTACACAGCAATAGACATCTGACATACACTGACATCTGGGTTTGAACTGGAGAGTTAAATTTTTTTCCTTTTTTAAAAATTAAAAATAATTTGCAACACACAACTTTGCTCATGTAGTTAAGAAAGAGTTTAATAATCTCAAGATGTCAAACAAGGAAGCAGGAGGAATTCTCAAGATTAAAATCTGTTTCCTCAAAGGGTTCTGGGCAATGGTTTTTAAGGGGGTTGTGGAGGGTGAGGGACTAGAAAAGTTGGAGTCATCGATTGGTTGGGTAAAGTGGATGATACGGTTTTGCTCTGTCTCCATCTAAATTTCATCTTGAATTACAATAGGCCCCACATGTCAAGAGAGGAACCTGGTAAGAGGTGATTGGATCATGGGGGCAGTTTCCTGCATGCTGTTCTGATAGTGAATTCTCACGAGATTTGATGGTTTAAAAGTGTTTGGCAGTTCCCCTCCTTGCTCACCCTCTCTCCTGCCACCTTCTGAAGAAGGTGCTTGCTTCTCTTTTGCCTTCTGCCATGCTTATAAGTTTCCTGAGGCCTCCCCAGCCATGCAGAACTGTGAGTCAATTAAACCTCTTTATAAGTTACCCAGTCTCCAGTAGTTCTTTATAGCAGTGTAAAATAATAGAACTATAGAACTAGTAGGCCAGGGGCAGTGGTTCGTGCCTGTAATCCAGCACTTTGGGAGGCCGAGGTGGGTGGATCACCTGAGGTCA
This sequence comes from Mandrillus leucophaeus, assembly GCF_000951045.1. Taxonomy (NCBI): domain Eukaryota; kingdom Metazoa; phylum Chordata; class Mammalia; order Primates; family Cercopithecidae; genus Mandrillus; species Mandrillus leucophaeus. The sequence continues at coordinate 3,345,890 of NW_012100320.1, read as the reverse complement.
GGAGTTTGCAACCAGCCTGGCCAACATGGTGAAACCCCATCTCTACTAAAAATACAAAAATTAGCCGCACATGGTTGGCGGGTGCATGTAATCTCAGCTACTTGGGAGGCTGAGGCAGGAGAATTGCTTGAACCTGGGAGGCAGAGATTGCAGTGAGTGAAGACTACACCATTGCACTCCAGCCTGGGCAATGAGAATGAAACTCCGTCTCAAAAAAAAAAAAGAAAAAGAAAAGAAAATGAACTAATACAGGGGATAAAATCAGGATGTGGAAATTATTATTTCATTAGTCAGCTTTTTGCTGGGTCCTTCAGACCAGCTGGCATGGTATCTAAAGAAGACGCTCAATGGAAAACGTATCTAACAATGTCTTAGATTTTATCTATAGAACAGGAAAAGAACAAAGACTTTTGTGACAAGGGCTAGTTATCCTTGGGTAGTAAGAGTAGTGACCAACCACAAGGAACTGGGACAGAAGGCAAGCCGGCTTAATGATTGTCATTGATTGTGCTATCAGCCTACTTATTTTTCCCCCTATTGATTTTATAAAGTGTTGCAGGTGAGCAGTGACTATCTGAGGCCAGTATCAGTGTGGGCAGTAAGAAGAATTTACCAAGACAGTTGTAGGTAAAGAAAGGCAGATTTATGAAAGAAAGTATGAAAATACATTGCAAGAGTGCAAGGGGCAGGTTAGCAAGAGAGGAGCTAATTGTGAGGAGACAAAGGCTTGCCGGGGATTTTATAGAATGGTGTTTGTGCTGTATGCCGAAGAGAGTTTTGTGCAGTACTGATAACTGCAACCAAGGCTGCAGTGAGCTAACTTGCATTTTTTTTTTATAAGCCAAGGGTCTGGTGATAGCTGGGCACAGGAATATAGTGAGTTATTAGCGCAGGAGGGCTATGTGTCCTGGACCATGAAGAAAGGCAGACTTGTAGCTATCTGCCTTTCCTTTTTGCTCTTCCTCAGTCCTGCCAGCCCCACTCCTTTTCCCTAAATTCCACAGGAAGTTTTTTTAGGGATGGTTTTATGACAGGAAAATATATTGGGCCCCCAAGATCACCAAGGAAAACTCAGGCTAGGGCAAAACTGCTCCATTCTATTCAAAATCACTTACCTGCTCACTGAGACAGATGCATATCTGATTTGCCTCCTTAGGAAAGGCTAATCAGAAATTCAACAGAATGTAACCATTTGTGTATAACCTGTGACCTGGAAGCTCCCTCCTGGCTTCAAGTATTCCTACCTTTGCTTCAAGTTGCCCCACCTTTCCAGACTGAACCAATGTGCTTCTTACAAATACTGACTGATGTCTTTTGTCTCCCTAAATGTATAAAACCAACTGTGCCCTGACCGCTTTTGGCACATGTCATCAGGACTTCCCTGAAGCTGTCTCACAGGTGCTGTCAGGCCTGAGCCCAAGCCAAGCCATCGCATCTCCTGTGACTTGCACGTATATGCCTAGATGGCCTGAAGTAACTGAAGAATCACAAAAGAAGTGCAAATGCCCTG
>NW_012100320.1:3341464-3343278 GCF_000951045.1 Mandrillus leucophaeus | reverse complement strand
CCTAGGAACCAGACCCGAAACCAAGGAACCAGACCCAAAACCAGGCCTGGGCCTGCCTGACCTAAGCCTGGTAGTTAAAATTCGACCCCTGACCTAGCAACTTGTTGGGAGCAAGCCCCCCAAAATCTGGCCATAAACTGGCCCCAAAACTGGCCATAAACAAAATCTCTGCAGTACTGTGATATGTCCATAATGGCCGTAACGCCCAAGCTGGAAGGTTGTGGGTTTACAGGAATGAGGGCAAGGAACACCTGGCCTGCCCAGGGCGGAAAACCGCTTAAAGACATTCTTAAGCCACAAACAAAAGCATGAGCGATCTGTGTCTTTAAGGGTATGTTCCTGCTGCAGTTAACTAGCCCAACCTATTCATTTAATTCGGCCCATCCCTTTGTTTCCCATAAGGGATACTTGTAGTTAATTTAATATCTATAGAAGCAATGCTAATGACTGGTTTGCTGTTAATAAATATGTGGGTAAATCTCTGTTTGGGGCTCTCAGCTCTAAAGGCTGTGAGATCCCTGATTTCCTACTTCACACTTCTATATTTCTGTGTGTGTCTTTAATTCCTCTAGCACTGCTGGGTTAGGGTCTCCCCGACTGAGCTGGTCTCGGCAGCAACTGATGCTATCTATAGATTTCAGACATTGTATAGAAAGACATGGTGAAACTTCCTGGTCTGTGCATGCAGCCCCTGTCATGTACCCCCTGGCTTGCTCAATCAATCACAACCCTTTCATGTGAAACCCTTAGCATTGTGAGCCCTTAAAAGGGACAGAAATTGTGCACCTGAGAAGCCCAGATTTTAAGACGCTAGTCTGCCAATGCTTCCAGCTGATTAAAGCCAGTCCCTTCACTATCTTGGTGTCTGAGGGGTTTTGTCTGCGGCTTATCCTGCTACAATGATCCACCCACCTCAGCCTCCCAAAGTGCTGGGATTACAGACATGAACCACCACACCCAGCCAGCAAAATAAACTTTCTAAATTAACTGAGACCTGGCTCAAATTTGGGGGGTTTACAGTTTCAATATTGTTACTAAAAAGGGGTCCCAATCCAGATCCTGAGAGAGGGTGATATGATTTGGGTCTGTGTCCCCACTCAAATCTCATCTTGAATTGTACTCTCATAATTCCCATGTGTTGTGGGAGGGACCCAATGGGAGATAATTGAATCATGGGGGTGGTTCCCCCCATATTGTTCTCATGGTAGTGCATAAGTCTCACGAGATATGATGGTTTTTTATAAAGAGGAGTTTCCCTCCACAAGCTCTGTCTTTTTGCCTGCTGCCATCCCTGTAAGATGTGACTTGCTCCTCCTTGCCTTCTGCCATGATTGTGAGGCCTCCCCAGCCATGGGGAACTGTAAGTCCATTAAACCACTTTCATTTGTAAATTGCCCAGTCTTGAATATGTCTTTATCAGCAGCATGAAAACAGACTAATACAGTAAATTGGTACCAGTAGAGCATGGCACTGCTAAAAAGATACCTAAAAATGTGGAAGCGACTTTGGAACTGGGTAACAGGCAGAGGTTGGAACAGTTTAGAGGGCTCAGAAGAAGATAGGAAAATGTTGGAAAGTTTGGAACTCCCTAGAGACTTGTTGAACGGCTTTGACCAAAATGCTGATAATGATATGGACAATGAAATCCAGGCTGAGGTGGTCTCAGATGGAGATGAGTAACTCATTAGGAAGTGGTGCAAGGGTGACTCTTGTTATGTTTTAGCAAAGAGACTGGCAGCATTTTGCTTCTGCCTTAGAGATCTGTGGAACTTTGAACTTAGGAGAGATGATTTAGGGTATCTGGCAGAAGAAAT
>NW_012100320.1:3335759-3336818 GCF_000951045.1 Mandrillus leucophaeus | reverse complement strand
GAAGGCAGGGGTGGGGGGGAGGGGGACAGAGCTAGGTTGTAAATTGACAATTGTCCCCAGGCAATCCCCTGGTATGGGAAAGTTCCAGAGGTGCCTGGTTTAAAATTCAGTCCTTGGAACTAATAAGCAAACACATTAGATAAGCTTACAGTGTAGAGAGTTGTGGTGCAGAGAAGGTGAAGGTTAATTGGATTCCTTTTTTTTTTTTTTTGAGACAGGTGTCACTCTGTCGCCCAGGGTGGAGTGCAGTGGCGCTATCGTGGCTCATTGCAGTCTTTACCTCCCAGGGCTCAGGTGATCCTCCCACCTCTGCCTCCCCAGTGGCTGGGACTACAGGCGCACGCTACCATGCCCGGCTACTTTTTAATATTTTTAGTAGAGACAGGGTTTCGCTATGTTGCCCAGACTGGTCTCAAACTCCAGTTCTCAAGGATCCTGCCTGCCTTGGCCTCCCAAAGTGCTGGGATTACAGGCGTGAGCCACAGCGCCCACCCTATAATTGCATTCCTAAAGAGCTAAGTCGGAGGTGGGGGGAAACGAGAAAGGTAAAAATAGTTCATTTTTCTAAGAAAAATCTACTATCTACTAGGGCCTTTGCACATGTTCCCATCTGCACTGTGCTTCCCTCTTTTTCTATTTAACTATTTATCTTCCAGATCTCAGCTGCAGCTGCAGTTCCTCAGGATAACCTCCAACTTCTCGAAGATACTCACCATGATTGATTAGTATGTTATACTAGGCAGGTAGTTTGATGAAGAGAAGATCTGTATCTCTCAGTCTCACTGTATGCGCAGCGGGTAGCTCTGCACCTACGATCCTCAGTAAGAACAGTATTTATGAACTGAACGACCGAATGTTTAACCACTGCCCACTTACGCAAGAAGCCTTCCGGAGGGACAAGTCTACAGACGCCGCGCGTCGTAACAACGTCACTTCCGCCGGAAGGTTCTCATGAGGAACCACTCAGATTCCTATCACTTCTCAAAGCGTCTCCGTCGAAAACATGGCTCTGCCACCCTTTTTCGGCCAGGGTCGCCCAGGCCCACCGCCCCCGCAGCC
>NW_012100320.1:3330516-3332274 GCF_000951045.1 Mandrillus leucophaeus | reverse complement strand
CACCGTGTTAGCCAGGATGGTCTCGATCTCCTGACCTCGTGATCTGCCCGCCTCGGCCTCCCAAAGTGCTGGGATTATAGGCATGAGCCACCGCGCCCAGCCTAATTTTTGAAATTACTGTATTTTGCAAGAATCAGTATTACTATCTTTAAAGCAAAATTAGGAACGCTTCTATTCTCAAAATATCAGGGTATCAGGACACTCCTAAGTATGGGTTTGTTTAGTAAACGTTATTAGCCTGTTCCCTTAACCATAAACATCTAGAGGCTAGGAATACCTAACTTCCTGGGAATGCAGCCAAGCAAGTCCCAGCTTCACTTTTCCTAGCCCTCACTCAAGATGGAGTCGCTCTGGTTCAAACACCTCTGACAATGACAATTTTGTACTACAGTTTTACAAGATGTCACCATTAGGGGAAACTGGGTAAAGGGTACACAGGATCTCCCTGTATTACTACTTCTCATATTCCATATGAATCTACAATTGTCTCAAAATTGTTCAATTTAAAAAATCTAATCATGTGGCACAGCCTTCTCTTTACCTCTTGTTTAAAACCAATTGCTTCCGATTGTTCATAAGGTATGAGACCCCAGACATTAGGACTTCACTTCCACAGGATCACCAGACTCCTCTCAGAGTTCCATAACTGGCACTTTTTTTTTTTTTTTTTTGGAGACAAGGTCTCACTCTGTCACCCAGAGTGCAGTGGTGTGATCTCAGCTCACTGCAACCTCTACCACCTGGGTTCAAGCAGTTCTCCTGCCTCAGCCTCCCTAGTAGCTGGGATTATAGGCACGCACCACCATGCCTGGCTAATTTTTGTATTTTAGTAGAGACAGGGATTCACCATATTGCCCAGACTGGCCTTGAACTCCTAAGCTCAGGCAATCCACCCGCCTCGGCCTCCCAAAGTGCTGGGATTACAGGCCAAAACAGGCATTCTATCAGTCTTCCCGCTAGACACGGTCCTGTAACCTAAGGCAGGTCCAGTCTCCTGTAGCTTGCAAATTCAAATAATAAGCACGAGAGAGGCAAAAAGAAAGTGACTGGCCACAGGCACGGTGGCTCACGACTGTAATCCCAGCACTTCGGGAGGCCAAGGCGGGTGAATCATGAGGTCAGGTGATCAAGACCATCCTGGCTAACATGGTGAAACACCGTCTCTACTAAAAATACAAAAAAATTAGCCGGTCGTGGTGGTGGGTGCCTGTACTCCCAGCTACTTTGGAGGCTGAGGCAGGAGAATGGCATGAACCTGGGAGGCAGAGCTTGCAGTGAGCAGAGATCGCGTCACTGCACTCCAGTCTGGGCAACAGAGGGAGACTGTCTCAAACAAACAAACGAAAATGTGACTGGCCAGGTGCGGTGGCTCATGCCTGTAACCCCAGCACTTTGGGAGGCCAAGGTGGATGGATCACCTGAGGTAAGGAGTTTAAGACCAGCCTAGCCAACGTTGTGAAACTGTCTCTACTAAAAATACAAAAATTAGCCAGGCATGGTGGTGTGCGCCTGTAATTCCAGCTACTTGGGAGGCTGAGGCAAGAGAACTACTTGAACCTGGGAGGCAGAGGTTGCAATGAGCTGAGATTGTGCCACTGCATTCCAGCCTGGATGACAAGAGCAAAGCTCCACCTCAAAAAAAAAAAAAAAAAAAAGACTATTCCAGAGCTTAGCTGAGGAGAAGCAGTACAGTCTCCTGCCTTAAGGAAACCGCTTCAGCTTTCTCAGCAGAAAGTGAAGGCTTAAAAGGGGACTTAG
>NW_012100320.1:3324315-3325941 GCF_000951045.1 Mandrillus leucophaeus | reverse complement strand
ACTCCAGCCTGGGCGACAGAGCAAGACTGTCTCAAAAAAAATAAATAAAAAGAGAGCTTTGGGACCCTACCTCAAGGAATATATATATACTCTAATTAGCTGATGGGGCAATAGTGATTCCCCGAGGATTCCTTTGTTTACAAGTTTCAAATCATGTATCCCCAGGTTCAGCAATAGTGTTTCGGAGCATTTACTATATATACTAGGAGCTGTGCTAAGGTCGTTACATATACCAGATCTTGAATCTTTATAACAGCCTTGAGAAGTAGGAAGTATTATGCTAATTTTACAGGTTAGGAAGTTGAGGCATAGAGAGGTTAACTTGCCAACGGTCACACAACCAGTTTGTGGCAGTTTCCCATATTTGATCCCAAGTTGTCTAATTCCAAAGCGTGTTGATCTCAGCCTCTTTAGGGCCAGGGTAAAACTGAAAATTGTTCAGATAGTTCTCTAAGGCATTTTCTTTTTTTAAATTTTTTTTTTTTTTATTTTTTTGAGACAGAGTTTTGCTCTTGTTGCCCAGGCTGGAGTGCAATGGCACAACCTCCACCTCCCATGTTCAAGCGATTCTCCTGCTTCAGCCTCCTGAGTAGCTAGACTTACAGGCATGCGCCACTACACCCCAGCTAATTGTATATTTTTAGTAGAGACAGGGTTTCTCCATGTTGGTCAGACTGGTCTTGAACTCCTGACCTCAGGTGATCCACCTGCCTCTGCCTCCCAGAGTGCTGGGATTATAGGCATGAGCCACTGCACCCGGCAGTCTAAGGCATTTTCATTACCTTTGAGTGCCTCTGGGTTTCCCTTCCCTCCTCCTCATTATTTCTATTATTATTACATTGTAATACATAATGAAATAATTATACAACTCACCATAATGTAGAAACAGTGGGAGCCCTGAGCTTGTTTTCCTGCAACTAGACAGTCACATCTGGGAGTGATAGAAGACAGTGACAGATCATCAGGCTTTAGATTCTCCATAAGGAGCCCACAACCTAGATCCCTCCCATGCGCAGTTCACTTTTTTGTGCTGCTATGAGCATCTAATGCTCCCGTTGCTGATCTGACAGGAGGCGGAGCTCAGGCGGTAATACAAGCAATGGGGAAGTGGCTGTAAATAGAGATGAAACTTCACTTGCTCACCTGCCTCATCTTTTGCTGTGTGATCTGGTTCCTAACAGGCCATGGACTGGTTTCCATCCTTGACCTGGGGTTTGTTGACCCCTGGCTTAGAGATCTGCGGGAGATCATGTCAGTATAGCGTGGTGTGTGTTAGGAATTCAACTCTAGGTGCTGTAAAAGCCCAAGAAAGGACATGTAATTTACTGAGGGAATGCTTCCCAAATGATGTAATGACACTAAGCTGAGTCTTTTTTTTTTGAGACGGAGTCTCACTCTGTCGCCCAGGCTGGAGTGCAGTGGCTGGATCTCAGCTCACTGCAAGCTCCGCCTCCCGGGTTCAAGTGATTCTCCTGCCTCAGCCTCCGGAGTAGCTGTGACAACAGGCGCCCACCACCTCGCCTGGCTAGTTTTTTGTATTTTTAGTAGAGACGGGGTTTCACTGTATTAGCCAGGATGGTCTCGATCTCCTGACCTCGTGATCCGCCCGTCTCGGCCTCCCAAAGT
>NW_012100320.1:3322384-3323805 GCF_000951045.1 Mandrillus leucophaeus | reverse complement strand
TTTTTGTATTTTTAGTGGATATGGGGTTTCACCATGTTGGTCAGGCTGGTCTCGAACTCCTGAGCTTAGGCAATCCGCTTGCCTCAGTCTCCCAAAGTGCTAGGTTTACAGGTATGAGCCACCACACCTGGCCCTGTATCTGGTATTGCTAAAATGCATGGGTAATGTATTTTCCTTTAAAATCTTCAAGGACTGACAGGATAGATCATACCCACATCACCCTACATTGATTCACCTAGCAGCTTTTGTATTGTAGGGAAATTATGGTAGTGAGTACAGAATTGCAGTCCACTCAAGTATTCATTAAGTTAAAATCTTTTTTTCTTATGAAACTTTATGAAAAATTTCTCACATGTACAAAAATAGAATACATACTCATCATCATCTATGATACTATTGTCACACCAAAAAAATTAGCAATAATTCTTTGATATCACCTAATAACCAGACTATTTTCCCAGCTGTGGCTTTAGATACGTTGGCTATACTGTTAGCTGATCTCATAGTTAAATCAGGATAATAACCATCCCAGTTTTACTGGGACATGGGGCTTCCAGTGCTACATGCGGGCAAACCAAAACAGTTGGTCAGCCTACTGTCAGCAGCAGACTGCAAGGTCAGTGTGGTTGGTAAGTGTATCTTCCTCCTTATCAAAGTGTGCACTCCCAAAATTCACACTCAGAGTGATGCTGAGGGAATTTCACAAACAATGAAGTTAAGACAAGTTCCTCCCTTTAGTGAGCTCACTGTTTCAAGTGGAGGATCAAGACTATCAGAAATAAACGAAGTGGAGGCCAGGTATGGTGGCTCATGCCTTTAATCCTAGCACTTGGGGAGGCCGAGGCGGCCGTATCACCTGAGGTCAGGAGTTTGAGACCAGCCTGACCAACATGGAGAAACCCTGTCTCTACTAAAAATACAAAAATTAACTAGGTGTGGTGGCACATGCCTGTAATCCCAGCTACTCGGGAGGCTGAGGCAGGAGAATTGTTTGAACCCAGGAGGCGGAGGTTGCGATGAGCTGAGATGCGCCATTGCACTCCAGTCTGGGCAACAAGAGTGAAACTCAGTCTTAAAAAAAAAAAGGAAAAGAAATAAAATCAGAGATTAAGTGGTGTGATCCAGAGGGAGGAGTTGAGAAAGTCAGGGTAGGGTCAGAGTAATTGAATACTCAAAAACATCAAATTGAGCCTTAAAGATTGGATTTCCAAATTTTAATCGATACATACTGTAGGTAGGACTGTGAACCTGCTCATTATAACACAGATTTTGTGATAAGAAAAAGTGTGTAAAAGGCCATTTGGGCTGGATGCAGTGGCTCACTTTGGGAAGCCAAGCTGGTAGATTGCTTGCGGCCAGGAGTTGGAGATTAGCCTGGGCAACATAGCAAGACCTCATACAAAACTTTTTTTTTTTTTTTT
>NW_012100320.1:3314195-3320964 GCF_000951045.1 Mandrillus leucophaeus | reverse complement strand
GCGGTGACTCACGCCTATAATCCTAGCATTTTGGGAGGCTGAGGCAGGCAGATTACTTGAGCCCAGGAGTTCCAGACCAGCCTGGGCAAAATGGAGAAACCTCGTCTCTACAAAAAACAACAATTAACTGGGCATGGTGATGCTGTAATGACACTATTGCACTCCAGCCTGGGCAACAGAATGAGACCCTGTCTCAAAAAAAATAGAAAGTTTCACTCTGTTGCCCAGGCTGGAGTGCAGTAGGTTTGTCATAGCCTGTAGCTTTGAACTCCTGGTCTCAAAGTGATCCTCTCGCCTTAGCCTCCTGAGTAGGAATAGCTAGGGACACAAGTTATTATGCCCAGCTTCCATGATGAGGATGTTGGAGAGAGTCTTAATGAGGAGTGGCTTGAGGAACTGGGGTTGTTTAGTCTGTATGTGAACTAAGTCTAGAGTAGGATAGCAATCTTTGATATTTGAAAAGCTGTCACATGGAAGAGATTCCTAGGACTTCAGAGCAGTGCAGCACAAACATAGGTTGTCACTAAGAGACCTTTGTAGAGGTCTCAGCCTTTCCAGCCACATTCCTTATCCTCCCTGGGAATCTGAATCTTCAAGTCTAGGGAGTCTGCATTTTTAACAAGAGTCTAAGCTTAACAAGGTAAGTTGGACACCTGCTCCCTGCACTGCACTTTGAGAAACACTGAGGAAGAAACAAAACCAGTGCTATGTGGAAGATACAGAGAGGAGAGGTTCCTCTTTAAGATGAAGGTTGTACCATCAGTGGAAGGGGATAACCTCTTAGCTAGAGAGGAGTTGTGCAAGGCCTAGGAAATAGGGATGTAGATTCAGTAGAGTCTCTCTTAACCTGGAAACTGTCTGATCCTTTAAAATCTAACCACTGGGCAGCTATTCTCTGCTCTAAGTTTGTTCCTAATATGAGATCTCATGGGCTTTGTTTCTCCTCCAGGAGCAGGAACTCAAAGCAGCCGCTGATGGCGTACTATCTGAAGTGAGGAAAAAACAAGCAGATACCAAAAGAATGGTGGACATTCTTCGGGCTTTGGAGAAATTGAGGAAATTGAGGAAAGAGGCTGCAGCAAGGAAAGGTAACTGTGACTTTGCATTTTTTTCCTTGTTCCCTTCCCCTTCTTTAGTGCCTCCCACCCCAAATATTATTGAGGGAAAAATACTTGAAACTTCATGATTTTCACCTTGTAGGGTAGCTGGGTTTGTCAGCAGTAAGTCATAACTTCTGAAGGAGGAAGCCTCAGAAGATGTTTAGCCTTTGGTAGCCCAGGTTGAAAAGAGAGGCAAGTGTGGGAACCCACTGCACTGTCTTCCTGTTGACTTATCATTCCCACCCCAGGCATTTCGGGCCACACTCTTCCTAGTGGGCTTGTCATGGCTAGTCAACTTTGCCTTGTGCCAAAGTGAAAGCTTTTCACCCTTACTGGGTGCTCCAGAAAGTGTTGAAAACTTGGCATGCTTCTTCAGATACATTTTAAATCTGAATTATTTCTAGTTGAAGAGGTATGAATGATTGGACAGGGTAGGGATTGCAGACTGTGTGGATTTCCCCACCTTCCCTGCATGTAACTGGTCTCTTCTTGCCTCTGGAGGAAGCACTAGACACTATAACCAGGCAGTTCAAGCTTCTCCACAGAAATTTGTTCCAATCATGCTGGCTTTCTAGAAGTTACCCAGTTGTGCTTTCCATTTGCCTGTCTGGATCTTAACTGTTGTCATTCTGTTCATCTGGAGGGCCGTCAGTCCCATCTTCGCCATTTTAGGATCTCACTATTCAAAACCAAATACACGTGCAGCATCCTTCATCCTTCCCTGATCTGGACTGAAGTAACCTCCTGTTGCTTCTCACTTGCACCTGCTTTGGACTACATGCTGATTTATTTAGTAGATTGTAGGCCTTTGGTATTCACCAGAGGTATTTGAGAGTGTACAAATTAGCAAATGCCACTTTAACAAATGATTTCCCCTGTGTTGTTTAAAATATAAATGAAAACTGGGATTCTTTTAGACCCTTAAGATAGTTGTGTTGGAATATGACCATTTTGTATTCACTCAGGCTCATTTGCCAGCTAAGTGATTGGCTTCTGCATACCAGCCTTTAGAGTGGCTAATTCACATCCAGACCTCCATTGTTTGGAAACAGATGTCTGCATTGTGGTACTCTGAGGGCGCTTGTAAATCAGAGGGAAGTTAGCATCTGCTTTGTCTACTCATCTCTCTTTTTCACCAGAAAGCAAAACCTGAGAGCTATTTAATATTCCCTCACCTCCCATCCTCTATGAGGTGAGTGCTCAGTAAACTTCTGCCAAGTAATTTACCAGCATTTCCCAATATTAATCTTCCTCAGTTTGGTCCAAAAGCAGGAGGACATTTTAGGAAAATCATGATCTATAGAAACAAACAGACTTTGTGGCTTTAACTGACTTGAGTGTAAAATGATTTGGTAAGCAGCAGCTGGTTGCATGCGTACTGAAAATGAGCAGCTAACTTCTCTCTTCAAGATGTGTGCACCTCCAACTAAGTGCTAAATGATGAGACTGGATGTTTAAGCAGGACCACGTTGTAAATTGTCTTATGGGCCATGCTAGAGTTCTCATTCACACTTAAAGCTGTGGGGAACCACTGAAAGTTTTTAAGTGAAATGATGGCAAAGATCAGTGCCAGTAGAGCAGAGAAAGTTTTGGAGCGTCCAGGAGAGAGAGAGAAGGGCAGAGAGACTGGTAAGGCTATTGGGCACGGATAGTATGGAAGCATAAGCTGAGCGACGTCAGTGTAGGAGAATTGAGAGATAGTGAATAACTCAAGTGATAGTGAATAATTCAATAATTCACAATTATTAGTGAATAATTCTCAAGTCAAAGAATTGAGAGATAATGAATAAAGGTATACGTGTATATACCCATGTACGTATAAATAAATAACTTAGGGAACTCAGAGTACGGAAACTAAAGGGAAAAGAAATGACTTCCAGGTTCTAGCCTCACCTACTGAATAAGTGAAGATAGCTTTTTTTTTCCTTTTTTTTTTTTTTAAAAGACAGGGTCTTGCACTGTCACCTAGGCTGAAGTGCAGTGATGCAATCGTAATTCACTACAGCCTTATACTCCCAGGCACAAGCAATCCTCCCTCCTCAGCCTCCTGAGTAGTAGGGACTACAGGTGCACACTACCACACCTGGCTAATTTTTAAATTTTTTGTAGAGATAGGGTTTCGCCATGTTGCCCAAGCTGGTCTCGAACTCCTGGCTCAAGCAGTTCTCCCACTTGGCCTCCCAAAGTTGTAGATTACAGGTGTGAGCCACTGTGCCTGACTGATACCATTCTAATGAAGAAGGAAAACAAAGGAGGAGGAACAGGTTTGGGGTTGACAAGTTTAGTTGGGGACCTGTTGAGTTTGAGGTGTGTGTGGTACATCCTGGATAAGAGTTCATTAGCATGTAGCCATGAGTCAAAATGACCTTAAGGAGATTGTACAGCATGAGATGAGGGCCAAAAAGACAAAATCATAAGGAATGTCAAAATCAAGGTAGAAGATGAGGAGAGCAAAAAAGAGACTAAGAGAGGTCAGAGAGATGGGAGGAAAAGATAGGCTCCCTGCTTCCTTCTGGAAAGTGGCAAGTGCTTAGAGAGATTGTGTAGTCTTGGTGATATGGTTCGGCTGTGTCCCCACCCAAATCTCATCTTGAATTGTAGCTCCCATAATTCCCACATGTTGTGGGAGGGACCTGGTGTTAGGTAATTGAATCATGGGGACAGGTCACATGCTGTTCTTGTGATCATAAGTCTCATGAGATCTGATGGATTTATAAAGGAGAGTTCCCTTGCACACGCCGTCTTTGCCTGTCACCATGTAAGATACGACTTTGCTCCTCCTTCACCTTCCACCAGGGTTGTGAAGCCTCCCCAGCCATGTGGAACTGTGAGTGAATTAAACCTCTTTTATAAATTACCCAGTTTCAAGTATATCTTTATTGGCAGCGTGAGAATGGACTAATACACTTGGACAGGTTACTTGAACTTCTCTGAACCTTGGTTTCCTCATCTGCAAAAAGGGAGTAATGATATTACCTACCCATGGGGTGTTGTGAGGATTAAATTAATAAATATGTGTAAGGTACTTAAAACAGTCCTGGCACATAGTAAATGCTATATACGTGTTTCATATTATTATTGTTTTTATTATCAAGAAATAAGAAACATCCGTGGGAATTAGTATCCAACTGGTCATTCGTGACCTATGCTAGGGGCATTTCAGTGGAGTGATGGGGGTAGAAGCCAGACTACAATAGGTTAGAGAATTAATATGATACAAGAAAAGCAAACAGAGAATTAAACTTATTAAAAGATAGCCTGTGAAGAAAAGGAAAGAGCAAGATCAGTATCTGGCATATGTGTGGTAGTGGTGATGGTGAGGGGTGTTGTGTGTCTTCGGGTCATGGGGAAAACTTAAACATTTTAAAAACTACTGAGAGGCGTAAGTAGAAGGGGAAGGGTCAGAGAGAAGCAGGAAGAATAGTTGATGGCTCAAGGCTCTATGGAAGGTAGGATGATTCACATCCCAGGTGGAGGGATTAACTTAAGTGAAGAAGGAAACATCTTACACAAGCATGAAAATGAAGGAGATGAAGATGGGTAGTGATGCAGATGAGTGCAAGCAGGGACAGATTTGAGGGATTTCCTGCCTGCTGGCTTTTCTCTGGGTAAATGGTTTGCTGAGCGCCAGTAGAGAAGTGGGGCTTTAGGAGAGCATTGAAGGTTTGAAATAACTGCCGTGAAGAATGGGTGACAGCTAACCAGAGACTTGTGGAAGATGGTTGCAGGGGGTGCTGTGGGTCCAGCTGACATATATTGGCAATGGATCACACAATCAAATGACCTCTTCCAGTAGTACTGTAGCTGGCGGGTGAGCACAGAGCATGGGGTTGTTGGGGTTTTGCTTTGTGGGATGACCATGAGTTTTGTAGCAAAGGAGTAGCAGAAGGATAGAATCTGATACATCAGGTCTGGAGGTTTTGATGAAGCTGCCAAATGGGTCTCTGGGGAGAAAGAACTAGAAGTACTATAAGGGAGAAAGTTGTAGTGGGAGAAGAGAGTAATCAAGTTTAAGACTGAAGAAGCAAAAAGTTTTTTCTGATAATGCCAAGGTCCAAAGACTGAACAAGACTGCAAGCATGTGACTAAAGGGGAATAGAGGCAAAGGCATTCGAGTCTAGGAGCTGCAGGACTAGGAGGGCAGTGAGTGGTAGAAGTGGAGGGAACCTAGAAGGTTCCAGGAGGAAGACTGTGTGAGGGGCGCTATTCCTTTTTCTTTTTCTTTCTTTCTTTCTTTTTTTTTTTTTTTGAGACGGAGTTTCACTCTTGTTTCCCCGGTTGGAGTGCAGTGGTGGAATCTCGGCTCACTGCAACCTCCGCCTCCCGGGTTCAAGCAATTCTCCTGCCTCAGCCTCCGGAGTAGCTGAGATTATAGGCATGTGCCACCACACCCAGCTAATTTTTGTATTTTTTTTAGTAGAGATGGGGTTTCATCGTGTTGGTCAGGCTGGTCTCGAACTCCTGACCTCAGGTAATCCACCCACCTTGGCCTCCCAAAGTGCTGGGATTACAGGTGTGAGCCACCACTCCCTGCCCAGGAGTGCCGTTTCTGAGGGAATATGTTACGTTGACCAGGGAGTGATCAATGAGGGGCCGAGAGAGATGTGAGTTAGTGGCCCGGGCTTAGCAGCCCACATCTCTTCATGAGGTCTTTAGGCTAATATAGGATGATGGAGTATCTGTGTATTTGGCCATACACAGATTTTAGTAGTTGCAACAGAGACTGTGTGGCTTACAGAATCTAAAGTATTTACTACCTGTAAAGGTAAAGAAATGAAACAAAACCATTAGATTATTGCAAAACAGAGTGACAGTTTAAATTTGTCAGCGTATAAGAATTTTGTGTATACTTGAAAAACATTCGCCTGGCAACTTAGAAGATAAATTTGAGTTGTAGTGTTTCTGTAGTTGAGAATGAGTGAATGGAAACCTGTTGAAGCAAAGCAGTTAGGAGAAAATCATCTAGAGAAATGTTAGCCTTGAGAGTGAGTTCCACAACCACTTAGCTGTAGTGGTTGAAGGAGGAAAGAATGCTACCTCCAAATTACAACTTTACAAGAAACAGAACTACTAACCTTGAGAAACCATTATTTTATGCCATTTATCAGCCCAAACTGAAGATTTAGTGCTCAAAGCTGGCACTATTGTATAACACAAGTTGCAGCATAAATTGTTAAAACCCTGTTGAAGGGCCAGGCATGGTGGCTCTTGCCTGTAATCCCAGCACTTTGGGAGGCCGAGGCGGGAGGATCATGAGGTCAAGAGATCGAGACTATCCTGGCCAACATGGTGAAACCCTGTGTCTACTAAAAATACAAAAATTAGTTGGGCATAGTGGCACATGCCTGTAATCCCAGCTACTTGGGAGGCTGAGGCAGAATCACTTGAACCCAGGAGTCAGAGGTTGCCGTGAGGCGAGATCACGCTACTGCACTCTGGTCTGGTGACAGAGCGAGACTCCGTCTCAAAACAAAACAAACAAAAAAACCTTGTTGAAAATCATTCATTCGTTGAAGAAGTCTCTATTAATTATCTTCTCTGTGTCAATTGTTAGGTAACTGAACAAATGTGTAGCTTTTTTAGGAAGCAGTTTAGAACACATTTTGTTAGTCTTGAAAGTAAGTATTCACAAACATTTCCACTCTTGAGAATTTTTCTTTTCTTTTTTT
>NW_012100320.1:3304719-3311586 GCF_000951045.1 Mandrillus leucophaeus | reverse complement strand
TGGAGTGCAGTGGTGCAATCTCTGCTCACTGCAAGCTCTACCTCCTTCTGCGTTCACACCATTCTCCGGCCTCAGCCTCCCGAGTAGCCGGGACTACAGGTACCCGCCACCATGCCCGGCTAATTTTTTGTATTTTTAGTAGAGACAGGGTTTCATCGTGTTAGCCAGGATGGTCTCGATCTCCTGACCTTGTGAGACCTCATACAAAAACTTTACAAATTAGTAGGTAGGGCCAGGCACAGTGGCTCATGCCTGTAATCCCAGCACTGTGGGAGGCCAAGGCAGGAGGATTGCTTGACCAGGAGTTTAAGACCAGCTTGAGAAACATACAGCGACCCTGTCTCTACAAAGATAAAAATAAATTGGCTAGATGTGGTGGCACATGCATGTAGTCCCAGCTACTTGGGAGGCTGAGGTGGGAAGATCTCTTGGTCCCAGGAGGTCGAGGCTGCAGTGAGTCGTGATCATGCTACTGCACTCCAGCCTGGGCAACAGAGTGAGACCTTGTCTCACAAAAAAAAAGAAAAAAGAAAAAGCCATGCATGGTGGTGCACACCTGTAGTTGTAGCTACTTGGGAAGCCAAGGTGGGAGGATTGCTTGAGCCCAGGAGTTTGAAGTTGCAGTGAGCTATGATCACACCACTTGTACTCCAGCCTAGGTGATAGAGTGAGGCCTGGTCTCAATAAATAAATAAATAAAATGCCAATTTGTTCTTTCTGCCCAGGGGTTTGTCCCCCAGCCTCAGCAGATGAGACTTTTGAGCACCATCTTCAGCGACTGAGAAAACTCATTAAAAAGCGCTCTGAACTATATGAAGCTGAAGAGAGAGCCCTCAGAGTTATGCTGGAAGGAGAACAAGAGGAAGAGAGGAAAAGAGAATTAGAAAAGAAACAAAGAAAAGAAAAAGAGAAAATTTTACTTCAGAAACGTGAAATTGAGTCCAAGTTGTTTGGGGATCCAGGTATGTTGCTCTATAACCAGTGGAGAAAATGAAAATACTAGATTGACAGCTCTTCTTATCATGGGTGAACTCAAGCTAAGAGGTAGTAGGCAGCAAAGGACACCTTCCAGATTTGCAATTCTATGTCATAGAACTCATGGATACAGATAAACACATTTGCTCATTCTGTCATAATCATAGGCTCAGTCACCTTGCCTTGAGAAATACATTGTGGATATCAAGCATGATAACATGGTTTTGTGCTTTTCTCTTTCAGACGAGTTCCCACTTGCTCACCTCTTGGAGCCTTTCCGACAATATTACCTCCAAGCTGAGCACTCCCTACCAGCGCTCATCCAGATCAGGTCAGAGGGGCAGGCTCTCCATGTTGTCTTTCCCTTAGGTAGCAAGAAGCACTTGAAGAAGTGCTTACATTGTTTAGGTTTATTACTGTCTTTTTTTTAAGTTCCATAGGGAACTTAAAAAAAATTATGGGTTTATAATGTTTCCATATTCAAGGATGCTGCATACATGTTGTTTAGTCCTCATTAATCCTTGAGAAGTTGATGTCCCTATTTTTATAGGTGAAGAAACAAACTCAGGTTGTGACTTGCTGTATTATCTCATGTTATAGATATTATAGCTGTTACATTGATTTAAAGCATTGGTTTCCTTTTCCAAATTATCTTCGGGTGCTAACCAGACCCAGGAAAAAGAAACTCTCCACTATGTACTTGCCTGTGGAGACGGTTTAAGACCCATGCTGACTTCTGAGCTCTTACAGGTCAAAGCCCAGAAACTTGGGAACAAGGAGGCACATCTGAATCTGCAGTTCTTAAGGAGCTAGGCAGAGTTTTCAGCTCTCTGGGTCTCCCTTTCCTCACCTATAAAATGAAGACAGTGGACTAGACTGTGGACTTCAAACTTGAGCAGAAGCACTCTTCCAAAATGCAGTCTTTGAGGAAACACTATGTAAGATAAATGGAATGAATGGGTTCCCGAGGCAGTATAAATCTGTTGTTGCCTAGAAGCACTTTATTGTTTCTAGACTCCCATAAACATTTGCTTGGGGCCTAGGGGTTTTCAAAGTGTGATTTGAAAATCACTGAACTAAGTGATCTCAGATGTCCCTTCTAAAACCTCAGCTGTTTGTGATTCTCATGAGCATATCAAGTTTATGTTCTAGGAAAAGTTTATTTTTTGCTAATATACAAGTTTTAGCTTCTAAACATAAGTACAGTTGATTCTCATTTTTCATGACAGCTATATTCTCTAAAGTCACTGCAAACACTGATTTCAGAATACTGAACATCACTCCTAACGGAAACACAGGGTTAGGTAGATTCCTGGGAGCCTCTGGTCACAATGTTTTTGTCAGCTGATGAATACCTTGTTGTATGTGTGTTTGTGTTAAAGACACCTTATTTAATATATGTTGTTGATTTACTAACATTGAACTCACGACTAATAGTACTCTACCTCATGCCTAAATGAAGCTTACCTAACACACTTTCTCCACAAAGCACATCACAACCGTCTTGCCGTTAGGAACACTACACTTAGGGCCATTTTAAACAGTAAAGTCGTCAGTAAAAAGCGCAAAAATATGGAAAATGTGGCACTAAATAGAGAAAAGAACCCATTTGTATTAATAGTATGTGCTGAAAACAAGAAGGCAGAGTAAGTATTGCCTTCTTTGATCTCAGCTGGGAACAGTTCATTTTCATGACTCAGATTTTTTTGCCACTCTGTGTGTCTACGAGTATCCATGAAAGAGCTACAAGTGATGATTTGGGGGCTACAAATAAATTTTAGTTAGTAGGCACATATGCAAATACAGAATCTGTAAATAATGAGGATTGACTTTATTATTAGGTTATCCATAAGGCTATAAGTTCTTCAGAGTTTTTTCTCCTTTTATGTGTACATTTAAGAAATGTAGTCATTTTCTTGATTCCTAGAAATCAAGTTCTGTAATAGGTTAGTATATTAGTCATTTGAAAGCTAAGTCTTAGAATATGTAGTTGCTGAACATCTTATTTGAAATAAAACAGAAATAAATAGTTGTTCTATAATGTTCTTATTAAGGCATGATTGGGATCAGTACCTGGTGCCATCCGATCATCCCAAAGGCAACTTCGTTCCCCAAGGATGGGTCCTTCCCCCGCTCCCCAGCAACGACATCTGGGCAACTGCTGTTAAGCTGCATTAGTAAGGATGCTCCAGGAGTGTGGTGCAGCCAACGCTCTTTCCAGCTCTAAATATTAGCGATGGTGCCATCTTTTGCTGTAGACTAAACTGCAACTTCTGAATTCCATGTGGCATTCCCCTACCCTGAAGTTACGCTTTCCTTCTGTGCTCTGTGCTGGCCAGAGGTGCCTCTTAAATCAGATTAATGTGGTTCTTCAAGAAAGGACTTAGGTGAACTGAGGTTTTTACCACAAGCAGTGAATGACCTGGGTTCACCAAATTTGCCTCTGTTTTGAGGGGCTTGGTCCAGAGTGACTAATTTACTCTAACTTCCTTGTGTGTTGAAGGGTAAGTACACTCAAACACTGAATACAGGTGTGCAATGGGTAGATTTCACAGCCCTTCCACTAATAGTGTGAAGGCAAGCTTGATGCAAAACCTCCTGACCTTTCCTACCTGAAGAGCCCTTTGACTTCTAGGAAGAAAGGTCAAAAACGTGTTACTTCTAGGAAGAAAGGTCAAAAACATGTTATCTTCAGTTTTGTTAATCCCAGTTTTGGTGCAGCTTGGGAGGCTGCTAATTAGGAAGACGGCAGTGACTGTAGGCTGGGTTGCCAGAAAATATGGTGGCCTAGTCTTATTATTCAGGTGGGGTACTTAGAAAACCTGAAGAGTACCCAAATTGGATTGTGTTTTAATGGACAATGGCTGCATTTTTTCCATGTTAGAAGGATCCTAATGAAAGCACCTGTTATTTTTAAGTTTCTAAGGGTCTAGTTGTTCAGAATCCCCAAGGATATTTCCTTAACCTCACCCAGTCACATTGTAGGAGCCAGTGTAGCTGTGGAATTATCTTAGGAACTCAAGCTTCTAAAACTATCCATGTAGTCAAATCTGGGGGAAAAGCAAATACAAATAATGAAATATATTTTTTATATTCATTAATAAATGCTGCTGTGCTTGGAGATGATCACTCATATAACGTGTCATTTTTTTGGTTCTGTTTTGATTTAGTTTTTGCCAATTATTTTGTTATATTTCCAAAAAACTAAATAAAAATCATTTTATTTTTTAGTTTGTGCCTTTGCTGCCAATTTGTTGCCTTCCAAATCACTTAGCACACACTTTCACATTGATGAAACGTGTTTTCATTCAAAAATTCAAATTTATTAAGCAGGCATTTGTTACAGGAATGTGAATCTTAAACGTCAAACTTTATCTGCAAAATCCACGTCTGGATTGGTAAAGATACCGTCAATTTTGGAAATAATGTTAATGTACTGTAATTGGAAGCTTTTGGGTGCGAGATACTAATGCCTTTGTCCCTTTTCTGTTGTTTGATTTGCATTAATTTATACATTATATAGAGTTAACAGATAGGGAATGAGAGCCACATGTCTCCAAAATTTATGTCTACGTTTATAAATCCTAAAATCTGATATGATTACCCTCGTAGAACTCCACAATCCTGTGTGCCTTTTTGTTAGATATCTCCACCATTTGCTTTCTGATGAGATGCAGGAAGAGTAGAAATAAGGTGAATTGTACAATGTGTGTTTGGTGTCTGGACAGCCTTGCCACTAAGACATCTGCTGTGAGGGCAGGGAATGTGCTACAGGGACTCAGGAAAACTCAGGCAGCAGAACCCAAGAAGGTGGCATTTAGCCACAGATGGAGAAAAAAAAAATCCCTTTTCCTTTTGGCCCTTGCAAGGTTTTAATAGAGTGAGCAGGCCGGGTGTGGTGACTCACACCTGTAATCCCAGCACTTTGGGAGGCCGAGGCAGGTGGATCACCTGAGGTCGGGAGTTGAACACCTGCCTGGCCAACATGGTGAAATCCCATCTCTACTAAAAATACAAAAATTAGCCAGGCATGATGGCAGGCGCCTGTAATCCCAGCTACTTGGGAGGCTGAGGCAGGAGAACCACTTGAAGCCAGGAGGCGGAGGTTGCAGTGAGCCGAGATCACACCATTGTACTCCAGCCTGGGCAACAGAGCGAGACTGTCTCAAAACAAAATTTAAAAAAAAAAGTTGTTTGGTATTTATTTGTAAGATTTTCCTGGTTTATTACCTGTGTAGTGGTGGTGGCAGCAGTCACTGGTTGTTTCAGGTTTAGAGAGACTCATGGTAGTGTCTTTAATGAACTGTACTTTCAAGAATATGAGCAGTGTTACTGTAATCTTATCCCACAGTCTTTTTTTTTTTTTTTTTTTACTTGGGAAAATTTCAAATACATTAAAAAATAAAGAGAATAGTGCAATGATTTTTTTCCATGTACCCATCATCCAGCTTCAAGTCATTATCAGCTCATGGCCAATCTTGTTTCATCTGTGCATCCTCCACTCACCCTGGATTATTTTGGAGCCAATCTCAGGCATCAAGTTATGTCATCCGTAAATATTTCATTATGTAGCTTTAAGCGATTTAAAAAAAAATCTAACCATAGGACCATTATCACATCTAAATAAATGAATAATAACTCCTTAATATCACAAACATCCAGACATTGTTCAAGTTGCCCTCTCATAAATGTGTTTTACATTTTGTTCAAATTAGGATCTAAATAGAATCCATACACTGTTGTTTGCAACCTTGTGATGCTGTGTCCCTCTGTTCTCGTATATACTGTAATTTAGTAGTTAAACAGAGCTGTACTGTCCAATATAGTAGCCACATTCAGCTATTGAGCACTTGAAATGATCTATTTGAGTTGAGATGTGCAATTACATATGTGGATCACATGTTTCAATTGGATAGTGCTGATCTAGAGGCTTGATCACATTTAGATTGGAATTTTCTGGCAGGAATACTTCACAGACATGATGTGTACTTCCAGTCAGGAGGCACTAATGTCTTGGCTTTTTTTGTGATGTTAGCAGCCCACTGATAAGAGCTAGATTCATTCATTGATGGGGAGGGGAGTCAAAAATAGTGGTAGTTTAATTCTGTTATTCTTCAATTACTAACTGGAATACTTTTTAAAAGAAAAACTGTACAAAAGCATTTGTTTTTAATAAATTCGGTAAATACAGAGAAGATTAGAAAGCTATGAGAGAAAGAGATTAGTTCTTAAATACTAAGGGTATTTAGCCCAAGTGGCTGAGTTTATGATGTCAAAGAATTTGCTTCTACAAGCCAACCAACTTAATCACCCTAAAACCATTCATGCTCCTATGCCCATGTGACATTTGTAACAAGAAGCTTAGGCTTATACCATCTGTTGTAGCTATTCACTTACACATGCTTTGTCTGCAGGGAAGCTCTCCTGGATTTTACAAGGTAAGTACAAAGTATATCTTATTCCATTTAAATAAGTATAATATGCAATATATGAAAGGAATGTGAACGCTCTGAAATAGTAGTGATTTATGGAATAGTGATTAAATGAGACATTATCAACTAAATTTTGTTTTTTGCCACCTATTTGTCCCACATTTTTTTTTAATGTTTAGAACCTATAAGCTATTTCCGGATGATGAGTCGTTTACCTTTTTGTGAATCCACAGAGTAGTTCCTGGCTTGCCATTTCTGGGCCACACATGAAGAGTATGTTTCCATGGCAGAGTTCATTGGCCTTTTGGAATAAATTTGGTTTTTCATAGCCTCCAAAGCAAAGATTAAGGTCTCTGAGGCAAGTGGTGTTAGAGTGCATAACTGTGTAGAACAGTGGACACTTTCCTCAGCTTTGTTAATTCATGCTGGCCACAGTCTGGATACCAGGATTTAAATTATG
>NW_012100320.1:3300116-3301783 GCF_000951045.1 Mandrillus leucophaeus | reverse complement strand
TGTCACCTAGGCTGGAGTACAGTGGTGCGATCTTGGCTCACTGCAACCTCCATCTCCCAGGTTCAAGCGATTCTCCTGACTCAGCCTCCCTAGTAGCTGGGATTACAGACGTGTGCCACCACGCCTGGCTAATTTTTGTATTTTTAGTAGAGACAGGGTTTTCCCATGTTGGCCAGGCTGGTCTTCAACTCCCGACCTCAAGCAATCTGCCTGCCTCGGCCTCCCAAAGTACTGGGATTACGGGTGTGAGCCACTGCACCCAGCGGTTCTTAACTTTAATGTTTATGAGAATTTTCCTTCATGGTTCGTCTCTTTTGGAGTTTTTGTTGTGGTGGTTTTTAAAATTTTTTTTTTTTTTTTTGAGACAAGGTCTCATTTGTTACCCAGGCTGGAGCGCAACCTGGGCTCACAGCTCACTCATCTTACTGCAGCCTTGTCCTCCCAGGCTTAAGCAATCCTCCTACTTCAGCCTCCTGAGTAGCTGGGGCTACAGGTGTGTGCCACCATACCTGGCTACTTTTATATTTTTTGTAGAGACGGGGGTCTTGCTTTGTTGCCTACGCTTGTCTCAATCTCCTGGCCTCAACTGATCCTCCTGTCTGGGCCTCTCAAAGTGCTGGGATTATAGGCATGAGCCAACGTGCCTGGCCTGTTAGCCCTTTTGTAACTTAAGAAATGTTTGACTATTGCAAGGCCATGAATGTAGTCTCATTTTTATCTTTGAGCTTCATTATTTTACCTTTTACATTTAAATCTACAGTCTACCTGGAATTGATTTTTAGGTATGACATGAAGTAGAGGTCAATATTGTTTTTGTTTTTGTTTTCCCCCAGATGGATATCAAATTAATCCAGAACCATTTCTTTAAAAGACTTTCCCTTTCCAACTGTTCTACAGAGCCAATTTTGTCATAAGTCAAAGATTCATGTGTGGATCTGTTTCTGGACTTTTTTGTCCTGTTGGTCTCTTTGCAAGTCTTTAAGTCACTCTCTTAATTCCAGTAACTTGAAGGTCTTGCTATCTGATAGTAAAAGTCTTCCACTGTGTTGCTTCTCCAAGAGTCTCTTGGCTTTTCCTGGTCCTTTGCATTTCATGTGATTTTAGAATTAGCTTGCCAATTTCTACCAAAAAAAAAAGTGATGGAATTTTGATACATGGGATGAATAAATTAATTGGAGGAGAATTGCTATCTTTACAAGATTCAGTTTTACAATCCTTGATCATGATATGTTCCTCAATTTAACCAAATGTTTTACAGTTTTGTGTGTAGAGGTCTTGTACATCTTGTGTTAGATTTAGTCCTAGAGAACTGATGCTAATGTAAATGGTAACTTTTTAAATTTTCCTTTTTTTTTTTTTTGAGACAGGGTTTCCCTCTTGTTGCCCAGGCTGGAGTGCAATGGCGTGATCTTGGCTCACTGCAACCTCTGCCTCCTGGATTCAAGTGATTCTCCTTTCTCAGCCTCCCAAGTAGCTGGGATTACAGGCACCCACCACCACGCCCAGCTAATTTTTGTATTTTTAATAGAGACGGGGTTTCACCATGTTGGTTAGGCTGGTCTCCAACTCCTGACCTCAGGTGATCCTCCCACCTCGGCCTCCCAAAGTGCTGGGATTTGGGATTACAGGTGTGAGCCACTGCACCTGGCCTAAAATGTTCCATTTCT
>NW_012100320.1:3298417-3299196 GCF_000951045.1 Mandrillus leucophaeus | reverse complement strand
GCCTTTTGGAATAAATTTGGTTTTTCATAGCCTCCAAAGCAAAGATTAAGGTCTCTGAGGCAAGTGGTGTTAGAGTGCATAACTGTGTAGAACAGTGGACACTTTCCTCAGCTTTGTTAATTCATGCTGGCCACAGTCTGGATACCAGGATTTAAATTATGTTCTTTGGGAAATGATTTTTTATTTACCATTTTCCAGTTACTGTGGTTAGGTGCTAGGGATGTAAGAAGGGGTGAACAGACAGGATTCCTGACCTCCTGGAGTTTAGAGTGAAGAAGCTTAATGATTATAACAGAGTCATTAGAGACAATTGTGATAAGTGCTACAAGGAAAAGTACTTATCAACCAATTTATATATTTCATTCCAAATGTTTAAGTGCCTATTAAAGCTAACCAAAATACCAAATACTTCCTAACCTCATACAGAATACAGGCAGTCAGGAAGGTAGATACTAACCCAATAGTCATAAAAAATATGCTGAGTGCTTTGAAAGACATGGTTCTGAGATTATGAATTAGGATTTTTCTTCAAAAGCGTTCTGTGACACATTTAGTTGAAATAATAGAAAATATGTGTCATATAGTAAGGGTAAGAGTCATTATTCAGTTTACATATATGTATGCTAGGAAATAAAAGTATACCATGAGTCACAGTAAAAAAAAAAAAAAAAAAAAAAAAGGGACCAGGTACGGTGGCTCACGCCTGTAATCCCAGCACTTTGGGAGGCCAAGGTGGGCAGATCACAAGGTCAGGAAATGGAGACCATCCTGGTAAACAC
>NW_012100320.1:3296177-3298332 GCF_000951045.1 Mandrillus leucophaeus | reverse complement strand
CGGGCACTTGTAGTCCCAGCTACTCAGGAGGCTGAGGCAGGAGAATGGCGTGAACCCAGGAGGCGGAGCTTGCAGTGAGCCGAGATCGCGCCACTGTACTCCAACCTGGGTGACAGAGCGAGACTCCACCTCAAAAAAAAAAAAAGATGTGTTCCCCAAATCCTCAAACTCTTAAAGTATCCTAGAAGCAAGTATAGGGCTGAGTAGAAAATACCTATTAGGATGCAGATGCTGGGCAGAAGATGGAGAGAAGGGTGCCTTATACCTGCTAAGTGGACAGACAGTCTCAATAGAACTGTGCCTCTTCCCCGGAGATAGCTCAAAATTCAGATGATACCTGAAAATGTGAATAATAAATCTGAGAATGCCAAAACTTGCTGAACTTTCCTGTGTCTCCTATAACCTACTTGTACCTCAGAGGTCCCCTGTAAGAACTGACTGATGGGGCAGATAATTTACTGGTTACAGTGGGACTTGCCTGATTCTGTATCACTAAGGCAGCATAGAGAGCCACCTCCTGCTGTGCAGGGAGACCAGCTCTAGGCATGGAGTGGAGAAACCTTTTGAGTCTTATATATAGCAAGACACTGACAAGAGTTGACAGATGGGGCAGGAGATGAGGGAATTAAGGGATTTGCCCACTTGCCTTCATTTGACCTCTCTGCAGTCAGATTACCCGTCCTAACTCTCCACATGATGCTCTAATGAGAAGGGGATGACTGTAGTGACCCCTAGCAGGGCAGAGCTTTTGCGTCATCCTCGGAAGGATGACAGATGGTGTTGAGCCAGAGGCACTCCCTACTGCAGACTCCCTGATAATCCCTGATTGTTTGCAAAAAGGCAGACTGCGGTCAAGGAGTCTAGATTCAAGTGTATATTATAGGCAGTCGTGAGCTTAAATTCTGTGTGAATGAGTTTGGTTGGTTTTTTTTTTGTTTTTTTTTGTTTTTTTTCAGAGTCTCACTCTGTCGCCCAGGCTGGAGTGCAGTGGTGCCATCTTGGCTCACCTCAACCTCTACCTCCTGGGTTCAAGTGATTCTCCTGCCGCAGCCTCCTGAATAGCTGGGACTACAGGCGTGTGCCACCACGCCCAGCTAAATTTTTTTTTTGTATTTTTAGTAGAAACGGGGTTTCATCATGTTGGCCAGGATGGTCTTGAGTTCTTGACCTCCTGATCCATCCACCTCAGCCTCCCAAAGTGCTGGGATTACAGGTATGAGCCACACGTCCAGCCAAATTTGTTCTTTTTTTTTTTTTTGGGAGAGTCTCAATCTGTTACCAGGCTGGAGTGCAGTGGCACGATCCCAGCTCACTGCAACCTCTGCCTCCTGGGTTCAAGCGATTCTCCTGCCTCAGCCTCCCGAGGGAGTAGCTGGGACTACAGGTGCACGCCACCATGCCCAGCTAATTTTTGTGTTTTTAGTAGAGACGGGGTTTCACCATGTTGGCCAGGATGGTCTCGATCCTCTTGACCTTGTGATCAAGGTCATCCTTGACCTCGCCTCATCCTCCCAAAGGGCTGGGATTACAGGCGTGAGCCACCACACTGGGCCGAGTTTGTTCCTTTTTAAAGGCAACAGATTCAATATTTAATGTAGTTTAAAATACATCAAAAATTAAATTCCTGCCTGTTGTGAGTATTGCTAAACGAAGGATAGATACTAGCCTTGATCTTACCCAAAAGGCCAAGAAGTGATGTGTGAATGAGTTCTTAATTCTTGGCTTTCAGGTTTAGTAGATACTGTTGACTAATACTAAGTGACTTTCTGACCAACAGTGAATGAGAGTTATAGATGTTCCACATCCTCATCAACACCTGATATTGTGAAACTTTTTAATTTTAACTTTAAATTAATGGTTGTGTGTTTGTGTAGTGGTATCTCATTGTTTTATTTTGCATTCCTCTGATGACTAATGAAGTTAAACAACTTATCATATTGGCTATTTGGATATCCTCTTTTGTAAAGTGCCTATTAAAAATCTCTTGCCCATTTCTTATTGTTTATAGAAGTTCTTTGTATATACTGGATATCAGTCCTTTGTCAGATAGATGTGTTGCAAATATCCTCTCCCACTCTGTGATTTGTTTTTGTTTTTGTTTTAACTCTCTTAATGGTGTAATCTGATGAATGGAAGTTCTTTTTTTTTTTTTTTT
>NW_012100320.1:3291023-3293107 GCF_000951045.1 Mandrillus leucophaeus | reverse complement strand
TCTATGTAAATTAATACTGTTTGTTTCTTAAACATTTGGGTGACAATTATTTTGATGAAATGCATTAGAACTAGTTTTGTGGACCATGTTTTGGAAAACAATGGTCTAGAGCATGACTGAAATATGAAATAGTGAATTCCTGTCTGTGTGAATGCTCTTGTTTTTATTCATTTCCTTCCTTTATGCAGCACTGGCCCCCTCACCTTTTCCCTTCCAGCTGTTGGGGGCTCAGCTAAGTGACCACACAGGAGAGCAGTGAGGCCATTTGAGGCCTGAGCTTGGTTCTCAGGACTCGACTCTC
Source organism: Mandrillus leucophaeus (assembly GCF_000951045.1). Classification (NCBI taxonomy): domain Eukaryota; kingdom Metazoa; phylum Chordata; class Mammalia; order Primates; family Cercopithecidae; genus Mandrillus; species Mandrillus leucophaeus. Next base: position 3,292,806 of record NW_012100320.1, on the reverse strand, counting down.
TCTCCCTACCATCAAGCAGCCCGCCCCAGTCCTGCCAGCCATCTCCACACTCCTCTGACAGAATGAATGCCCTCGATGGTGTTCCCTTCAAGTTGCCCAAGGGCTTTGTGATAGGCACAGAGCCTCTTCCTGGGCCAGAACTCAGCGTCCCGCCCTGCGGGGAGCTTCTGCTGGGTTCTATGGTAAGTGTGTCTCTGTGTTTTTGTCTTCTAGGTCTGTGGGTCTGAGGCTGAGTCCATGGGGCCTTGTTCCTTGAATTTAAAGGACAGCTAGCCCTGACCAACATGGTGAAACCCCGTCTCTACTAAAAATACAAAAAATTAGCTGGGTGTGGCAATGTGTGCCTGTAATCCCAGCTACTCGGGAGGTGGAGGCATGAGAATCGCTTGAACCCAGGAGGTGGAGGTTGCAGTGACCTGAGATCGTGCCACTGCACTCCAGCCTGGTGACAGAATGAGACTCCGTCTCAAAAACAAATTCAGCACTCTTTTTGGGCCACCGACCTTGTATCCAGCCCCACTGCTTGGCCTGGGCACACCTACCAACTCCACCATTGTAACGTCAGAATGGTACACACTATTTCTGTAAAGTGACATCTTTCAGATACTTAATGGCTTTTCGCATATGCATACCCTTGATGGCCTGGGCAGTTGCATGAGTGTTCTTAAAGTGACCATGAAAATTTGAACCTCTTGATTTTCACGATTTTATGGGGTTCTCCAGGTCAAATGAATAGTGAACCATTTTCACAGATTACCTCAGGCCTCTTAGGGAAAGAGCTGTTTTTGTTTTTTTCAGCGTTTCCCTCTGTTGCCCAGGCTGGATGGAGTGCAGTGGTGCAATCTCAGCTCATTGCAACCTCCTCTTCTAGGGCTCAAGCGATCCTCCCACCTCAGCCTCCCAAGTAACTAGGACTATAGGCATATGCCACCATGCTTGGCTAATTTTTTATATTTCTTTGTAGAGATGAGATTTCACACCATGTTGCCCGGGCTGGTCTTGAACTCCCGGGCTCAAGTGATCCTCCCACCTTGGCCACCCTAAGAGCTGCAATTACAAGCATGAGCCACTGTGCCCGACCTGCTTTTGTTTTTTGAGACAGGGCCTACTGTGCTGGGCTCAGGTGAAAGCTTCTTTGCTAAGAATAAGTTTTATTGGAGAAAATTTTTAAGTAGTTTTTGCTCAACTACATACTGAATGGCAAAGGGATTTAGATGTTGGATTTAATTACATTTCATTCTATTAACGAATTCATCACTTTGTCATTTATGCCAGTTTGCCATTAAACTGTTACTGGTATCCATCGACCACAGTGTTAGCTATAAAACCCAGGGTAGAGTGGGCTGTGATGGAAGCCCGGGGCTCAGAATCTGACGCTGTCCAGGCCTAGAGAGTCTCTGGCTGAACAGGGTCCCCCAGGCCAGGGGTTAGTGTTGTGACCCCGGGGTCCTGGTTTGCTCCGGGCTTTACGTCGCCTTCTTTCCACAGCACGACTTCAGCCTGGAGAGGAGGGCACTCTTCTGGGTGGAGGCCGCCGGCCAGGGACCCAGCCCGTACCAGTGCGGTGACCCGGGGACAGCGTCGGCCCCTCCAGCCTGGCTCCTGCTAGTCAGCCCCGAACATGGGCTGGCGCCTGCCACAATCAGAGACCAGGAGGCCGGACACCAGGAAAGGCCGGAGGAGGAGGGTGAGGACGAGGCAGAAGCCTCTTCTGGCAGCGAGGAAGAGCCGGGCCCACGCAGCCTCCAACCGGGCTCTCCGGCCAGCCCCGGCCCCGGCCGTC
>NW_012100320.1:3286454-3290638 GCF_000951045.1 Mandrillus leucophaeus | reverse complement strand
TACGGAGCCACAAGCCCACGGTCGCGGTAAGGATTCTGCCCGTCCCTCCAATGCCGCCGCTCAGCAGCCCAGGCCCGCAGCCTCGGTCCCCTACCCCGCGCGCTGCTGTGTCCTCCCTTGACCTGCTCCCACCTGGGCCTGTCCAGTGTTGTCCTCCTGCGGCTCTTTGCCTAGAGTAGTCCCTGTTCAGAAGTCCCCATGCCCCGCGTTTCCCACTGTGCCTGCCTTGCTTTTTTAGGGCGCAGGTCATAGTGGTTTTAATTATGCAGAAACTGTCTGTCTCTTCCAACAGAAGTTGAGCTCTTTTAGGGCAGGGACTGGATCGCATTGATTTTTGTTTCCAGAGCACCCAGCTGCCGACTTGACCCATAGGGGGCGCCCAGTGGATGTCTGTTGAATTGATGAACACAACGCAAATCTAGGGCTTCCCACTGGGTGAGGTTTGCTGTAGGCTGGGGAAGCTGGAGGCTCAATCAAGGAATATTCAAGGCACAGTTACTTCCTGCCAGACACTGGGTTTGGGAGTGTCAAAACCACAGAACATGGAGAGTTGGCTAAGAGGGTGTGGGACCAGGCCCTGCACTGTACAGCGGAATCAGGTGTTGAGGGAGAGTCAGGGCTGCTGCAGGCTGAGAAGGTTTCAGGACGGAGGAAGTGAACCCTGAAGAGCAGGGAGAAGTGACCCTACAGTGAAACCACAGAAGCTTAAGCCTCAGGCTCCTCCCTTTGTCTCTTCCAAGGCCTTGTGCCCAATTTTGTGTTCATAATTGTGTGTTCTTTTTCTCTGAGGTCGCTTCCAAATGATATAAGTATCAGACTCCACCAAACATGGGGTGGGTCAGGATTGGCAGCAGAAGGTGGCAGCGGGGCACAGCTTTCTGCCCCCCAGCAGCCCCCCAGTAAGGCCAGGAGATGCTGCAGAATAAGACCAAGGTAGAATTCAATCTGAAAGACAGAGACCTGAGGTCTGGTTTCTTACATGCACCGGCGTGTGACCTTAGGCAAGTCACTGAACCACCCCTTCTCTACCTGCACAGTGAGCCAACAACCCTTCACCCGGTTGTTTAGAGCATACATAGTAGAGAAGAGGCCCTGTATTCGCGGTGAGCCACGCCCACATCCAAGACCAGATGCTGATGCCAGGATGGCTCTTCCCTGGCCAAGATGAATTTAATTCTCACAACAACCCTGTGGGGGTGGGACAGTATTCTGTAGATGATGGAAATGAGGCACAGAGTGGCAAAGAATCTTTTTCAAGGACACAAAAGTAGACTCAGCTCCTAAACTTTGATGTTCTCCACTCTAGAGGTAATAAAGGGTAGATCCTAGGGTGAGGTCGTGGCAGGGAGAGCCCTGAGAAGATGTGGATGGGTGGAGAATTCATGTGTGTTACATATACACTCCACCCTAGGAGCCAGGCGGCGGCTGGGTTTTCCTTGGGAGGAGGGGACAGGATGAAACGTTCAGGGCTGGCAGAGAGGTACCTCCTCATGGGAGAAGGGTTGGGATGACGCCGGCCAAACCAATTGAAATGCCTTCAAGTCACCCTCCTTAATCCAAGGTCTGTTTCAGTTTCTCCAACACCACAACCGAAGGGCTGGTATGCCCAGTTCCTCCCCTGCTCCATGCCCTGCCAAACCCCAGCCCAACCAAACTCAAGAAGGAACTCAAGAAGAAGGGCCTGGTTGGGAAGACCTACCCCTGCTCCTCCCTCAGCAAGGTGTGGGGCAAAAAACCTGAGTAGGGTTGAGGTGCCAAGCGTGTGTTGCTTAATCGGGTCATTAATGTTTCTGAACCTTGATTTCAATGTCTGTAAAATGGGATAGTAGAATAGACCTCATATTCCTTTCACTAGTCACTTTCCTGACTTTTTTTTTTTTTTTTTTTGAGACAGAGTTCCACTCTTATTGCCCAGGCTGGAGTGCAATGGTGCGATCTCTGCTCACTGCAACCTCTGCTTCCTGGGTTCAAGCAATTCTCCTGCCTTCTGCCCCAATCAAGTAGCTGGGATTATAGGCATGTACCACCATGCCCAGCTAATTTTGTATTTTTTAGTAGAGACGGGGTTTCACCATGTTGGTTGGGCTGGTCTCGAACTCCTTACCTCAGGTGATCCACCTGCCTTGGCCTCCCAAAGTGTTGGGATTAGAGCCATGAGCCACCACGCCCAGCCCCTCACATTGTCTTATTTAAGCCTCGTAATAGTCCCATGAAGTAGCTTAGGGATTGCCCTCATTTTTCATATGAGTATACTGAGTAAGCATTAGAGAGCTGGGGTCTGCAGGACTCTAAGCCCTCCATAATATTAGGCCCTACACTCTGTACAGAAGGTGGTACATAAAGGCATTTTTAAAAATGTCCAGCCCAACTGGGTGTCACTTCCTGTGGTAACTGACATTCCACTCTGTCTATATTTCAGTCCCTCAGCCCGTACACTTGTCTGCCACCTCCTGGGGGGGCACCCCAGCCTCTCAACCCCTACAAGTCACACCCTGATACTGCGGCTGACCTGCTATCTGCCCTGAGCCAGGAGGAGCAAGACCTCATTGGGCCAGTGGTCGCCCTGGGATATCCCCTGCGAAGGGCCATCATAGCTCTGCAGAAGACAGGGAGGCAGAGCCTGAGCCAGGTGAGTTGGGGGGCCCAGAGCTGATGGGCTGTGATGCTGGAGCCAGGTGAGTGGCCACATGGTTTTCACCTTTTGAGCTGTGGCATAGGCCCAACAACAGCATCAGCCAACCCCAAAGATCTGGAGCATCTACGGCCCCTCAAGGTTGTCCTGAGATGGTCAGGCCTTTATACCCCTGCCTCAATCAGTCATTGCATGTGGGAAGGGGATGACTGAGGTAAGTGGATCTCTGTTGTTAAGGTAATCCCTGAAGGGGCAGACAACTGAAGAGTGTCTCCCAGCTCTCCCAGCTCTCCCAGCTCTCCCAGCATCTGGGGCAGTAAGTCCTGCAGTGAAAGGGTATGTGGATGGAACATCACAGAGTCTACCACGCCCAGGTTCTACTCACCCACGTTCTATTCTTCTAATAGAATTCACTCTATTGGAAGTATGGCAGAGACTCATGATGACACTCCAAGGACAGCACTCTGAGCCACGCTAATATTTGGAAGCAGGTCTTGACCCCTAATATAAGCCAAGAATATAAGAACACCTGCAGAGGAGTGAGGGCCCCCAAAGTGCTTAAAAAGAGGTGCTAGTCACAAGATACCTGGGAGAAGAAGTGGTATGAGTGTTATAGGGGTGTTTCTGTCATCTATTTTTGTGTAACAAACTACCCCAAAACTTAGTGACTCAAAACAACCATTTATTTGCTCATGATTCTCTGGATTGGCAGTTTTAAGGTGGACTCAGCTAGGGGGTTCTTCTGCTCATCTCACCTGAAGTCTCGTGTGGCTACAGTTTGGTGACTTACTTGGGGCTGAATGATCTAAGATGGCCTCATTCACCATACAGTGGGTGGTGATACTTGTCAGTTGGGCCACATATCTCCAGCAAGCCACCCTACTTGGTTCCAAGAGTAAGGCCTCTTGAGGCCTAGGCTGAAATTGTACATAGTCACTTCTGCCTCATTCTATTGGTCAAAGCACATCACTGACCACTCCAAACTTAAACAAGGGAAAAACAGACTCCATCTCTTGGTGGGAGAGGCTACAAAAAATTTTATGATCATTCTCAATCTACCACAAGGAGGTTCTAGTGATCAAGAAAGGCTTCATGGAGATACCAAGCATTGAGTGGGACTTCAAGGATGGATAAGATCTGACTCTGAAGGAAGGAGAAGGGGTGATATTCCAGGAGGGAAGGACAGTATGAATAAAGGAGTGGAGGTGGGAGGGAAGTGTTTGGGAGGCTCTGATCTGACCAGTCTTGTTGGAGGAGAGGGTGCATGAGGCAGGCTAGTAGGAGATGAGACAAAGAGAATTGGGGGTAGATTTAGGGGTCTTGAAGCCTGGCCTGAGAATTTGATAAATGACCCAATAGCCAAAAGGAGGCATGGAAGGATTGTAAGTAGGGTCAGGAGGTGACACTGAATGCCATTGCCTACACCCCCACGTCCCTAACTGAAAGCAACATCCCTTACTGTGCTGTTTTCTAAACATCGGGACGCTTCATGGTTGGATGGCTGTTCCCAGGGTAGTTGGCACTTTTCATTTTTCTCCCATTCCTGCCCCGC
>NW_012100320.1:3278464-3286404 GCF_000951045.1 Mandrillus leucophaeus | reverse complement strand
GAGACTCATGATGACACTCCAAGGACAGCACTCTGAGCCACGCTAATATTTGGAAGCAGGTCTTGACCCCTAATATAAGCCAAGAATATAAGAACACCTGCAGAGGAGTGAGGGCCCCCAAAGTGCTTAAAAAGAGGTGCTAGTCACAAGATACCTGGGAGAAGAAGTGGTATGAGTGTTATAGGGGTGTTTCTGTCATCTATTTTTGTGTAACAAACTACCCCAAAACTTAGTGACTCAAAACAACCATTTATTTGCTCATGATTCTCTGGATTGGCAGTTTTAAGGTGGACTCAGCTAGGGGGTTCTTCTGCTCATCTCACCTGAAGTCTCGTGTGGCTACAGTTTGGTGACTTACTTGGGGCTGAATGATCTAAGATGGCCTCATTCACCATACAGTGGGTGGTGATACTTGTCAGTTGGGCCACATATCTCCAGCAAGCCACCCTACTTGGTTCCAAGAGTAAGGCCTCTTGAGGCCTAGGCTGAAATTGTACATAGTCACTTCTGCCTCATTCTATTGGTCAAAGCACATCACTGACCACTCCAAACTTAAACAAGGGAAAAACAGACTCCATCTCTTGGTGGGAGAGGCTACAAAAAATTTTATGATCATTCTCAATCTACCACAAGGAGGTTCTAGTGATCAAGAAAGGCTTCATGGAGATACCAAGCATTGAGTGGGACTTCAAGGATGGATAAGATCTGACTCTGAAGGAAGGAGAAGGGGTGATATTCCAGGAGGGAAGGACAGTATGAATAAAGGAGTGGAGGTGGGAGGGAAGTGTTTGGGAGGCTCTGATCTGACCAGTCTTGTTGGAGGAGAGGGTGCATGAGGCAGGCTAGTAGGAGATGAGACAAAGAGAATTGGGGGTAGATTTAGGGGTCTTGAAGCCTGGCCTGAGAATTTGATAAATGACCCAATAGCCAAAAGGAGGCATGGAAGGATTGTAAGTAGGGTCAGGAGGTGACACTGAATGCCATTGCCTACACCCCCACGTCCCTAACTGAAAGCAACATCCCTTACTGTGCTGTTTTCTAAACATCGGGACGCTTCATGGTTGGATGGCTGTTCCCAGGGTAGTTGGCACTTTTCATTTTTCTCCCATTCCTGCCCCGCCATCAAAAGGCTTGGACACCTCCGTCATCACTGATGAGTATGGAATGCTGGGTCCCTGCAGTCCAGAGCTATCTGCTCCTGCAAGAGGGAATGGCAGAAGGAAAGTGACTTTCAAACAGGAGCTGGGGTGGGGCTGGGGAAATGCACCTGGTCCCCTTGCCCACCCACTCCTGCTTCTGCTCTACTCTGGGTTCATCAGTTCATGCCCTGTCCTGGAGGGGAATTTCCAACAGTGACCTCCATGTGGCTAAAATGGCAGGGAGGGGTGCTAACATTTATTGAACATTTTCTTTGCATGAATCTCTCTCTCTGAGGGTATTCAGTTAGGTTTTCTCAATTCTGCAAGGTTGCTATTACGTTATGACCACTTTGCAGATGAGGAAACTGAGGCCAGGGAAGTTCATGCGGTCAGTCAATGGCAGCACTGGGGTGAGGCCGGCTGGTCTGACGCTGCATCTTGGTTGCACGATGCCTTTTATCTCATTTTCTGTGTGAGAACCTCCCAGGACAGCACTATAGGCTGATCTGAGATTTAAGAGCAGATCTAAAGTCATCCCTACCTTCCGCTGATACTGAAAAGCCAGGGTCTTGGCCAAAAAACTGGCCAGGAGGGCTGTGAGGCCAGGTGCACAGTGGGGCTCTGATATGCCTCCCCAGTCCCTTCAGGCCCTGTGACAAGGCTGAGGTCTCAGGCCATCTCTCTGGGGGTCTGAGGATGAGTCAGAGCCAGCCTGGGGCCCTGGCCTCCCAGTGGGTGAGCTGGAAGCATTTCACTGTATTGGGAACATTGTGTTTCCAGATATAGACTGACCACCTGCCTGGCCCCCTGGATCTCTGGGTGGCCTTCCCCAGACAGCAGTCAGGAGCCAGACCCCAAGGGGTGGGTCTGAGGGGCCTTTGGATGACTTCATCTATCCTCCCCCACCAAGTTAGTATTTCTGTCTGTTCTGTGAAGTCCTGGTAACTGAACAAGTCCTTTGGGTTCAGATTCCTTCTCCCACTGAAAGCCGCATATTGCAGTAAATCCTTTTTGGCCAAGAAAAATGACAGATGGCCCAGGAGGAAGGGCGTCAGGTGATAAGAGACAGAGCAGCTAGAAGAGTCAGGGAGAGAAGATAAAAAAGAAATTGTGCAGCACTCCTTTCCTTCCACAAGGCTTGATGTGCCCTCACTGCCTCCCTGCAGGACAGGCCTGGGTGCCACGTGTGAGGGTCCACAGGCCAGGCCACCTCTTTTAGCCTCAGTTTCCCAGTTCACAGGGTGGAGGGGGAATACGTGTTTGGAACCAGTGACTTCCGGGGGCCCCATCCTGTGGCCTGAAGGTGACATCTCACCCACCTGGGAGCCTGAGGCAAGCCTGATAGCTTCTACAGTCCTGCAGGCCCAAAAGCTAACCAAGCAGCAGAACCTTTGCAAATGTAGACTCTCAGGGCTTATCCTGCGGGGTCCCAGTCAGTGGATCTGGGGGGAGCCCAGGGGCCTTTAATTTAAAAAATGTGCAGATGGGTCTGATATTCACGGTGGCATAGTATAGATCAAGGTCAGCTGTCCCCATTCAGTGACGCTTAGTCTTGGGTGCACATTAGAATCACCTGGAGAGCTATAGGAAAAAATCCCAATGCTCAGGCTACACCCCAGACCAATTATATCGTAACCTCTGAAGGTGAGGCCCAGACATCAGTAATATTTCAAGTTCCCGAGGCGGCTGCAATAAGCACTGAGATTGAGAACCATTGCTGTGGATGAGCCAAAAGGTGGAGGCAGCGTCCACCATCCATCCTTGCCTGCCCTCCTTCTGAAAGTGAAGGTTTCACCTTTGGAAACCCTGTCCTCCACCAAGACAGCTCAAAGCCCCTCCTCTAGCAGCTGATCCCTCTGATGGACAAGGCATTAAGTGACAGGTTACATAATCGGGGGCCTAGTCCTGGGACCCTGGGCAAGGCACCTGCCTTGCCTGAACCTCAGTTTCCTCAACTGTGAAAGGAGGGCACGGGTGTGTGGTTTTCAAAATGTGCTCAGAGCAGGTCTGGCTGTATTGGGCAGTACCTTGGGCAGGAGCACTGGACTCCGGGCCCCCATGCCCCTGGCCCTTGTTCTCCCAGAGCAGCTCTGATCTTAGCCTGTTATTGCTGAAGCCTCCTTGTGCTAAGATAAACACTTCAGGAGCTAAAAACAATTTGAAAACTGTTAGTCTAGATGATCTGCACTTTCATCCCAGCTCTGAAGGTCTGCAGAAACCCCACTCTCCCTTCTCCACATATTCTCATAATTCCTGTGGTCTGGAGCCTTCATTTGGCACCTACACCCTATAAATCCTGCTTTGATTTGCCTGGCACTGATGTGGTCCTGTATCTGGTTTATCTCCCCCACTAAGCTGTGAGTTCCTTGAAGGCAGGTCTTCATTCGTTTTATAAACACAGCATACATTTATTGAGCTCCTTCTGCCACCATGCTGGATGCTGGGGACACTGTGGTGAATGAGACTGACACAGCCCCTCCCTCATGGAGCAAAAAGTTAGTGGATGAGAAAGATTGAGTGAAGCAATTACAAAGTTACATGTGCTGTAATAGGGAAGCACAGGGTGCTATGGGGGCACGAGGGACAGCACCGAGGAAGACAGAGGGGGCAGGAAGCTTCCCAGGGACAGGGAAGGAGGCCGGCCTTGGCTGAGGGTGCTGCATCTGCAGAGTCCTGGAGGGTGAGGGAGGGGCCAAGGCCATAGACAGGGAACAGGCCTTTGAGCCCTGCCTGGTAAGGAGTAGCATTTTATCCTGGGCCCCTGATGACGTAACTGTGGGGTGACCTGAACAGTTTTTCTAACCTGTGGAATCCTCCTCTGTGCCTCCCCCGCACCCCTTCTCCAGCACTGATGCAGGAGTTGCATAGTAATGGCTCAGGAGTCCGGGATGAGAGAGATGCATCTGGGGGTAGAGTAGGGGTGCACAGGTGTGGACGGATGAGGAGGCACCTTCACACGAATGGGTGCTCCTGGGCAGGGATGGGTGGTGCACGAATGTTGAATTGCATTGGGTAGTAGGTGGGATGCCTGTTTGAAGCCTGTCCTGCTCCCCACCTAGGTTCTATGAACACCCTAGCCCACCTGACAGCCCTTTTCCTGGAGTCCAGCTCCCAACTTGGGATAGTTGGTGAAGACCCACTGTCTGCCTGTCCCCTCTTCTGTGGGCTCACGGGATCTCTGGGGCCACACTGCATGTAGTGGCTTGCCCTGTTGCCTGGCCCTCAGCTCAGGCCCTTGGAGTGCCTCTGCCCCGGCTGCTGCCCCTGCTGCTCCTCTTACCCTCCGTCCCTCTCTGCCCTCTTCCGGCCCAGTTTCTCAGCTACCTCAGTGCCTGTGACCGCCTGTTACGTCAGGGATATGAGGAAGGCCTGGTGGACGAGGCCATGGAGATGTTCCAGTTCTCCGAGAGCCAGGTCAGCAGGGCTTCCTGCCAGGACCCCAGGCGATGGAAGGGATGGGGGTGTACCCAGGAGCCTGGGTGCAGGGGCACACCAGTCTTCAGAGCCAGCCTGTGGGTCCGTCGGGAGATTGCCTGACTCCTCAGCTCTGGGGAGGAGATGGTCCAGGGTGCTACAGCAAGGACAAAGGAGAGAGGCACAGAGGGAGATCAGGAAGAGGTCGGAGGGGGATGGGAGGCAGAGAGCGGCAGGGGCTTTGCTTTGTTAGACTGAACCAACGCAGCCTCTAGAACTGAATGCCCACTCTTTGTCAGACATCCAGATAGAAGCCACGGGCAGCATAAAGATGCATGACCTCTCTGCTTGGGGAGTGTGCCACCTATCCCAAGTGCATGCAGCTGTAGGCCCAATAGTCACATCTTGATTTCTGAGACTGAGTCTCACTCTGTCGCCCAGGCTGGAGTGCAATGGCACGATCTTGGCCCTGCCTCCCAGGTTCAAGCAATTCTCCTGCCTCAGCCTCCCGAGTAGCTGGGATTACAGGTGCCTGCCACCACACCCGGCTAATTGTTTTTGGTATTTTCAGTAGAGACGGAGTTTCACCATGTTGACCAGGCTGGTCTCAAACCCCTGACCTCAAGTGATCCACCTGCCTCGGCCTCCCAAAGTGCTGGGATTACAGGAGTGAGCCACCGCACCCGGCCCCAGTAGTCACTTCTGAGTGCCCCATGGCAGAGCAGCTCTTCACAGAGGCTGAAGGGGAGTGAGGCCCCGAGAAAGAGAGAGGGAGCAGAGGTGGGGAAGTTTCAAGCCCTGGGGTCGGAGGGGAAGGAAGGTGCAGGCTGCGCTGTGAGACCTCCGCAGTGTTCAGGGCATGGGCAGGGACCTTGGGCTGTTTGTGCTCCGGGTGCCGGTGTGCGGTCTGCCCCAGCAGAAAATTGACAGTGAGTGGGAGGAGAGTCAGGACAGCCTGTGGCCAGGCTAGGGCCTTGTTTTCTTGGCAGAGGAAGGGAGGTCGGAGCCTACATCACCCTAGAGATTCAGGAAAGTGGCAGCTGCGGCCCAGGATCAGGCTCAAGTGGCCTGGGGGGAGCCACAGCTTTTTGGGACTAGGAAAACCACAGCTTTTAAGCTGAGGCTCCCCTCGGCTGAGGCCAGGCCCAGCAGAGTCCCCAGCACCCTCCCTGTCTCCTCTTCCTCAGGCAGGGGAGTTCCTGCGCCTCTGGGAGCAGTTCAGCGACATGGGCTTCCAGCAGGACCGGATCAAGGAGGTGCTGCTGGTCCATGGCAACCGCCGAGAGCAAGCCCTGGAGGAGCTGGTGGCCTGTGCCCAGTGACCACGGAGGCACTCCACGATGCCTGGGCGTCCAGGCCCAGTGCCAGACCTGGCGACCCATCCTAACTGTATTATTAAAACCAAGCAAGAGTAACAAAGTGATGCATGCTTATTGTAAAAACACAAATAATGCCAAGGGTGACAGTTAACAGCAGCAGAATCTGCTGAAAGAGTTGAAATGGTTGCCTCTGCAGAGGGGCAGATGGGACAGCCGGACGGGGAGCTATGTTCTTCATGCATGCCTGTGAAACCACCTGATTTGACTCTTTACACTGTGTGCATTAGTAACCTTGATTTTAAGAAAATTAAAACCAATAAATAATGGGCAGTTCTTTTGAGTCCTGTAGGCGCCTGGTCTTGGTGTGGAAAGAACATCAAACTGTAGGTCAGAAGACCTCATTTCTGATTTTAGGTCTACTGATGTCTGGGTCAAGGCTTTGTTGGGCCTCAGTTTCCCTAGGAAAAGTAGAGCGATTTGACCAGGTCACAAGCTTCCAGGCCTGGCAGCTATCCATAAGAATCCTTCGGGTGTTTATTCAAGAGTCCCAGGCTCCACCGCCGTATATTCTGATTCAGGAAGCCTAGCTTGGCAGCACCCAGGAATCTGTTTTGTTTTATGTAAGAAGATCTCTGGGGATTCTTTACTACATAACAGGCCTGTGGCCAGTGTGTGTGACTTTCAGCCAGTCTGGGTCCCCTTCTGCTCTGACAATTTGTGATCCTATGCCAGTCTTTCCTCATTTGTGGGGTGGGGAGGTTGTGACCAGAGTTGTCTCCAGTCACCCAAAGCCTATCCTTCAGAAGTCCCCAAGGATTGAAGAGACCAGTTGCTGGAGCAGCCCATAACTCAAACAAGCAGAGGCCAGGGGCCAAGACTCTGGTGCCCCTGCCCTCCCCAGCAGGCCCTGCACAAAGACTTGCAACAATTACCCCAGAATCAAAACATCTCAGCCCCCTCCACCCTGCAAACAGGGCTGGACCTGGAACTGAGGCCTGTAAAAAAAAAAATGAACAACTTCCACGTTTCTCAGGGCTTCAACCCCAGATACCTCATCTGAATGTGTAATGGCACTTCTGCAGGCCTACACACAACAAGCTTGGAACTAGAACCAGGTCTCCGGAGGCCCAATAGCCCCTCGGTGCTTTCCACTAAGTCTCAATGCCTGCCAACTCGAAATCACAATAAAAACATTCTTTGGCCTTAAAACTTGCCTTGAATAACTTGCAGGCAGCACAAAACTATTAGAGAAAATGGGCAGGATGTTGTGAAGTTGGACATACATCTGTCTGTTGCCAAAAGTAAAACTACACTTGAAAGAGACAGTAAAGTTCAATTTCTAAGATGCAATATTAGGTCCAAAGCTAACGTTCTGATTAAGGTAACCTGGCCTTGGTCTACCACTTTACTAAGTCCCCTTGATTAGAGGCAACCAGTTGACAGGCCCATCCATTATTCCTATCCTTCTCCCACATGCCCCAAATCTGTCCATCCCTAGCAAACTGTTGCTTGATTAAAAATGTGACATCTGGCCAGGTGCGGTGACTCACCCATGTAATCCCAGCACTTTGGGAGGCCGAGGCGGGCAGATCACTTGAGACCAGGAGTTTGAGACCAGCTTGGCCAACATGACAAAACCCCGTCTCTACTAAAAATACAAAAATTTGCCAGGTGTAGTGGTGCACGCCTATAATCCCAGCTACTCGGGAGGCTGAGATGGGAGAATAGCTTGAACCTGGGAGGCGAAGGGTGCAGTGAGCCAAGATCATCCCACTGCACTCCAGCCTGGGCAACAGAGTGAGACCCTGTCTAGAAAATATATATATATATTTGGGAGACCGAGGCAGGTGAATCACCTGAGGTCAGGAGTTCGAGACAAGCCTGGTCAACATGGTAAAACCCCATCTCTACTAAAAATACAAAAATCAGCTGGGTTTGGTGGCGGGAGCCTGTAGTCCCAGCTACTCGGGAGGCAGAGGCAGGAGAATCACTTGAAGCCAGGAGGCACAGGTTGCAGTGAGCCAAGATTGAGCCACTGCACTCCAGCCTGGCAACAGAGCGAGACTCT
>NW_012100320.1:3267884-3278414 GCF_000951045.1 Mandrillus leucophaeus | reverse complement strand
CAGACATTAGAAGCAGGAAGGTTGCTTGAGCCCGTGAGTTTTAGGTTACAGTGAGCTACCACAGTGCCACTGCACTCCATAGTGAGAAATAAAAGGACAGACATCAGTGAGCAAATTGTTCATTTAAAATATTTTTTAGGAGGTACAATAGTGTGGTAGTTAGGGGCACAAACTCTGAAGTCAGATGTGGGCTGAAACTACAGCCTTAGCACTAACCAGCTGTGTGACCTTTTGAACATCACACAGCCTCTCTGCCTCAATGTCTTATCCATAAAATATAGATACTGAAACTTCCCAATTGTGATGATTGAGCAGGATAGTGTGCAGGAAGATTGTGCCATGGTATCTAGTAGCTACTTATTTATACATATTTACACCCAGCCTCATTCCATCATCATTACCTTTACTATGATCATCCTCCTCATCACTGTTATGGTTAACAAATCTCCAGCATTTATCGTCAAACTCAGACACCCTGGGAGAACCACTCTCTGCCTCTCAGGTCAGCAGGGTTAAAGAAGGTGCCTGGCTGGAGCAGAGGATTCTGGGAGTGCCACCTGGGAGAAGGACAATCTCTTCAGTTAATACTAAGGATCAGGTGGCTGCCTTGGTGGCTCCTTGAAACAGCAGCAGATGACACACTCCAGCATGGTCTGGACAAGAGGATCCTTAGAGAGGAGGTCAGGAGGATGGCAGGGTCCAGGTTCCAGGAGCAAACCAAGGCCTGGCCCATGTAAGCAGAATGAAGCTAATTCTGCCCGGTTCTTGCTCTCCCTCCTGTCCGCTTATGCTTTGTCTCCTCTTCTGGGTCCCCACCATGTTCCCCGCAGAGGCCCAGTGGAGCAGGCTGAAGGTGGCCTTTTGACTCTGACAGGAGGCCTATCTCCTAACCCATTCAGCCTGAGATCTCAAGGCCTTTACGTGTTCCCTTCCTGGGGAAATGTGCACAGTGCCCTCTATCTGGTTGACTTTCTGCCTCCTTCTTAGAAGGACCCTCGTGATTCCATTGGGCCCACCCATATAATCCAGGACAATCTCCCACCTCAAGATCCTTAATCACAGCCAGGCGTGGTGGCTCATATCTGTAATCCCAGCACTTTGGGAGGCCGAGATGGGTGGATCACTTGAGGTCAGGAGTTCGAGACCAGCCTGGCCAACATGGTGAAACCCAGTCTCTACTAAAAATACAAAGATTAGCCAGGCATTGTGGCGCATGCCTGTAATCCCAACTACTTGGGAGGGTGAGGCAGGAGAATTGTGGAGGTTGCAGTGAGCTGAGATCATAGCACTGCACTCCAGCCTGGGCGACAGTGAGACTCCACCTCAAAAAAAAAAAAAAAAAAAAATCCTTAATCACACCTGCAAAGTCCAGGTAACAGATTCACAGGTTCTAGGAATGAGGACGTGGATGTCTTTGGGGGACCATTATTTGGCCTACCACAGAGAGGCACTGCTTAACCCAAAATAATACATGTGTAATGGTGGCATTTCAGGTACTTGTATCGGGGGGTTTCCTTGTATCTTGTATTTGTATTATGCAAGGCTGGGCCCCCAGGCAGGCTCCAGCACACACAGCTGCCGCTGATCCTCTCTCACCTCTGCTCTCTTGCTTCATCTCAAGTCAACCTTCCGCAGCTGATGACATTCTTCTGGCATGGGAGCAGCGCCAGCTGAGGGGCTGCCAGCACCTCCTCTCGGCCCTGACCCTTTCACTCTGCGGGGAGGGAACACACTCGCAGGTCACTGTTGGCCTCCAAGGATCAACTGAAGTCAGGAGCCGCTTCCCTCTTCTGGGACCCTCCTGCCCTCTCAGCCCCTTCCTTCCACTCTCCGTCCCCCATGCTGCCCAGGCTGCCTCTAGCTGCCCTGTCCTCCTGTCTTACCTAGAGAGTAAAGAATTCCTTTGTTGACCTCTGCAGGGAACACTCTTTGCCTTCTGAGAACTTAGGGGACGAGGCAATGCTTATTTCAGGATAACGGCTCATAAATGATAGGGTTTTAGGTACAGTGCAAGCTGTTAAAGGGAAGGCGTGACCCTCACAGTTCTCCTCAAATGACCATTCTGTCTCTACGCAGGACTCACCCTGAGAGGAACGTGGGGCTTTAGGAAGCTCAGGGAAGGATCTTTCCTAATGAGGGTTTGGGGAGGCTTCCAGAGTCCTTCTCTCAGTATGGGACCTCCTGGGGGGCTCGTCTGCTCACCCTCAGATCCCAAGGGCCAGGTCTTTAATCCTAGCGATGCTGGGGTCAGAAAAGTGCAGAGACAATCAGGAGTCTCCCAGAAACACACTCTCTGTCACACACACACTTTGACCTCGGGGAGTGAAACTCTTCCACACTAACAGGAGGAAGTTGATGGTATGTGTGTCTTCACACTGGGCACAAAGGTGATCCTGGGCAGGGCAAAAACTGCCCAGCCCTACCCACCTCCTCAGCCCCACATGGGGCCCTCTGAGGAGAGAAGACGCTGCCCTGAGTTCCAGGTGCTACAGTCCAGGTGATGAGCCAAAACTCCCACCAGAGAACCCTTCATTTCCTAATTCTGTCACCCCACAAACCTTTACTGCACACCATGCCAGCTGGTGCTAGGCCTGCTGGGCCCACAAGTGGGGGAAGGCGGGATGAAGGATGGGAAATGGCCTCTGCCCTGGAGGGAGGGGGTTCCCAGGGCGAGGCTGCCAGGTTTGCGTGGCAGCTGGCTGAGAGGTCAGTGACACAGTGAAGGCAGAGGGACAGGCAGGCTTTGGCCCCGCAAGGGCCTCTGGAGCTCGCGCACAGCCAAGTCCCTCTGTGGAGTCAGGTCCTGGCCAGGCATCCTACTGGCTTCACACTCAGCCCAGTGGTGGGGCACCCACCCCTACTCCAGCCTCCTACTCTCCTGGTGGGTGGCCCTCCCTCCTGCCCATTCTACTCCTGAACCTGTCCTTATAAGGCCACCCGCTCAGGAGACGTGCGTTCTGTGTCCTCTGGGCAGCTGCCCACACAACGTCATCTGCTGTTTTACTGCTCGAGATTTTTAACCTATGATTTTATTTTTTTGTCATTAAGAAAATGTTTCCAGGTTGAGCAGAGACATTAACTGGGTGCCAGATGAGGGCAGAAGGATGAATGCCAGGGTGCTTGGGAGCCAGGGACCCAGGACTGACAGCCCCAGGGCATGACTTAGCCACATATCCCAAATACCGCAGTAGCTGAACCATTCCAAGAACTCCAGCAGGCCCCGTGCGGGCCATTTCCCCTTAAGTGACACCCACTGAGTTGGGGGAGTTGACCCTCCCCCAGCTGTGGACCATCTTGTGTTGTTAGAGTGCCCTTTGGTCCTCTGCCCGGTTCGACCGCGGGCTGGAGCGCTGGAGTCTTGAGTACACACGTTGTGGGGCAGCCTCAGTGGGACGGTGAGCAGCTCCTGATGCTGTGGACTGTCCATTTCCAGCCAGGTGCGCTGGCCTTCCCAGGGAGTGCTGAGCTACCAAAGTCCTTCCAGTAAGATACTGTTCTCCTGAACTTAGCCAAAGGTTTCCCTGGCTGACAACCAAAGCACCCTGCTGGGTGCAAGAGAACATGAGTAAAGGTAGTGGCAGTCAAGTGGGGCAGAGAGTGTGTCCTGTCTCCCTGCGAACATAGAGGAAGGTGTGTTAAGCTGGATGAGAGAACCTTGGGGTGAAGCTGCCACCAGGAAGGACGCTATCTCCATCAGGGAACTCACCTTGTGGTCCTAACTGCTGCAGGGGCTGGCTGCCTCCTTCGCTCTACTGTGAGGCCCTGGGGGCTGGGGCTGAACCTGGCTTGTCTCTCTGCCTCTGTGCCTGGCACAGCTTCTGGTTAGAGGAGGTGCGCAAAGTTCAAAGAAGAAGAAGAAACAGAGTAGGGGGAGAGGGCAGCCCGGAGAGTCACCCAAGGAATGGCCCATGCTGAAAGGGAGGTGCCTTCCAAAGGGTTGTCACCGAACTCCAGCTGAAAGAGCCACCAAAAGGGATTCAAGGAAGCTCTAGTACTCGGGATGACTACTAGTGAGGTCATTTCCAGGAACCAAGGCAGCCACCGCCGTTCCTCGGCGACCAGACCTCAGAGCCTGGAAGGACTGCAGGGCTGGGGCTGAAGAAGGGATCCCAGTAGTTGCTGGGAGGGTCCTGGTGTTGATCTGCACAGGCCCCCCGGTGTCCACGGAGCGGAGTGAGGTTCCAGCTGGTTCACACGCCCCTGTGCTGTGCTCCTTTGGAGACCACATGGTACCTTTTGCATGGCAGTAAGGCAAGCAGAAACAAGCGTGGGCTGCTGTTCTTGAGCCGTCCAGGAGCAGTGGCCACACGCGGCAGTGGAGCAGACTGAGCTCTGAGAAGAGCAGTGGGTGCTGCTGGGCAAAGCTGCCACCACCCTGTCCCTGTGATGAGGAGCTTTGTTTTGTCACACCAACCCCAGGCCTGGTGGGGGCAGGTGGCCCATGAGACCGTCTAGAGGCAGTCCAGAGCTGTTTTGGGGGTTCAAGGTAGGAGACTGAACCTAAGAGAAGTGTCTTTAGCTCCCCAGGAGTGCAGGGACCTCAGTTACAGGGCTGGGGCCCATGGGTCACAGGGACGCCACCTTCTCAGCATCTGGATCTTCAGTCAGACCCAGGGCTGGGAAGGCCGTCTGCACAGGCCAGGTGAGAGGACTCACACACTTGCCCCTCCACCCAGCACTGTCCTCCCTCCACCAGAGGGGGCACCAGCCTTTGTCCCTAGGGTCATATTCTGGAGAAAATGCCCTAATCAGGAGGGACGATGAGAGATCTTTTCAAGGCCAAAACTCTTTGGGGCTCCCAAGTACACCAAGCAGCCATGAATTGCCTTCTCCATCTGAAGCCAGACTGCCCGCTATTGCCAAGACGCTCCGCTGCCCATGCCTGAGGGCAGGGAGGTTTCTGCTTCACTGACGCTGACAGCCAGGCCCTGCTCCACACCCTGTCTGTGCTCTCTCATTTACTCTCCCAACAGCCCTTTCCGTTTAGGTTCTGCTGTCCTCACTGACAGACGCCCACCTGAGGCTCAGAGAGGGTAAGCAACTGCTTAAGATCACACAGTCAGGAAGTATTAGAACTGGATCAGAATCCAGGAAGTCTGAGCCACAACTGGAGCCTCCCTGCCACTACACTGGCTTCTTTCACAGTGAGCCTGTACACACGTTCCCCCACCTGACCCCACAGCAAATGTATGCACCAGACACATCTCAACCACAGATACAAACTGGGGCTCAGAAAGGTGATGCAACCAGCCCCACATCACCCAGCAAACAGGTGGCAAGGGTGGGCCTGAAGCAAGGATCCCCAGGGCTCCCTCTATGTACCTTGCAGAACCCCTTGGATAAATCTGGTAATAATCTGGTCCAGCCAGGGTGGTGGAGGCCGGGGCTGCAGGCCTGCCTGGCCCCTCACTTGGGAGGGGGTGACAGAAGCTGTGCACTCTGGAGCTCATGCCATCTGGTTCGGTTTCCATTCCCAGCCACTCCTCAGAGAGCTTCTAAAGGTCAATTTTTTCCCCTCAAATTCAAGTGACTTGGGAGGCAAGGCCCTGGCTTCTGGTCACGGAGGCACCGCCTCTGCCTGTAAGACATTCCTCTGGTTCCCATAACCGTGTGATCAGGCAGAGGCACTGAGATGGGCATTTTCCAGTATAATGTGCCCCAGCCAAGCCACTTGGTGACACGGCCCAGAGAGCTGAGGGTCAGAGGGGACAGGGCCCATGTCCAGCAGGGTCTTGGCAGGAAAGAGATGGCACACTCAAATCAGATCACTAGAGGAGGGTCGAGGAAAGAGGCTGTTCACAAAGGGTGGAGGGCCCCTAAGGGATAGTACAAGGCTAGTGAGCTTGGGGCTTCACCACTCCCGCCTGGGCAGGAGGGAAGAGAGCAGCCACCTCAACCTGGAGACAGAGGGCTGTCAGGAAAGGACCACCCGTCAGCGGCGGGGACTTGAGTCAGTGAAGGAAAAAGGTCAGTGCAAGATCACCCCGCAGGGAGGGAGCCAGGAACTAAGTTCCCTGACTCCACACCCCTCCCCACTTCCCACCTTCTGCTGCTGCTCTGTATTGGGAGCCAGTCAAGGGAGCCCAGTGATGTCACCCAAACAGGACCACCTCTCGGGGTGTGGAGCAGGAGAACGGAGCGGATCTGGAGGGACAAGCTGATCTCGAGGGACAAGGAGCCGTCAGCCCAGGGCTGAATGAGGGGCTTGCTATCTGAATACAAAAAGCAGGTCTTTCAGTCACACTCACTGCCTCAAAAACTCGCTGTGGCTCCCCACTTCCTACAGAATAAGGCCCCAGTTCTCTAGCCTGGCATTCAAGGCTCTTCACACACAGACTCCAGCCTACTTCTCTGGCCCCATTACAGGTACTTTACATAATCTGCACAGTGACTCTGTAACAGTCTCTCATCATCGTCTCCATTTGCCCAACATCACAGAGCTGGCACGTAGAGCTGGAATATGGACCCAGGTCCCCTGGGTGCCATTCTGCTGCATCATGAGCGATAAGCACAGACTGCTGGAACACGGTCCATTCACCAAAACTGCGCCTTCTCCACAGTAACGGTGTCAATAATGGGTGGAGGGGAAAGTGTGAAGAGGAACCAGGAGAAAGAACTTGGAAGGTGAGGACTGCATATGCTGGTCTAGAAGCTCTTATTTCACCCTCAGGACAATCCTCCTGGAATTATCATCTCTGGTTAGAGCTGAGACACCTTCACTCTTTCATTTCAGCAACTTTAAGGAATTTACCCATGGTCAAACAGAAGTCCCTGTCAGAGCCAGGGTTTGCTGCAAAATCAGCTGGCAGGCAGGCAGCACTGTCCCTCTGCAGAGTGGCACCTACAAAGTCCTCAGTCCCTCGTTTCCACTGCAACCCAGTGTTAGCTCCTTCCCTAAGCACCCGAAATTCCCTTTGCTGATCGGGACTTTGCGGTTAGGCGTATTTTTGTAAGACTCCTGTTAGAATGAAAATATGTTACCTGCAAAGGGAAGCAAGTTGGGCCAATGGTTTCTGATTTCCTGTAGAGTTGGCAAAGTGTGTGTGTGTGTGTGTGTGTACGCATGAGTGTGTGATTTGAAGGGCCCAGGTGCCCAAATACCATTAGAGATTAACTCCTTTGTCTCTACCTGCTGAATCTGAGTGCTGAATGGGGTGTGTGTGTAGAGGAACTTTCCTAGAAAAAATAAGGATGGAAGCCTGGAATCAGGGAGGGCAGCCTGAGGATGGGTCACCATAGGGAAGTTCTTTCATGAATGCCCTGGAAGGCAGCACAGGAAATAACATGTGAGGATGGGAGGAGGATTCCAGAGAAGCAGGCTTTAGGTTGGGTGGTCCACTTGCATTGCTGTGTCTCCAGGAAAGTTGCTTGCCCCTAACCCGTGACCTCGCTTTCCTTCCCTGTGAAGAGAGGGGTGGAACTAGAGGCTTATACCCTGCTCCAAGACCCTGCAGCCCAACAAAAGGCCCATTTTCCCTTTGTTAGTTACTCGGATGCCAGAGAGAAGGGCTCCCTCTTTTCATGCTTCCCCAGTCCAGCTGGGGCAGAATCATGAGAGCTGCAGAGGATGCTGCTGGGACAAGACCTCCTCCAGGGGGTCCTGTATCCCACGTCCATTACTGGCCTGTTGGGGGCAGCCTGTCTTCCAACAACTGTGTCTCCCACCAGCACAGTTCATTTGCGCCGTTCCTGGGATGTGACAGCAACTTGAAGCAAAGTAATTAGGATGAAAAAGAGGCCCAGCTCCTTGGGGCCAAAGGAAAATAAACAGAGCAGCCCTGTGTGTATTCCGCCGCCAAGAGGAGCCATTCTTCACGGGATGATTAGCATTTCCAATCCCAGCTTCCTCCCTTCCCTTGAAAGAAGAGAAGTGACCCGTGAGCTGCTGCTTTTCTCAGATCCCACTCTTCCCAAGGTGGACTGGGAATCTGACAACTCATCACCTCCACAGAAAAGTCTTCCCTGGCCACCTGCCACAGCCCTGCCAGAAATGATACCCCTGTCCTCTGAAATCTGAAAACCTTTCTCTGTACCTCTCCCATGGAGTTTCCTTGACCGACTGATCAATTGATCAATTCATTCTGTCAACAAACATCCGTCGAGTACCATTCATTCATTCAACAAATATTTCTTAAGTCCCTACTATATAAATCATCTCTTAAGCTGCCTACTATGTTCTAGTCATTGTTCTGAGTCCTGATGAGACAGCAGTGAACAAAACAGAAAAAAACCTCCGCCTTAGTGGAGTCAAATGTTAGTAGGAGGAAGCCAACAGCAAACAAGTGAAAAGATAGCATGGAAGATGATGCTAAACGCTATGGAGAAAAATAAAACAGGAAAAGGGAGAACACACAAAGGCGGAGGTAGATTTTAAATAGGGAGGTTAGGAAAGCCCACAGGATCGAAGTGACATCTGAGCCAAGACCTGCAGGGGCTAAGTGAGGCAGTGTGCAGGCAGACACCGGCCACAGGCCCTGAGCTGGGAGTGTGCCTGGTGTGTCTGAAGAGCGATGAGGCCAGAGAGGAGTGGGAGATGAAGTCAGGGAGGAAACAGGGTGGGAGAGTCTGAAAGGACTTTGCCTTTCAGAGAGGGAGCACCATGCTCTGACCAGCGTTTTGTTGAACTAGGATGGCTCTGGCTGCCCTGTGAGCACACTGAAGGGAAGCCAGTAAGGAAGCGGGTCCTGGGTGGAGGACAGGGGTGGGGCAGCTTCTCTGCCTCTGCTGGGCGGGCTATATAAACCAGGTAAGATGATTTCAGGCAGAGGAAGGCTTGGGGTGCAGGACACCCGGAGTCAGGGGCAAGGAGAACGTTTGTGGAAGACTGGAGAGAGCTCCAGAGAGTCGGGCTGTAGGGCTGCCACCAGGTTCAGGAAAATGATCCCTGCAGCTTTAAGCTGTGTGAGTGTAGGTCTCTCAGAAAGGACGGACTTCTCAGAGTAAACCTCTGGGCTGGGACCGAGAGATTTCAAACCCAGCCCTCTGAGCTCAGGAACTCCTAAGTGTTTCTGTAATTTGCCCAGCTGCGCCTGGTTTGTGCCCCCACACCTGCATGCAGCAGTCAAGCCGAGGTGCTGAGGAATGAGAGGCTGAGAATCCCAAGTCCTGAGTTCAGGTCCCTCCTCTTCCACGTGACTCTTCCGTGTGACTCTGGGTGAGCCATTCTGGCTTTCTGCTGGTTTCCTCACCAGCACCCCAGGCACAGTCACCATCCCTGCTGAGAACGGTGGGCAGTTGACATGCTGACTGTGGGTGGCGCAAAGCCTTACTTGTGAGAACCCTTAGGCAGAGAAGGTTACAAAAACTGGTTTACAAAAGCTCCCCACACTTCCTGAGATGAGGGAGTATCGGTGAACGTGCAAATATCCCCCAGGGCCTAAACCAGTCATTACCCGGCTGAACGGGGCTACTGGTCTTCCAGGTCTATCCTAAGGGAAGAGAACTAGTTAACTTTCCTATGGAAGAGGGAGGAGAAAGGGCTGAGTCCAAGGGAACAAACGAACCCCCAAAAGAGGTGGGGATACACAGAGAAAGGCAAAAGGGAGGGAGTGTTAAGGAGACCGTTGGAAACACCGTGTCCATCTCAGGATGTCGGCCAAGCAGTCATGCAGCACATAAGACAAGCCTATGGCCCTGGGTTCACAGCCAGGTTCTGCCACTTCCTAACGAGCCTCTTCTAATCACACGACCCTTGAGCTTTTTCCCCTCTATTAAGCTGCTGGAGTAGGGGTGTTGCCAAACTATCTACCATTTAAAATTCTTAAAAGCTCAAGCAAGTCAACTGTGGGAAAGCTCTCTGTGAACAGTGTTGTTATTATGCACAAAAGGCATCTCAGAAAGGGCCGCCCTGGATGAAGGAACAACCAAATGCCAGGAGCCAGCAGGCCGGGGCTGAACAGCCTCAAGTGCAGACAACGCTGTGGGATGAGAGAGACTATGAGCTGATGGATCACGATGTGGCAAGTCTCAGGTGTTCAGCACTGGTCAGGAGGCACGAGCAAGGAGGAAAATGCTCTGTACTGTTAGGAAAAGTTATCTGTAACTTGGAAGTAAGGCAAAAGGAGGATTCTTTCCTTTCAGTGTCACTTTGGGACAGGGTTGAACAGAGAAGAGTTATTTAATTTTCAAGGGGAATGTACCTTTGCCTTACAATTTACTATAGATTAGAGCCCAGACTTTGTGAAGTCACATGCTAACTTGTAGGCATATGCACAAATACGTACATGCATGTATGTAAAGATGCAAAGGATTTTTGTTCAGTAGAGAACCAAAAAAAATCATGCTTTTGTCCTGTAAGGTATATACCAGTTTTGTCTCTAACTTAGCAAACTTATTTTAGTATGTCTCTTCCAACTAAATACACAAATCTGTCTCTCAAACGCTCTTTCAATCAGCTTTGCCATTCTTTTTGGTTCGCTTATAGGTGAGTTAAATAAACCTTTGATGTGTGATAAAAATTACACTTTGAGGCCAGGTACAGAGGCTCATGCCTGTAATCCCAGAACTTTCGGAGGCGAAGCAGGAGGATTG
>NW_012100320.1:3257269-3267559 GCF_000951045.1 Mandrillus leucophaeus | reverse complement strand
GGAAGGAAGGAAGGAAGGAAGGAAGGAAGGAAGGAAGGAAGGAAGGAAGGAATGAATTACACTTTGATAGAACTACAAGTGAGGAACTCTTGTTGCTATGCTGTGTGGCTTTGGGCCAGTGGGTCAGTTTTTGCCACAAGAAGAGGGTACCCAACTCCCAGGCCCAAGGTAGGTCTGGAGGGGGAAGACAGATGTGAAAGTACCTTGTACATCATTCACAAGAAGAAAAAGTCAGGGTTTATTGTTGAGACTTATCAGACTAGGCTACTCCAGAGCTGGAATGTCCCAGGCTTCTGAGGGTGGCATTCTCCAGGCTTGGGACATAGGCCAAGAGAAGAGGCAGCTGGGGCAGCCCTGGAGCAAGCCTCCATGCCCCGGAGGTGCCATGCCGACACTGCATTCTCCACTTCTGATGAGGCCAAGATTCCCCATGGGCCTCAGGTCCTGGGGGATGGAGACCAATCAGGACCACCCAGAGAAGTCTTCCCAAGGCCATGGAGAGGCTGGAGAGGGCTGGGACAGGCATCTGCCCAAAAGCCGGAGCTGGGGATTTTGATGAAGGAATGAGAGTCCTCATCCAACAACAGAGGTCAGCACTAGGTTGCTAACTGGTGGCCTCTGTAGCCCGGGTTCTTTCAAGGCATCATCATTTTAATCATGGACAGGGAAGTCCCCCAGCTCACTGAACATGATCTCTGCCCTTACAATCCGCACACGTGGTTGTGCACACACAATGATGTTACAGCCAGGGGTCCAATGAGCAATGCAGGCAGCCCAGGTCAGGAGAACGAAGAGCTGGGTCAGCCAATGCTGCACATAGGATGGTAGAGCACTGACAGGGAGAGAGAAGGAGACAAGGCATTCCGGTGAGGGGAATCGCGAAGGCCAGAATAGGACAGAAGAGAACAAACCTGCAGAATGTGGAGGAGGGGCTACAACCGAGGAAGATGAGGCAGGATTTGGCTCACACCTGAAGTCACGTGGGTTAACAGTCCACTGCCCCTGTGGTGATGGCAAAAACAGGGTGGGCAAGGGCTTATACCTGGGTGCTCCCCTAAGGGTCCCAAAAGGGAACGTGAAAAATTCTCTCACCCCCACAGGTCTTACTCCAGGCTCAGCTCAGTCACTATCTGCTACAAGTTGGCCCAGTCTCACCACCTCTCCAGATGCCCCAACTACTGCTGCTCTGCCGGTATGGCTGGACTTGCAGAGACCCTCCAGATCTGCTCCAGCCTTCCCCAACCCTGCTTCTCTTCTGAGCTCTCAGCCTCTACGGTCTGAGCCTCCCCTTTCAGCAGCTAATGGTATCCTGCTCACCTCCTCCATAGAGTTTGCACACTCTCCTCTTTTCTGGAGTTATATATTTTTCCTCTTCCTATTTTCCCTTCGCCCTGATTTCTTCAGCACTTTATTATACTGTAGGTGGTTTTAAATTTTTTTGCATGTTGCCTTCAACTCTGTGGATCAAGACAAGTGTGTGTAAACCTTTTTGTTGTACTGTAACTGTTAAGATTTTTTTCCGGTTATCCTCTAAGCTTCCTGGATCCCTGTGTGGCAACTACAGCTCTCATTAGGCATAACATTGTATTGGGCATACAGTAGGTGCCTAATTCTTGCCTACTACAGGCAGTTTGATTAACATCACTTAAGTCACTCCCAGTCATGCTCAATCACTAGCCCATTACATACAAGCCTGGATTATTCAAATCCCAACTCCCCCTACCCTTTTCACTGACACTGTGACCCACCAGCTCTCAGCAGAGCCCAAGTGATTTGATGGCATCATCGCTGCTCCCTGAGCTGCTTGAACATGTCCACACCACCAGAAGGCACCAGACCTGGGTGTCTCAGTAGAAGGAGGAAAGTTACCAGCTACTTCTAAGGCCGGCTTCACACACTCAGCCATAACTCAGGGAGGAGTCGCGGCGTCTCCTCCCTCCTAAAGCCGGCCCAGAGGTCACAGTTCTGGCGTTGTCGAAGCCACAGGCCCAGGGGCGCCAGCAGGCAGCCTTAGGAGAAAGGTTTGCAAGGAGCCGGGCCGTGGGAAGCCGGCTTTCTCCCTGAGCAGCCGCCAGGTGCCGCCCTCGATGGCGTACAGCAGCGTAAACATACGGTTGACCGTATAGACGGTGTCGCCGCGCACCACGGCCGTGAAGAGCGCTCCCTTGCTGTTGACGAACTGGCCGGGCAGCGCCGTCCACTGGCCCGTGGCCAGGTTGAGACAGTCGATGGCGCAGTGCAGGAAGTCGTCGGAAGGTCCGTTGCGCACCACGTAGAGGCTGTCGCGGTGGGCCACCATGCAGTGGCCATAGCTCTGCGGACGCCGCAGGTCGGCCACCGGCAGCCACGCGTCGGTCCGCGCCGCGTACTCCACGACGGCGGTGGTGTCGGCCGGCCGCCACAGGCACACGAAGAGGCGGCCACACGCCTGGGCGCAGGGCACGCCGGCGGCCGGCTGCGGCAGGTCGGCCACAAAGCTCCAACAGCCCGCGGCCGGGTCGTAGCGCTCCACGGAGCTGACGGGCGTCCTCTGGAGCTCGCCGCCGATGGCGTAGAGGCGGCCGTCGAAGCCGGCCAGCGCTGTGTCATAGCGCGGCTGGTGCGGGCTGGGGAACTCGCGCCACGTGCCGCCGTCGGGGTCGTAGCAGAAGCCCAGCTCTACCACCTCCTTGCTGGCGCCGCGCACGCCGCCCACGATGTAAAGCTTGTTGTCCAGCGTGGCCACCCCGGCCAGCAACGTGCTGGCCTCCAGGGGCAGCGCGGCCAACGTGCGCCACGCGTCCTCTTCCTCGTCCAGGTAGCACAGCGTGCGCGACGCATCCTCCAGGAAACCGGGCGCGGGCGTGTGCGTGCTCACGGCCACGTAGCTACTGGGCCGCAGGGCCGCCACGTAGGAGCGGGCCTCGGGCAGCGCCAGCTCAGCTGCCAGCTCGCACTCGCCGTCGCGGATGAAGAGCGCGGCACTGTGGAACACGTCGCGCAGGCCGAAGGCGGCAGCCGCGTCGCACAGCAATGCGCAGTTGTCCGACGTGAGGTTGTGCTCGAGAAAGCGCGCTAGCGCCGGCGCCTGCAGGAAGGCGGCGCATTCCACGGCCTGCAGCAGCTCGTCCTCCGCTGCCAGCGCCGGCCGCTCGCCGCGCAGCACCTGCAGCGTGACGCGGAAACCGCCCGCGCTCAGAACGCCCAGGCGCACCTCTGCCGCGCGCGCCTCCCGCATGCCGGAGCGGAAGAGGCCGCGGAAGAAACCGCAGTGCTCAACGAGCAGGGCGCGGTCGGCTTGGAAGAGCTGGCCGCCCACCCATACCTGCACAGGGGTTTCCGGGCCCCGTGGCATGGCGAGCCAGCGGGGCAGAGGCCGCCACTGGGGACTTGGGTTCGCCCGCCACAGACTGTGGGGCTCCCTCGGAGCAAAAACTTCCCTAGGGGCTATAAATATCTCTCCCTGGCTAAAGATAGTACGGCTCATGTGATGTGGTGGCCCGCAGGCTGTATGGCTGCGGGCCCGGAGGGCATCTGGAGACCTGTGTGGTCATTCATTTCCTTAGAAGAAATGGTAATAATAGTGACCATATGCCGTGC
Organism: Mandrillus leucophaeus; assembly: GCF_000951045.1. NCBI lineage: Eukaryota > Metazoa > Chordata > Mammalia > Primates > Cercopithecidae > Mandrillus > Mandrillus leucophaeus. The sequence goes on along the minus strand of NW_012100320.1, from coordinate 3,263,980 downwards.
ACCTGCAGCATGCCGGCACACTGAGGGCTGCTAGGGAGATACCCATTTCTCCTGCATCTTTCCAGCTGTGTGCCCTCGTGCGAGTGTCCTAACTGTTCCTCACGTTACAAATGGGGCCAGTAGGCCAGAAACAGTGGCTCACGCCTGTTATCCTAGCACTTGGGGAGGCCTTGAAGGGTGGATCACCTGAGGTCAGGAGTTCGAGACCAGCCTGGCCAACATGGGGGAACCCCGTCTCTATTAAAAATACGAAAAAAAAAAAATTAGCCGGGCGTGGTGACACGTACCTGTAATACCAGCTACTTGGGCTGAGGCACGAGAATAGCTTGAACTCGGGCGGCTGAAGTTGCAGTGAGCTGAGCTCGTGTTATTGCACTCCAGCCTGGGCAACAGAGTGAGGCTCTGCCTCAAAAAAAAAAATTAAAAAATTAAATGGGGCCAATAACAACACCTATTTCACAGTCTTGGGACAACATCTGAAATATCCCGGTTGAGGGTGAGAGAGTTTAGGTAGCTTGTCCGGGGTCATTCAGCTAGGAAGTCGCTGAGACAGAATGAATACCCATCTCACCGCTTAAGCTCAGAGGAGTGGGACAGGCAAGTTGGAGAACAAGGCATAAATGGAGCAAATACGTTGGGCCAGACTGGGGTCCAGGACCAGGGTTTTAATTTGGCTTGGGCTTCTGACCCTGACTCTAAGCCAGTCCAATCTCTTTTTGAGTCTCAATTTTCTTCTCTGAAAAATGGAAAAGGTAGCAACCCTGCTTTGCAGATGAGCATCCCATAAAGCCCCTGAGTTAGGATGGGAATGGGAATTCCACACTTGCTGCGATGCTCCAGATCCTGGGAAAAGGAGTTGGGGCTGCCTAGGGGATCATAGGCCTGTGGATGGGAAGAAGGGCTTCCTAAAATAATAGCTAACACTTTAATTGCATTATGTGTCAGGCACTATTGTAAGCACTTTATATTAACTCCTTGCAACAATCCTAGGAGTAGATACTATTATTTCTCCCCCCATGGATATTATTCATTTATTGCTTATAGCAACACTATGAATTAGAAATTAATGGCCTTATTTCATATATGAAGAGACTGAAGTGCCGAGAGGTTTAGTCACATGGCCAGAGAGTGGCACACCTAGGCCTGGAATGCAGCCAACCTGATTCTAAAGCAGGGGTCCCCAACCCTGGGGCCACGGACCTTAGGAACCAGGCTGTGCAGCTGGAGGTGAGAAGTGAAGCATCATCTGTATTTACAGCCGCTCCCCATCCTCTTTACTGCCTGAGCACTGCCTCCTGTCAGATCAGTGGCAGCAGCATTCGATTCTCGTTGGAGGGTGAATCCTATTGTGAACTGCGTGTGGGAGGGATCTAGGTTGCCTGCTCCATATGAGAATCTAATGCCTGATGATCTGTCACTGTCTCCCATCACCTCCAGATGGGACTGTTTAGTTGCAGGAGAACAAGCTCAGAGCACCCATTGATTCTACATTATGGCAAGTTGTGTAAGTATTCATTATATAAATAATAATAGAAATAAAGTGCACAATAAATGTAATACGCTTGAATCATTCTGAAACCATCTCCCCTCCGCCGTCTGTGGAAAAACTATCTTTTATGAAACCAATCCCTGGCGCCAAAAAGGTTGGGGGCCGCTAGAGGGTATGGCTATACCACTGTATTTTTGTTGGTGGTGGGTTTTTTTTGTTTGGTTCGTTGGTTTGGGGGTTTTTTTTTGTAGACGGAGTCTCACTCTGTCACCCAGGCTCGTGTGATCTGCCTCTTGCGTTCAAACGATTCTCCTGCCTCAGCCTCCAGAGTAGATGGGATTACAGGCATGCACTACCGCGCCTGGTTAATTTTTGTATTTTTAGTAGAGACAGGGTTTCACCTTGTTGGCCAAGCTGGTCTTGAACTCTTGACCTCAAGTGATCCACTTACCTCGGCCTCCCAAAGTGCTGGGCCATACCACTGTGCTGTGATGCCTCTCTGTGCTACAAATGCTGGGCAGTCGCCTTGTGTCAGGAGGGCATAGTTGGAAGGCACCTCAGGCTCATATGGTTCAATCCTTTCACTTACAGTGGAGGGAGGTGTGCTCAGGGTCTTGTAGCTTGAGGCAGACAGCCCCAGGCCTCCTGCTGCCCATTCCATGGCACTTTTCCCACTACACAGAACTTTTCTGGGTGACCAGCTAAAACTATGGGTCCCAAAATGGAGCTTGGGATGGAATGGAGCTTAATAATTATCTCCTCCTGCTACCTTATTCTAAGGTGAGGAAACTGAGGCCCAGACATATGTAAAATGGTATCTGCCATTCAGATGTGCAGCTGTCCCATCCTTACCTGCAGGCCTTTTTAGGGAGGATGAGGGGCTTGCAATGATCAAGTAGAAGGTGGGAAGAGGCAGGGGAACTTCTCTCCCCCTTAGGATATATATGCATAGATCCTCACGTATGAATCTGCAGAACCAACACGAATGTGCCTCCCCTGCTAGGGAACTCTCATCCAGTTCACTCCATCAAAGCAGTGATGGGATGTGGGGACCACTTGTGTGAGCCTGGGAAGCCAGAGGCCTGGAGGAGGCAGCCAGAAATATCTCTGACTCTCTACCCCAGGGACCAGACAGGAAGAGGAGGAGGAGATGGGAGGATGGGTGGGCAGGAGTCCCCACGAATACTATCCCAGGCCCTCTGCCAGCTTCTCTCTTTCCCCGAGGCCAGATATTGGCTGAATGGCCTGGAATGTCCAGGCAGCAGGCATGACAGTCCCAATCTTGGGGACCAGTGGGCTCTCAGTGCTGGGTCTTGACGGTGTCCTTGCTGGTGGCCTTAGTGGTAGGGAAAGGGTGTCTGACTGTTCCCGTTTCACAGATGAGGAAAGAAAGGCTTAGAAATGAGCTGGGCTTTTCCTTGGTTATGAATGGGGATGTGGGCCTGAATCAAACCATGCCCACTGACCCCAGCTGCCACTCTTCACCTGCACTAGCCTTGCCTCAGGGCAGGGAAACAGTTGCCTTCTCCTGGGGACAGGACTGGAGAAGGGCTGACTCCCAGGGGGCTGGGGCTGCTGCATAGTCCTGGGACCACAGTTCCCTCCCAAATGGTCTGTTCCAGACACCTAGTAACTGGCAGACACAACCAGATGGAACCATTGCCTGGCCCTCTCCTGAGAGCAGGAAGAGGAGGGAACGCAAACCCCTCTTGGCTGAAGTTTGCTCTTGGCTTGATGTTTTCCAAGTCTAGCCCTGCCTTGAGTGGGCTGGGGCTTGGGCACACACCCAGTTTCCACCTCCAGCAGCCAGGCAGTGGGGAGAGGGTCATCCAAGGTGGTGGGTCATGTTTTCCTGAGGCTGGGCTGAGGATCAGCCCTTTGGTCCCGCCCCCAAGGCCCCAGTGGGGTGTTGCCTGCAGCTGGGGAGAGTTTCCTCCTCCTGGACACTGAGTGTCCCTCTGGGATTTGGAGAGGACAAGGAACTATCCCGGCTGTGGGCAGCCCACAGAGTTCCCAGGCCCTGCTCGACCCCACACCAACCTCCCTCTCCACTCTGCATCCCCCACACTGTGTGAGGTTGGGGATGGGGGCAAAGAAAGGAGAAAGGAACCTGCCTCAGACTCTGAGCCTTTCTAGAGCGCAGACCCAGTGTTGTTCATCCCTGTGTTCACAGTGATTGGCACACAGTAGGCGTCTGTTAAGTAGATTCTCTGGGGCGCTAACCTGTGGAAGTCTCCGGTCTGATAGAAAAGATATAACCCTTACCCTGGGAGACACCCCCACTCTTTGAAGTCTGATGGGAATGCCCTGGCCCTTCCCACTCATGCACATAGGTGTTTCCGCACATAGAGTAGTGAGTGGCTTGTACTGCCTGGACCTGGAGGAGGAAGAGCACTGGACTGGGAGTCAGGATTCCTGCCTGGGCTCTGATACCGGTGCCACCACTGACTTACAAAAGCTACCCAAACTCTTCAGGCTACAATGCTTCATCTGTAAAGTGGAATTTGAATCTGCCTTTTGTTCAGCTTTGACATCTGAATTTATCATTCAACAACCACAAAAGTGGTTGTCATGTTGTGCCTCCAGAAGAGGCAACCACATCACAAAAGGGGACCAAAAGCTTAGCTTTATATGAAAGGGCTCCTGGGGGTTGGGTGGCAAGGGTAGGTCCTGCCATCAGAAAAACCTCACAGGCCCTACATGTCTGGACCTATATTTGCTCCAGTCGTTCACTACAGAGATATCTATTGAGCACCTGCTGTATGCCCACTGCTGGGCTTGGTGCCACATCCTCTAGACTTTGAGTGCCTGGGGGCCTCCTATGAGACCCTTGATGGGGGTTGGTGGTAGAGGGTAAGGAGAGTTGGGTTACTTGCCCTAGCAGAATAACCTCTCTCTTGATCTGAAGTGTACAAACTTCTGGTCACTAAATGGTTGTGACTTCTTTGTAGGTGGATGAGAAATGTGTGCTATTTATATCCAGAGGAGTAGACGGAACTAACCTCTACTTTCTTGGGACATGGGCCAAGCTCTGGATAGGACACATGTTATCTAATATACTTCTTGATATTGTCCCTGCTTTATTTTATTTTGAGACAAGGTCTCACTCTGTCACCCAGGCAGGAGTGCGGTGGCACAAATACAGGCTTACTGCAGCCTCTGCCTCCTGGGCTAAAGCTATCTTCCCACCTTGGCCTCTGATGTAGCTGGGACTATGGGTGCACGCCAACATGCCCAGCTAATTTTTTATATGTTTTTGTAGAGACAGGGTTTCACCATGTTGCCCAGGCTTGTCCCTATTTTAAAGATGAGGAACTGAGGCCCGGAAGGGCAAAGTAGCTTATTCCAGGGTCTGACAGTAGCAGCCCCTAGCTGAGGAAACTGGGGATGGAGAAAGGGATGGGTCACAGCCATGAGGTGGGCACTGTTTTCCTCCTAAGCCTCAGAGGAGGGGCAGACTTTGAGAAATGAGCTGTAACAGCTGAGGGCCCCAGTAACCAGCTGGCCACCAGCCTAAATAATCTCTGAACTGGAAGAGAAATAAGGGTCATCTTACTGCATCATGCAAGTCACAAAGGAGTCTCCTCTACGACACTTCCTTGCAGTGGTCACCCCCTTGGTTGCTGCCAGTGTCAGGGGAGAGGGGTTCAGTTCCACCAGAGACACTCCCTTCTAACTATGGACAGTCAGATGGTTACAGAGTTCACCCTCAGACTGAGCTAGAATCTTGCAGCTCCCATCTCCTGGTTGGTCAAGTTTTAAAGATGAGGAAACTGAGACCGGATAGAGGCCAAGTAACATCCCAGCATCACACAAGCTGGGAAGTAGCAGAGCTTAGGTTTACATGCAGCTGGGCCCGTGCAGGACCACAGCTAGCCCTGTCTCCAGCAGTCTTCCATTGAGATTGATTCTATCCCCACAGGCCCCATCTGGAACCAGTCTGTCTTCACAGGACGGGGCCAGCCCAGGGATGTGACTGGAACTTGGATCCCACTTTCTCAACTCCTACAACTCAAAGGAAAACCCTTGCCATTAGCTGTGTGACTAATTCTGGCCTGACAGTGTAACCTAAACAAATTCCACCCGATACCTTAATAACACAGCTGGTTTACCATGATTTCCCCAAAACACAACTAGGCTGAGTCAATATTCATGTCCTGGCCAGGAAAATAATTGTTCTTCATTGAAGAGTCGTTATTACCGTCCAACTCTGACCCTGGGCCCTGCCTGCACACCTGGTTTTCCATGGTTCTTCTGTGGGTGGGTGGGTAGATGAGTTAACCATCTGGGGGAAGGGGAAGGAGAAGGGCTGCCGTGAGAGGTCTCTGAGGCCCCCGTGCCTTTCCCCACTCTAACCTGGTGTGTACTCCAGAAGAGATGCCTCACAGGGTTCTAGAATGTATGCAGGCCTGGAGCCCAGGGCTGATTCTGTCACTCTCTATTTTGCCTCATTTTCCCCTTCCTTTAGTGTTTATAGATGGGGACACCAAAGCCCAAAGAAGCAAGGTGACTCGCCCAAGATCACTCTAGGGAAGGAGCTAGCACTAGATCCTAAGTGTACAGGTTTGTGGTGTGGGCCATTTGTCCTGTCTTTGGTATGACCAGATTTAACCTGAGTCCCAAGGGGAATGACCAGGTGACCCATGCCAGGCTCACCACCAATCCCAGAATTGCTGTAGGCAAGAGGCAGTGCCAGGTTTTAGAACAAACACCCCATTTACACAACAGGCCACAAACACATGCAACTCATTAGCTCCCATTAGGGAGAGACAGTAATTCAGAATGGATTAGGTTTCTTGAAGCTGAACCCATACTGGCCCTGAAATGTTAGTAAGGGGTTTCTCTCCGCCCCACCGCCTCTCCCAGAAGCCTGGATTCTGAATGGGTTCTGCAGTGAGGCCTCTGGAGTCTTCACAGGAAAGGGCAGAATAATGTGATTGGGAATATAGAGTGCCAAGGCTGAGCTAAAGAAAGGGCAAGGCTTGGAATTGAACCCGGGAAGCTTCCTGGAGGAGGAGGCGGGGCTGGCTTGGTAGAACAAAGGGAGGGGTGGATTTTCTTGCTGGTGAAAAGAGATTGAGTGGGAGGTTCAGGGAAGAGTGCAAACATCCTTTCCCTCTCTCCCCCTAACCCTGAGGCTCCCTCTCTCTGCTCCTTCCCAGCCGGGTCCGGGGACACTCAGGAGGGTGACGGGCCAGGTCCTCGAGGCCCAGCCCGGCGGT
>NW_012100320.1:3255020-3256289 GCF_000951045.1 Mandrillus leucophaeus | reverse complement strand
TCTGCCCCCTCCGTCCAAGGCGCCTCTTTGAGCTTAGTCGCAGCCTTGCTACTCCCTGATTAGGCTTCGGGAAAGACTTCCCGTCCAACCCCTCCCCCTCCACACCCCCTCCCCGTGGAAAGGAGCTGGTGAAATCACTAGCTGTTGAGATTTTTCAGGGAAGGTCCACTCCCCAACTCCCATTCCCATTCCCTGGGATTCTGGGACAAGTTGTGCATTCTTATCAAATGTGTTTGTTTCAAACCAGACCCCTCTCAGCTTTCTGGAAACACATTGGGTTATGGTTCCAGTTGCCTGGGATTGTCCTTGATGAGCCAAGATCTTGGGCTTCCATTGAGATAATTTGTGTCAACACTGAACTCTGCCACTCCTGGCCTGCTGAAGGAGGGAGGGCAGAGGGGGTTCTCCACTGACTGTTTTTCCAGTTTTAGCCATTACTGATGGCCAACCCAAGCTCAGCTGGCTGTGGGTTTCCTCCCCAGTGTTCTGTGAGGCTCGCTGGGGGCCGACTCTGATTCTGAAGCCAGCCCCACTCCCGTCGGAGAGGGGACTCTGAGTGTGGTTTTCCTACAGAAGGGATTACCCTCTTCCTCTGAAAGATTTGCCCTTTGAAAATCAGATTGTTATCCGTAGCTCTGTAACTGGTACCGTTTAGCCAGTGACTACATAAAAGAAAGAATTTAAATTTTAAAATATGTATTCCCTGAGTATTAGTTTGCAAACTGACACTGTTACGAATCCTAGGAAAGAATTTTAAGGATTTTATTCACAATATCACTTTTTTTTTTTTTTTTTTTAAAGACAGTATCTCTGTCATTCAGGCTGGAGTCCAGTGGTGCGATCACGACTCACTACAGCCTCAAACTCCTGAGCTCAAGCGATCTTCCCCCTCAGCCTCCTGAGTAGCTAGGACTACAGGCACACCACCATGCCTGGTTAATTTTTCTATTTTTTTTAGAGATATGGTCTCACTATATTGCCCAGGCTGGTCTCAATACCCCAGTCTTGGCCTCCCAAAGCACTGGAATTATAAGCATCACATTACTTTTCTTTCTTTCTCTTTACTTCTTTCTCTTTTCTTCTTTCCTTTTTCTCTCTTTCTCTTTTTCCTCCCTCCCTCCTCCTTTCCTCTCCTCCCTCCTTTCCTCTCCTCCCTCCTTTCCTCCCCTCCCTCCCTTCCTCCCCTCCCTCCCTTCCTCTTTTTTTCTTTTTCTTTCTTTCTTCCTTTCTCTTTTCTCTTTTTCTTTGTTTGTTTCTTTCTTTCTTCTC
>NW_012100320.1:3239327-3254340 GCF_000951045.1 Mandrillus leucophaeus | reverse complement strand
GTAGAGACAGGGTTTCACCGTATTAGCCAGGATGGTCTCGATCTCCTGACCTCATGATCCACCCGTCTCGGCCTCCCAAAGTGCTGGGATTACAGGCTTGAGCCACCGCGCCCGGCCTGAACATTACTTTTTGAGGGTCCAGCATAGTAGTTGGCTGGTCCTTGCTTTATGTGGCTACACTCTGAACCAGAGAGCTTAATTCTTGAGTTTTACATTCTGCCAAGATACTCGTGATGAGTGTAGAGGCCCCAGAGAGAGCCAAGACTTGCGATGTGGGAGACCAGGACCAGAGTGTGTTTCTTCCGGACACAGAACTCACCTGGACCTTACCTGGAAAGCCCAGGCGCTTGGGGATTTATACCCTTCCCAAGGATCAACCACTGTGATCAACTCTGCTCGTCCTGTGTTTTTGGCTTATAGCCAAAGCCTGGAATAAATAGCCCCATATTTCAGAATCTCTATGACTTGTCCAGGGTGGGCGATACCTCCCTTCAGTTGAGGTTTCACCAGGCTGACTCTAGGGTAATGGTTGCATGGGTCCTGACCCCTAAGTTCATACCTTCACAAACACCCCTTAGGCTCGCCACTCATTGCTTTCCTTGCCATTAAGAAAAATTCCCGGTGCAATTAGAGGCATTTGGTTCCCCATATTTCTGGTTTCCTTCTGAGCCTCTCAAACCAATTCCTCAGTTCCCTAGCTTCATTCTCTGGGACAGCTGAGTTTCATGTCAGTCAGGGATCACAGAGGTTAGATAAGGCCTCCCTAAAACGAGGGGCCAGCAGCTAGACATGGCAGCAGAGATGGAGCCAACCTCTTTCTGCTTCTTGCAGCCCTGACCGTGAAGTTTCTGACCAAGAGGTTTATCAGTGAATATGACCCCAACTTGGGTAAGAAACTACTCCTCCCTGTACCCTCTGCTGCCTGCGCCCCACCTGGAGTGCTCCCCTGGGACCTACCCCGTGGGTGGGCACTGACCAGGACTGCATGTCTGGGGACAGAAGGGAGAAGCCGCCAGGATGACCCAGCCCATGGGGGAAAGTGTTTTAGGTGTCAGAAATACCCCTTCCACAGCCCACCCCAGACAATTGGGGGGTTGGCCTAATTCACAGAACTAAGAAAGGCTGATTTACCCTAAAATATGAAGTATGATGGAACTAAAAAAATAAAAATAAACATAGCAGGACATCCACATCCAAACAGGTAGTATTCTTAGGCCAGGCGCGGTGGCTCATGCCTGTAATCTCAGCACTTTGGGAGGCTGAGGCGGGCGGATCACCTGAGGTCAGGAGTTAATGACCAGCCTGGCCAACACGGTGAAACCCCGTCTCTACTAAAAATACAAAAATTAGCCTGGTGTAGTGGTGTGTGCCTGTAATCCCAGCTTCTAGGGAGGCTGAGGCAGGAGAACTGCTTGAACCCGGGAGTTGGAGGTTGCAGTGAGCCGAGATCGCGCCACTGCACTCCAGCCTGGGCGACAGAGCAAGACTCCATCTAAACAAAAACAAAAACAAAAAAACCTCAGAAACAAATAGGTATTGTTCTTCAGGATGGTCAGTGTTCTCTTCCAGAAAAGCTGGGCAAACATTTGAGGAATTCTCTAGTGGTGCTGGCTTCTGAACCAGTTTTTTAACTATATGAGAAAACAACTCTTGTTTTTATCACTGCGTCATGGTATATTGGAAAAAGGAATGTTTCCGTGTCAGTCAAAGCTGGGTTTGAATCCTACCAGGCTCTGCTCCTTATTGGCAAACTTGAGCCAGTCAGCTAACCTCTCTGAGCTACTGTTTCCTCATCTGTAAAATGGGCATTAAACAATACTTATCTCAGAGAATTGCTGTGAGGATTAAAGAAATAACACATGTAAAAGATCCAGCATAGTACTTGACCCACAGTAGGCACTCAATGCATTTTTGCTTTTCCTTCCTCAAATGGCTTCCTGTACACAATGGCTTAGATTCCCTTCTAAAACAAATCAAAGCAGGATTTTATTAGTAGAAATGTTGCTTAAAGCTCACGTGTATAACATTTGTCTATTGTAAACTGTTCACTGAGAGCCATAAGGTGTCTGGATGAACTTAGCCTTTTGAAAATGGGTGTTGTAGTCTTGGATTATTTTCCCCATTCATACAAATCAAATAAAGCATTCCTGGGACCCCTGACAGCCCTCCAAAGAAGCCCAAGGCTCTGTGACACAAGTGGAAACCCCCTGCACTGCCTGCAGCAGGCCCCTGATATGGTGCTCCTGCCGCACCTGGAGGGGAGAGCTCCTTACCCTAGTGGTGCCCAACCCCTTAGTTCAGGCTGGAATCCAGCACCAAATCACAGTGTTGGAGCAGGCAGAGACATCATGGCTATTTAGTCCCCTGGTTTAAAAAAGCTTTTCCTTAGGTAGCAGAATCCCTTCTTCCAAATTTTAAACAGAACCCCAGCGTGTCAAACAGAGAGAGCAAAGGGGTTCCCGTGGATAAGTCAGGGATTCAGGGCAGGTGACATGGTGACAGTCCCTAAGGGATTTGTTCCTCGAAGCTCTGCTTGATCCCTGTGCCAAGGCCTTGGCACAGCCCTTCAGTGCTACAGTGGAGGAAACAGGCCCAAGGAGCTGAGGACTCTGGGCCAAGGTCACCCAGAGGAGGCCCTTTGGTTAGCAGAGGTCAGCTCCAGAGAGAGGAGGACACAGGACGCAATGGTGTGCTGGCCGGTGAGGTGTTGGGAGGGGCCAGAGCGTGGAATAGAGATGGGGTGGAGAAACTGAGGACAGAGGTGAGGTGGGAAGACAGGAAGGAAAGGCACACAAGCAGACATGGTGTCTGGGAAAGGACAAGGGAGATTCCCAAGGACAGGGCCTCAAAAGACATATTCGGCCTAATTCAAATATTGCATGGGTCATGCTTATACCAAAAATTATTCCTTTTTGTTTGAAATTCAGATTTAACTGGGCATCTGGTATTTTTCCTGGCAACTCACCTCCAGTCTCTCTTCCTCCCTGCCTTCCAATCCATCCTGTCACAGGGTCCCACCGGATGAGCCTATTACAGTGGTGGTTTGAGCCTCCTGATTGAGTAATTTTGGAGTTCTGACCTGGTAGTGGAATGCGTGGGCAGACTGTCTGGGAAGTGGGCAGCCTCACAATGGTCAGTCCTCTCGGCATGTGGTCTCTCACACTACACTGACAGCCCACGAGTCAGAGAGCCAACCAGACGTTCTCCCCTCAGACTCTCTGGGAGGCCTGTGCCACTCCTCGAAGGTTCTGCTGAGAAGGGCCTGAACATTCCGGCCACTGTCCCATTGTTGTTTCCAGCAGCAGCAGCAGCAGCAGAGACTGAGACGAGAACCTTTCCTTCTGTGGATAAAGCTCTCCACCACCGGAGAGCTAGCCATCAGTAATGCTGGTAAAACCACTCTCTATGCCCTTCCTAGGTCTTCTGAGAGCCTCAGCTCATTTGGTGAGCCTGGAGGATGGAGATTCATTCCCGTTTCCAGCAGGTAGCACAGTACTAGCCTCAGTGTAGATGAGCGTTTAACTGTGGGGGTAAATTTTGGTTTTAGGATTACCCTTTAAAGAAGAGCTTCTATCATGATCCTCATTTTATAGGTGAAGACATGGAGGAAGAGAGGGTCCAGTGATTTGCCTTAAGATTATGGAGACCCTCAGGCACAAAGGAAGACCAGGCATGGCTCCAGTTGCTCTCCGCCAGGAGCAGCCTCATGTCATAGAGGGCCTGGAGTCAGAGGTCTGTGTGGCACAGGGCCCTCTGAGATGCAGTTTCCCCATCTGGAAGATGGGACCAATAGCCTGTGCTCTGACTGTGTAAGAGTTGCACTGTGTTCTGGGGTATGTCTCCTAGAGCTGGTAGGAGCTGAGAGATTCAGTGTCTGTGGAAGGGCTTTGCCTGTGCTGAGCCCCACAGGAGTGGGCAGGGGTCTCCAGGAGAATATTCTCCTCTCCCAGAAGGGTTGACCATGCCTCATCTGGCTCAGCCAGGGGAGAATGTCAGCTTCTTACTCTTCTTGCCCTCCTCCTCCTCCAGCAAGGATATAGGCACCATTTCTGAGGCAGCACCCTATATACACTCTGATGTGAGCTTCTGTGGTGCCATTTAAAAAATTATTACTGTGAATGAGAAGAAAACATTGACAAATTCAAAACTTTGGGAAATGACTCTTCTCTCAGCACAAAAGTCCATAGACTATTAATTAGAACCAGGTGTTAGGAAGCCCTTATATTTAAGGACACCAGAGTACTCTGAGGCAGGGACTTGGTGATAGGAAGTCTGGACATTACTGTGACTGGGAAAGGAGCCCCTCACTCTTGCCCCAGCCCCTGAGGCCCATCACCTCTTCTGTAAAGGGAGGCTGGACAGTATGAGCGCCAAGGCTTCTTCCAGCTCATACAGCCATGTTCCACATCCCTGCCGGACTGGGCGATTCTGATCTTTCCTCATACTCTGCCCAGACAGAGCTGGAGGGCAGGCTGATTCACTGAGCAGTCACGGGGTGAGGGAGTCCCAATGTGAACACAGCCCAGCCTAGAAGCCCTGAGTTCAAGTTCCTACTGCTGATTAGGTGCTGTGTGGCCTTGGGCGAGATCCCTTCTCTGGGCCTCACCTTGTCATCTCTCTACAATGGAGCTAACAGCAACCTTGAAAGGCTGTCCTGCTGTCGGCAGGAGACCAAGGGTGGGCTAGCGCCTTTCACTGGGCTGGGCAGGACACTGCACCCATTGGGGGGAACCCCTAAAAGGGGTGCATCTGACATCTTTGAGTGGAAAATAAAGACATCTGAAAGAGATGTAAGCAACTAGGGGCAGCTCTTCTTGGACTAAATATAGTTAAACATTTGGAACATAGTTTCCATTAGATTTTTTTTTGTCTTTGCATAAGAGCAGCTATTTATCCAAGTCCCCAAAGCAGGCTGGGGACAAGAAGCTGTCTGTGATTCATGCTGGATGCTAGTGGACCTGGAGAGTGTCCAGACTGGCTTGGCTGCCAGTAGCCCTCAGAGAGACGTGTTTGACTATAAATTCAGCCAGGGTTGGGAGTGTGCCCTCTCACAGTGGGTGCTGCCAGAAGGGCAGAGACCATCCCAATTCTGCCAAAAGGGGTCTTCTTTAGGGCCACTAGGGGCAGGGGACACCTAGGGAAAGGTAATAACCAAGTACACTCACACATGTGGGCCAATGACACAGGCACAGATTGGGGTTGGGGAGAATGACTGCCAACATGGCCGCGAGCTCCTCTGCATGCCTGGCCACTTGCTGCCTTCTCAGATTTGAGATCATGAGAACTATATGTGTGTGTATATATATGTGTGTATGTATATATATATAGTAACAACTCGAGAAATTCAAATAAGGTCACTAGTTTGGTTCATAGTATGGTATCAATGTAAGTTTCTTTTTGATCATTGGGCTGTGGTTATGTAAGGTGATGACACTGGGGGAAGCTGGGTGAAGAGTACACAGGAACTCTGTACTATTTTACAACTTCTATGTCAGTCTAAAGTATTTCAAAAGTAAAAAAAAAGAAAATCACCTGGGAATGTGATCCTGCCCTATTAACTTTGGAGAACCATGGTTCCCACTGTCCTCACCAGGCATGTGTGGTAAGCCAGGCCCCATGCCCAGGGGGGCCCATCGAGTTCTTACAGAGCCCTGGGAGATGGGACTGTTAAATGAGCTAATGTCAAGCACTTAGCACAGCGCCTGGGACAGAGGAAATGCTTGGAAACTGTTAGCAATGTTATCATAGTGTTCCTGTTTTAAAATGAGGAAACAGCCTCAGAGAGCTGAAGTGATTTGGCCAAGTCACAAAGCTAAAAAGTTGCTGACATTGGGTTTAATACCACATTCTCCAACTGAAAACTTCTGACTACACTAGACTGACTCCCCTGCTGTCATGTTGACAAGGATTGTTTGTAAAACCTTCTTGGAACTTCTAAAGGGGGTCTGACTGCCGTCCTTCCATCGTATCATGTACTTCTCTTTTCCCTTGTCTTTTCTCCCACTGCGGGCAGGAGGGTGGTCGGAAGGGAAGAAGGTGGGAAAGACTGGGGTTCTGGGATAGAGGGGCTAGCAGTGCTGCTCCTGAGCCAGCCTGTGCTGCTAACAGGGTCTAGGGGTCACACACTTGGCTCTATCCTGCTGGTTTTGTGTGTAGGTCCAGAACACAGTCCCGCCCCCGAGCCATGGTCTGTGAGTAACCACTGATGCTGAGTCCTGCAGGTGGAGCAGCATCTCCTTGGTGGGAGGGCCTGCCTGTAGCCTCCATGATTGTGAGAACCAAGGACTTTCCAGTGGTCCCAGCCCCAGAGCAGCTCCTATGGTCCCCCAAGGCCACATGGGTCTAGCACAGAGGGAAGCTCAAACTTACACCCAAGGCACTGTGTCTGACCTGGCTAACCATCTGTGTTGTAGAGGACACCTACAGCTCCGAGGAGACCGTGGACCATCAGCCTGTCCACCTGAGGGTCATGGACACTGCAGACCTGGTAACATTACCTCCATTACCTATGCACTGTTGCGAGTCACTGTGGCCTCCTGAGAAGTCCTGGCCCAGAGCGCGAGGCCTCAGATGTGCATTTAGATGCCTTTTAAGCTCAAGTTTGCTGTGTAACCCTGAATAAGGCACTTGATCTCTGTGGGTCTGAATCCTTTCTTTGCCAAATGAGAAGGATGGGATGGGGCCTGGAGAGACATGATGGTTGCTGGCATCTGCTCTGAGATCTTGTGCTGTGGAGCTCTGTGCCTGTGCACACGAGGAGGCAGGTACACACCTGTTTACACAGATGCTCCTGGTGAGATCCCCTTAGCCCAGGTCTCTCCCACACACAAGTCTCCACCCATGTCCTCACCACCCCCTGCCAAGGCTGGATGCCAGTTACTCTCAGAAGCCAAAGGGGCAGCATGAATCCAACCCAGAACCAGTGGTGCCCAGGGACAGCCAGGTCTCTGTAGGGACCATGCCAGAGTCTTTGGCTCTGGGCCCAAGGGGCCAAGGTCTTCAAGTCTCTGGCTGGGTGGTGGGAGGGAGGTTCATGAGACAATGTCTCCTTTCACACCAAGCCAAATCCACACTCAAGTGCCCCTTTGAAAGGGCTCTGCTGGGAAACAATATACAAAGCCCGGGGAGTGGGGAGGTGGGATTGGACGGCTCAGGTGAAGGCCTTTACCCCAACCTCTCTGCCCCTCCTCTGGTGGGGCTTCTCTCCTTCACCCCAGGACACCCCCAGGAACTGCGAGCGCTACCTGAACTGGGCCCATGCCTTCCTGGTGGTGTATAGCGTCGACAGCCGCCAGAGCTTCGATAGCAGCAGCAGCTACCTGGAGCTGCTTGCCCTGCACGCGAAGGAGACACAGCGCAGCGTCCCTGCCCTGCTGTTAGGCAACAAGCTGGACATGGCTCAGTACAGGTGAGCACGGCCTGCTTGGCCCTTGTCTCCAGAGCTCGCTTTCTTCGCTTGTAAGGGCAGGTGGCATCTTCAGGGATTAGTGGGCTGCTAAGAACAGTCATCCCCTTGAATTGAGGTAGAAGGGATTATATGTTTGTCTGTTTGTTTTCTGAGATGGAGTCTCACTCTGTCACCCAGGCTGGAGTGCAATGGCACCATCTCAGCTCACTGCAACCTCCACCTCCTGGGTTCAAGTGATTCTCCTGCCTCAGCCTCCCCAGTAGGTGGGATTACAGGTGCCTGCCACCATGCCTGGCTAATTTTTGTGTTTTTAGTACAGACCGGATTTCACCTTGTTGGCCAGGCTGGTCTTGAACTCCTGAACTCGTGATCCACCTGCCTCGGCCTCCCAAAGTGCTGGGATTACAGGCGTGAGCCACCGTGCCCGGCCGAAGGGATTATGTTATAAAGGTATTGTAGATGTTGGTCTTCCAGGCAGCCAAGGACTTGAAGGGAAAGGTTTCTGGGTCACACAGGGGCTACACCCTGAAAGTCAGAAGAGCAACCACTCCTTCCTCCCTCTTGGGTCTCTGTGGATTCTCTTGGATTCACCCTTCTTGCCTGAGTCTATCCTGACCTTCCAGCCCCACTCCTAGCAGCTGACTGATCTAGTGCCCGATTCCAATTCTGATTGGCTCCTTGGTCAGGTGTCTGCTCTAGTCCAACCGGCTCTCCCTTCACCCAGACCCAGCCTCCCACACTCACTCCCATGGTTGACTGGGCTGACGGCGGGTTCTCTTAAAAAGGGTTGGACTCAAATCAGAGGTCAGAGACTGGGCCAGAGGACACATTACTGAAAAATACTGCAGCCATATTTTGCTTGGCTGGCATAGTGTCTTAAAAGACCTAGAACTGGAATGCTTTGAGGTGGGGCACGCTCTCTCCAGCCGACCCCGGGCCTCGCCGCTCCCCATGGTTTACCTCCACCCTCTCCACACATTCAAGTTGCCTGCCTGGCCCTGAGGCATTTGACACTGTGATGCCTGAACTTAATGAGTAATGCCACTGAACTTCTCCAGCACTGACCTTTGTCATCTGTGGCCAGTCTACCTTCAAGAGATAGCCCCTTCCACCAGCCACTCATCCCTCCTTGTTCACGGGTGGTCTGTCCTGCTTCCCTAGGCCCCGAGGGCATATTGACTGGTGTTAACAAGGAGGGGACCCTTTGTTTAGAACGGGTCAGATGGGCAGTGGGAAAAAGAGAGGTGTGGGGCCGTGAAGGGGGACTATGGTGAGAGGCCTTCAAAAAGATGGCCAAGCCCTCAGACCCAGGCAAATTGTGTCTCCGTGAATGAGGGAAGTCATGTGACCTGAAAGCTGCTGAAGGTAGTCTTTGAGGAATCGCAGACCCTCTTAGGGGTCAGAAAACTGGATTGTGAGTAGGCCAGTTTCAATACAGGGAAAAAACTACGAATCACTCTTTTGACTCCAGTCTTTGCCAAAGAGATTGTCTAAAATGGTTTGGGAGCAAATAACAAAGAATACATGCTTAAATGAAGCTGATCCCACCTGTTCCCTAAAAACAACTTAGGACAATGTATTCCTATTTCATTCTTCGATCAAGTCCCGAGTTTAGTAGATTGAGATTCTGGGAAGCACAAGAAGTCTAACTTTTAGCTGAGCATTGGTCATTGTCTCCCATGACTGTCTCACTGTTTGAAGGGTAAAATCTGGGTTAGGTTGGTGCTTCCCAAGCCACTGATAAAATTTTCACTAGGATGCAACAAAATAAGAAAAAGAACAATGTTCTGTGCCTCTGTCACCCACTCACACACATGCACACACACACGGGGTTTGTGTTTGTGAAAATTCATTATTCAAGCCCCCACAATGACAAAGTTGCAGATTCAAGCTCATCATAAAAGCACATAATAGCAAGTGTTCTTTCCAAAACGGTTCCTCAGGAAGCGGTGAGCTTACTGGCAGAAACCAGCCCTGGGTGGGGAATAGATTCCATGCCTCTGACTCGTTTTGTCCCAGTCACTCACTCTCTCTGAGACTCCCCCCACCATGGAGTGGCACCCGGGGCAGCTAGCCCACTCTCAGCCCGTGCTCCTGCCAGATCAGCCCTGGGCTCAGAAACTTTTCCTGCCATGGCCCATGAGTGCCTCCTCTCATCTAGTGGCTGTGCCATTATCCTTGGCAGTGAGCAGTGGGACAGCTCAGCAGTAGGGCAGGAAGATGCAGCCAGTGAAATCTCGGCCCCAAGACCTCAGGGACCCCCCTGTCTCTTCCCTCTTCTAGACATCCGACCTACGCAAGAGTCAGTCTTCTTTTTCCTCCCACCTCGATTCCCATGGCTTTCAGGTCAGAAACTTCCACGACCTTCCCAAGTTTCGGATATTCTATCCTCCCTTCATGGGAGGTGGTGTAGGACCAAGCCAGAATAGGTGTTGCCCCCTCTCTCCTTTTGCCCTCCTCACCATGAAATGTTGTCACCCCTGCCCTCTCCTGCCTCTGTCCTGGAGAGGCAGACAGAACACCCCAGGAGCCCTGAGAACTCTGCCAACCACAGGCTTCTGGAGTCACCTCTGTGGTCTAACCCTTCAATCCAAACGACTGCTTCTCTCTAGAGCTGATCCCACAAGCCAGAGCTGTGGGTGGCCCGTTTCCTGCCCCAGGGACCCATGTTGGGGTAGAGAAGAGATGGGGCCGGGAATGGCCTGCTTCCTCCAGTCACAGGCAGGGTTTAGCATAGGGGATTTGGAGTAGCTTCTTACCCTCATCCTCACCCCAAAATTCTTGCTTGGGTGACATCAGCTACCATTTATTGAGCACTGACTCTGTGCCAGGTACTGTGCTAAGCACTTGAAACAAATTGTCTTTCGTAATCCGAACAACCCTGAGGGGCAGAGGTCAGTAATCCATTGTACCTATGAGAACACTGAGACTCAGAGCGGTGAAGATGACCCCAGGCCACCCAGCTAGTCCATGGGGCGCCGGGTGTAGGAGCTGGTCTGCCTGATTTGGCACAGCCTGCTCCTAACTCCCTGCCTCACCCTGCTTCCTCACCAGGCAAGTCACCAAGGCAGAGGGTGTGGCTTTGGCAGGCAGGTTTGGGTGCCTGTTTTTCGAGGTCTCTGCCTGTCTGGACTTTGAGCACGTGCAGCACGTCTTCCATGAGGCAGTTCGAGAGGCACGGCGGGAGCTGGAGAAGAGCCCCCTGACCCGGCCCCTCTTCATCTCCGAGGAGAGGGCCCTGCCCCACCAGGCCCCACTCACCGCCCGGCATGGGCTGGCCAGCTGCACCTTCAACACACTCTCCACTGTCAGCCTGAAGGAGATGCCCACCGTGGCCCAGGCCAAGCTGGTCACCGTGAAGTCATCCCGGGCCCAGAGCAAACGCAAGGCGCCTACCCTGACCCTCCTGAAGGGCTTCAAGATCTTCTGAGGACCCTTCCCCAGGAACCCCAGGCTCGGTGGGTGGACAGGACTGCAGCGGGGCAGGGGCTGGCTTCTCACCACCGGTTTTTCCCTCTGATGAACAGCAGACCCCACCTCCAGCACCAAGCAGTGTCCCTACACTCAGTTCACTGTGTGAGCTGCAGTGGCAGGCAGGGATGCTGCTTCTGTTCCCTCCAGGCCTTGGTCTTCATGGTAACCACCGCATCTGTGGCCCTGGAGGGAAACAGCCACTGTGACAACCCAGAGACCTGGGTTCAGCCTTAAGTAGGAAGAAATTGCAGTGTCCATCCTGCTGCCATCAGCCCTTCCTGCTCCAGCTACAGTTGGGCCAGCTGTGGCCCTTAGTGGACGGTCTAGGTGGATAGCTCTGTCAATGTCAGGCCCGAGAACCTGCAGAATGACAGCCCTGGGGTCCTTGCGCCACCTGGTGGACGGGAAAGGCAGGGCGCTGCCATTTCAGAGGCCAGAGCCTGGCCCTCCTGTCATCTGCTGACTTCACAGAAGGCCCAGGCTACAAACCCCACAGTTTATTCAAGGAATTCACAGAAGGCCCAGGCTATAAACCCCACAGTTTATTCAAGGAATTCACAGAAGGCCCAGGCTATAAACCCCACAGTTTATTCAAGGAAATCTAGTTAAAATAATCCAATGGACAGCCTGGGCGGGGCGAAGAAGCCCCAGGAAGGGGTATTTCCAACACTTGATGTCTCAATGAGGATAAAAGGGAGGGGGCTGTGGGTTGTCCAATGTAAGGAGCCCCAGAGTTCTTTCACCAGCAGACAGATTCCCCATGTGTCTTCCCACTGTTAAGGACTCTGTCCAAAGAACCTCAGGACCAGCTCCGTCAAGTTTAATGATCCAGGCTGCAGAAGAAAGTTGTCACTCCAGTGAGTTACCCAGGGCTCCAGGGAGCCCACAGCAGCATCAGACCCATCCAGGGGCTACAGGGCCTGCCCCCTTGCAGGTGGAAACACAGTATACCCGTTTGTCGTCTGGTTTGGCAGGACCCAGGACCCTCAGCAATGAGTCTGAGTGTTCAAAGCCCACTTTAGAACCTAAAGCATTTTGGGTTAATAAAGCAAATTTTTGCATATGTTATTTGGTGGTGTCACCGCAGCTTATACCAGGACACCATGGCTCAGACATGGGATCAGGACACTCCTTTCAGATCCCACCGTTGGCAAGAAAAGGCTCTCCAAGGCAGGCAGCGTGGTAGTTGTCTGATTTTGTTTACCACACGCCAGGTCCAAGGGAAGCCTTGCACAGACTCTTAGCAGACAAGCGGGAAAGGAGAGGGCCCTGGTGGGTGGAAGGATTGGGAAGGGGGTTCTGGGCCTGGAAGCCTGCTTCTTCCCCTCTCAGCAGTCTCAGGACTGCTGTTGTATTGCAAACAGTATCTCTGACCCAGTCTTCAGTCTCATTCTGTAAATAGAGGAGCTGAGGTCAGAGCGGGGCTGTGAACTACTCAAGACCACATGCTTGGAGTCCTAGCCAGGCTTCCCGACCCACAGGCCAGCTATGGATTTTGCACTTTTGCTCCAGGCCACTTGTGTGTGTGTGTGTGTGTGTACCACTGCCTTGTGAACAAACTATGCAATACCACCTGCTCACTTCCAGGAGCATTTTAATAAAAGATTTTTTTTAATAACAGAATTTTAGTTTGCTTGCAGTTCATTCATTGTATCTGCTAAAAAAGAAAGGAAGGAAGAAAGGAAAGAAAGAGAGAGAGAGAAAGAAAGAAAGAGAAAAGAAAAAGAAAAAAGTGGGCTGCTTGGGAGAGACTGTAAAACCTGAGAGGTTTCAGGCCACTGAGCTGAGCCCAGATCATGTGCCTGGCTTAGGGTGGGACTTCTCTGAACCCTCACTAGCTCTCAGTTTCTGGTATGTCTGGAAGGAAAACTGACAGCACATCTCTCTCTTTTAACTCGAGTTCCACCTGGGCTGAGTTTGGCTTTTCTGAGAGCAAAGTCTCTCTTAGGTTGTTTAGGCTGTTGTGATCCTTGGTTCTGGCCTCATCCAAATGCGGGACTTCTGGATTTTCTTTTTCTGGTGGTTGCATCTTTTGTTTTCTGGAGGGACAGGGAACAGTGTTAATCAGGGGGGCTGAGTGGTTGGGGCAGGACTGGGTCTCCCAAATGGCTTAAAGAATCTGAAGGGAAAATTCTGTATGCAGTCTGTATGCAGTTGGGGGAGAAGTGGCAATAGTTGGATATTCCCTCAACAGAGAAATGACTTACGCTTGCGTGTGTGTCATTTCAGGGAGTCCTTACTGTCACCTGTGAGCTCAAGTATCATTGCCACCCCCCCCTCCGCCGCCACCTTCCAAGTGAGGAAATGTAGTTCACGGAGGCCAGGTGCAGTGGCTCATGCCTGTAATCCCAGCACTTTGGGAGGCTGAGGCGGGTGGATCACTTGAGGCCAGGTGTTTGAGACCAGTCTGGCCAACATGGCAAAATTCCGTCTCTACTAAAAATACAAAAATTATCTGGGTGTGGTTGTGCCTGTAATTGCAGCTACTTGGGACACTGAAGCAGGAGAATTGCTTGAACCTGGGAGGCAGAGGTTGCAGTGAGCTGAGATTGCACCATTGCACTCCATCCTAGGCAAGAGAAAGACTGTCTCAAAAAAAAAAAAGCTAAGGATGCACATAGTTAGGGTGTGCACTTAAGCCTCCTGACTCTTGAGTCCTGTGTTCATTTCACTTAACCACACTGTCTCTAACCTTGGACTGTTATCCTACTTAGCACAGGTCCTTGTTACCACACACCTCATCCCTCACACTACTGCAGGAAATTTCTAACTAATCTCTCTGCTTCTGGGTGTTTCCTTCTCTAAACCATCCTAGGCACAACACCAGTCATGTTTCTAAAACCCCATCGTGTACACATCACTCCCCTCCCCCAACCACCTTCATTGGCTCCCACTACCCACTTCCTTAACCTTCTAATAACTCTCACGAGTCTGTCCTCTCTCCAGATTGATTTTATTCAAGGTATCCCTAGATTTCCTGGCCATAGTGGAGGGACCCAGTGGGGGTAAGCTGTCAGCCCAGAGATTCTGCCTGGGTCGTAGGGGGAACAGGTCTGCTGTACCTGTGGACAGCCACTCATCTCTGAGTTGACCTTGCTGAGGTGCATGTGTCCTGACAGGGTGAGAGGGGCAAGCTCCCCTTCTGAATGGCTACACTCCTCCAGGTCATGCCTGCTTCCTGTCCAGGGCCAGGGGGTAGTAATCAGGGACTGTTGCTGTTTTTTGTTTTGTTTTGTTTTTAACAGCTTTGGGTTCTCGAA
Source organism: Mandrillus leucophaeus (assembly GCF_000951045.1). NCBI lineage: Eukaryota > Metazoa > Chordata > Mammalia > Primates > Cercopithecidae > Mandrillus > Mandrillus leucophaeus. The sequence goes on along the minus strand of NW_012100320.1, from coordinate 3,240,198 downwards.
GGACACTGAAGGCTGAATTTTGCTGTCCCAAAGGGTAGACAGCCATTTTCCCTAAGTGACCCCTCTCTAGATTTCCCTCTGGGAAGGCAGGGCCTCTACCCCTCAGAGACCACCTCATCCCCCCAGGACCAGCTCCTCACCTGCTTGCCTGGATGCTCCTTCCCAGGAGGAACATGCTTATCATGACCACCACAGCCGCCAGGGCAAGGATGGAGTGATTCCAGGGAGATGCTGGGGAGGGACACACAGGACAGAGCCCTGAGGAGTGGCCAGGCACCTCTCAAGCCCACTAACAGCTGGGCCCTGGGCTCAGACCCAGCTGACAGTATCAACTGTCCTTTGCGTGGAGACCCTAATCCAAGATGAGCCCCTTGCCCTGGGGCACTCCCAGTGTAACAGGTGGGAGGGTGGAAGACACAGTCTCTACTCTGGAGAAGCCCTAATCTAATGGAGGAGACAGTACTGCAGCTAAATAACAGTGGGGCCACAGGGGTGAAGGGCAGAGGCCTGCAGAGGGCAGGGGACAGGTGGGCCAAGATAAACTTCACAGTCTTGAGTTTTGCCAGGGGCTGGCACAAGGCAAAGAAAGAAGGCTGGGCGCAGTGGCTCACGCCTATAATCCCAGCACTTTGGGAAGCTGAGTCAGGTGGATCACCTGAGGTCGGGAGTTCAAGACCAGCCTGGCCAACATGGTGAAACCCTGTCTCTACTAAAAATACAAAAATTAGCTGGGTGTGGTGGTGTACCCCTGTAATCTCAGCTACTTGGGAGGCTGAGAATCACTTGAATACAGGAGGCAGAGCTTGCAGTGAGCCAAGATTGCGCCACTGCACTCCAGCCTGGGCAACAGAGTGACCCTGCCTCAAAAAAA
>NW_012100320.1:3235683-3239222 GCF_000951045.1 Mandrillus leucophaeus | reverse complement strand
AAAAAAAAAAAAAGAAAGAAAGAAGGCAGGGAGAAGGGTGGAAGGAATGGCAGCTGCCCACAGAGAATACATAAAGTAACTAAACTGAATGTGGATACTCAAGATTTGTCCATACTGTACCAAAATGAAGGAGGGTCCAGCCTCAGAGCTTTTGCATTTGCTGTCCTCCCTCCAGGAATGTTCCTCCCCCGAATAATCTGCATAGCTAACTCCTTAGTTTCCTGCAAGTCACCTTCCTGATGATAAAAATGTTACCTTTTTAGTGAGGCCTTCCTTGACCACATTACTGCCCTTGCTACATACTTCCTATTCTCTTTCTCTGTTTAATTTTTCTTTTTATTATTCATCACCAATGCACTATGCATTTTAGTTGTTTATTTTTAATCCCCACTAGAATGTACGCTCCATGAAGGCAGAGGTTTTTATCGTATTTTATTCACTATTGTCGCCCCAGTGCTGAGAACACTGTCTGGTATAGAGTAGGAGCTTAATAAATGTGGTGATGATTGGAGGGCTGCGTAAATAAGCGACCACACCCTGAGAAAAGGAAGGGGCGGTCCAGCAAGACCCCTCTGGGTACTGAGACACCCCAGACTGAGTCCCTGTCTTGGAGGAAATGTGCCGCCTGACCTGGAGGGGGCGACAGTGTCAGGGCCTTCAGCTAAACTCTGCTCTGTGTTGAGGGGCACACCCCGACCCCTGCCGTCAATCTCTCATCACTTACCATCTTCCACACGAAAAAACCAAAGCATCTCTTCCAGCAGCTCCTGGGGCACCACAGTACCAGCTGGGTCTCCGGGAGCCCCCTCACTGTGCTCCATGCCCCTGCTCCTGGTGGTGTGTACCGCTGGCAACGAGGTCCTTAGGCCCCTTAGCCCCAGCAGCCCTCCTTGCCTCCTCGGTTCTGGCCCCTGGGCAGAGGAGCCCTGAAGACCCCTGGAAACAAAGCAGAGAGCATGACTGGATATCCTACCCGAGTTTGATCTCCCTCCGTGCCCAAATCCAGATCTCCTCTGGCCCAAAGTTATGGGACCAAAACGACCCGAACGAACCCAGGAGCACGTGGAGCCTGGAAGGGCAGAGACTGTAGAAGTGGGGTGACTGAAATCTTTATTAAAAGCCATCGCATGTGTGGAGGAGCACTGATCTGGGAGTGAGAATGACTGAGCCACTGACGGGCTCTGGGACCCTTGCAAAGGACATCTCGGGTCTTCGCCTGTCCAGCGTCCCCACCTGGCTTCTACGAGCCCACAGCGCGCCCACGCGTTGCCGTAGCAATTGTCCCTTGAGTGTCATGCGGTAGCCAATCACAGGCCTGTGTTTCCCCCACGTGTCAAAGGCTGGGCCTATCACGTCTCTCTCCTGGGAATTGGCACGCCTACGGCACAGAGAGGAGAAAAGGGAAAAGTGCCAGAGGCAAACAGCTGCGGGCTCCTGATGCTGAGAGGGCACCCCCTGCCCCGATCCCGAGAGCTTCTTTTGTTTGTTTGTTTTTCGTTTTTTGGACAAGTTATCAGCAGAATTGGTTTCTGTTGTTTGCAAGGGAAGAACCTGAACCCATGCTCTCTGGATAAATCCCTTACTTCGTGTAGGCCTATTTCCGTCCCAACTATTAATAATAAACTGAACCTCAGTCAGTCTCAAAACAGTCAAACATTTTGACATCTTCTTGTACTACCTGTACTATTACTACTTAACATAAAATGTGCTAGCATCCATACTTTAAAAAACAAAAAGAAATAGGTGAAATTAATTTTGACAACATATAATATTCAGGCCAATATTAAAATTACTAAGTTATTTTGCTTATTTGCTTTTTTTTTGAGATGAAGTCTCACTCTGTCGCCCAGGCTGGAGTGCAGTGGCACGATCTCTGCCCACTGCAACCTCTGCTTCCTGGGTTCAAGCGATTCTCCTGTCTCAGCCTCCTAAGTAGTTGGAATTACAGGTGCGTGTCACTACCGCCCAGCTAATTTTTGTATTTTTAGTAGAGATGGGGTTTCACCATGTTGGCCAGGCTGGTCTCGAACTCTTGACCTCAGGTGATCCGCCTGCCTTGGCCTCCCAAAGTACTGGGATTACAGGAGTGAGCCACTGCACCTGGCCCAATAACACATTTTTTAAAAGGACACACATTAAACACATTAAACTGTCTCTTGGGGAGGAGGAGGAAGGGAGCAGGAATGGAGATAAACGTAAGTAAAATAAAACAAGAGAAGGGTTTTGAACAGATCAATTATAAAACATGCCATAGGACACCAAGAAAAAAAGTGTACAGGGAGGATCGAAGCATTCTCAGGCCCCCTCACACTCTGTCACTGCCTTAGGAGCTCAAAAATCTCAGACCCAAATAGCCTTTGGACGCTCAGCCAGGGGCATTCAAAAACAACTGGAATGGCAAACAGCCAGACAGAAAATCGGAGTATCAACAAAAGGACTAGCTTTATATCAGAGTTTCCTCCAGCACTAAACGCTCTGAGAAAACTAAAAAGGCATATCTACAAATTGTAAGGGAAAATATTTTGACACAAATACAATACTGACTTAAGCTTTTCATATGTGAATGATCATTCATATGTCAAGATGGAGACGGAAGTCAGGGAGAAAAAAAGACCTTTCTTAGACTTTTTTTTTTTTTTTGAGACAGAATCTCGCTCTGTCACCCAGGCTAGAATACAGTGACATGATCTCAGCTCACTGCAACCTACGCCTCCTGGGTTCAAGTGGTTCTTGTTTGTGCCTCCACCTCCCAAGTAGTGGGACTACAGGTGCCTGCCACCACACCCGGCTATTTTTTGTATTTTTAGTAATGATGGGGTTTCACCCTGTTTCCCAGGCTGGTCTTGAACTCGTGACATCAGGTGATCCACTCGCCTCAGCCATCCAAAATGCTAGGAATACAGGCCCGAGCCACCGTGCCTGGCCTTTTCTTAGACTTTCAAGGACTCACATGCACACTGCCTACTTACTCATTTGAGGGAGATTCTATCTATCTATCTATCTATCTATCTATCTATCTATCTATCTATCTATCATCCATCCATCTATCTATCTATCTGCCTACCTACCCATCTAAAATCATGGAAAGACAAAGTTACAGGAATGGCCAACAGATGTGATCTTGTGTTCTAGCTCCAACTGACTGTCCAGAGCACTGTCCAAGAAGGATTGTGACATTCCATCAAGTCTCAGATGTAAGAGTGCCTGGATTGATTAGTAGCATCAGCCACAGGCCCCTGTCCCATGTGCAAACCCCCTGAACTCACAGAGAAAAGTGTTGAGAAACCAAACACAATCTTCCTCTAGGGTGTGGGATGAGATTTAGACACATGGGACATGCACGCTGACCACTTCTGTATTGTGTGGTTTCTTACGGGTATATACTACCTTCAAGAGAACAATACATGTAATTCCATTTTAATGTATTTATATGTATATTTTGTCTATTTGTATGCTTTTTTTTTTTTTTTTTTTGAGATGGAGTTTCGTTTTTGTTGCCCAGGCTGGAGTGCAATGGTGTGATCTCGGCTCACTGCAAC
>NW_012100320.1:3233180-3235633 GCF_000951045.1 Mandrillus leucophaeus | reverse complement strand
TTTTTGAGATGGAGTTTCGTTTTTGTTGCCCAGGCTGGAGTGCAATGGTGTGATCTCGGCTCACTGCAACCACCGCCTCCCAGGTTCAAGAAATTCTCCTGCCTCAGTCTCCTGAGTAGCTGGGATTACAGGCATGTGCCACCACACCCAGCTAATTTTTGTATTATTAGTAGAGACGGGATTTCACCATGTTTGCCAGGTTGGTCTCGAACTCCGGACGTCAGGTGATCTGCCCGCCTTGGCCTCCCAAAGTGCTGGGATTACAGGTGTGAGCCACTGCGCCCAGACTTTGTATGCATTTTTAGATGTAGGTATTTATTGTACCTTTTGAGACAACAGTTCCAATTTTGGATATTTAATTAATGGAACTAATCAGATCAGTGTGCAAAGATGCAGATAAGCTACTGTCCACAGTGGAGTGGTTTTTTTTGTTTTTTGCTTTTTGAGACAGAGTCTGGCTCTGTCACCCAGGCTGGAGTGCAATGGCACCATCTCGGCTCACTGCAACCTCCATCTCCCGAGCACAAGTGACCCTCCCCCCTCAGCCTCCTGAGCAGCTGGGACAACAGGCATGTGCCACCACGCCTGGCTAATTTTTGTATTTTTTGTAGAGACAGGGTTTCATCCTGTTGCCCAGGCCGGCCTTGAACTTCTGAGTTCAAGCGACCTGCCCACCTTGTCCTCCTAAAATGCTGGGATTACAGGCATGAGCCACCAAACCTGGCCAAAGTATGTTTAAAATATGTTTAAAATTGTTACAATAAACACATACTGACCAACAAAAAACTAAAATGACAAACTGGATACAAATCTAGAACCCTGAGTCAACCCTCTCTGGCTTTGTCAGATGCTGCAGAAACAAATAACATATTTCTTTCTCTTTTTTTGAGACAGAGTTTCACTCTTGTTGCCCAGGCTGGAGTATAATGGCACCATCTCAGCTCACTGCAACCTCCACCTCCCGGGTTCAAGTGATTCTCCTGCCTTAGCTTCCCAAGTAGCTGGGATTATAGGCGCCCGCCACCACAACCAGCTAATTTTTGTATTATTAGTAGAGATGGGGTTTCACCACATTGGCCAGGCTGGGCTTGAACTTCTGACCTGAGGTGATGCATCCTCCTCAGCCTCCCAAAGTGCTGGGATTACAGGCATGAGCCACCACATCTGGCCAATTTTGTATTTTTAGTCGAGATGGGGTTTCACCATGTTGGCCGGGGTGATCTCGAACTCGTGACCTCAGGTGATCAATCTGCCTCGGCCTCCAAAAATGCTGGGATTACAGGCGTGAGCCACTGCGCCTGGCCAAAGACATATTTCTATCAAAGCACGTATCCAGTTTGCTTCTAGAGTGAGTATCATATTGTCATTTGCATGATTAAACTAAACTTTATGCCTTATTTGCATTTTATTAGTTTTGCCTTTAATGTTCTTTTCTTGTTCCAGGATCCCATTTAGGATGTCATACTGCATTTAGTTGTCTTGTCTCCTTAAGCCCCTCGGGGAGATCCCTGCATTTTAAACAGGGCTTAACCATGTTATTGGACTGTGACTTCTGCCAAAGACCTGGGCCACCCATCCCCAAGGCAAGATGAGGACACTCACCCTGGATCCTGAGTTCCTGAGGACTGCCTTGATCTGCTGTTGGGAGCAGCACCAATTTCTGTATCTTCTTCTTTCTCCTCTTTATGGGAGAACAGGATAGTCTTTGCACTTGAGCTCTCCCAGACAGTAACAGCTGTCACTTAGGGGACAGTGCCTGGAGAGCCTGCGGCAGCTGAACCCATCTGGTAGCTCTGGCCTTAGCACACACCCAGGCCTGGAGCTTTCTCTATCACTCCGGGGTGACTGACCTCTTGAATGAGTAGACTCAGAGTGCAAACAGACTCCACCTGACTTTCACAATCCGAAAGCACCAGGAGTCCAGTGCTTACTTTGTTACGTGTTGGCCTCTAGTAAAGAGAAAACATCCGGATCCTCTGGACAGGCAGGAGAATGAACTGCAGAGGACCTGTGGTCTGTGGGTTCCATCACTGCAGGGGGATATGTGGTGTGCCCACTCCAGGTCTCTATTGCCCAATATCATCATCAATACTTAACCACGGAGCAGGGAGCCAGGCTGGCCTTTTACAGCCTGTGCTTTCTCATAGTGAAGGTCATGGCATCATGTGAATTCCTCACAAGGAGCTGTAAAATATGACCTTTGGAGGTGGGGGTTGGGAAAGGCTGTGTGAGCACCAGTGACCCAGAGAGTAGGAAGCAGGCCAAGGCAAGCAATTTGGTGGGGAAGCAGGAATGAGGTGCTCCTCCCACCAGGGCAGCGCCATTCAACTCTGATAGTCTATGGACTTTTCCATCAACTGGCTCCGTGCATCTTAAGCAATCATTGTTGGTTTAGTGGGGTGCGGGCTTATTTCACATAAGCCCACTCCTATGTCTTTTTTTTTTTTTTTTTT
>NW_012100320.1:3229278-3231788 GCF_000951045.1 Mandrillus leucophaeus | reverse complement strand
ACAAAGACACTGAAGAAATAATGAGCTTAATGTGTCTGGGACAAAAAGGTGGCCAATATAGCTGAATCATAGTGATGAGGGGGAAGTGGCATGGAATAAAGTTGGAGGATAGACAGGAGCGGATCATGCAGGGCCTTGTAAAACAGGGTAAGGAGTTATATTTTACCCTAAAAGTGATGAGAAGCTGCTGGAGGGTTTAGGCAGGGAAGTGACGTGATCTAATTGACATTTGTCTAAGATCACTTGGCTCTCTGGGTGGAAAATGGATTGTAAGAGAGCAAGAGAGGAACAGGGAGACCATTGGGAGTCTGTTATATTCATCCAGGCAAAACATATTAGTAGTTTGGACCAGGCTGGTGACAGTGGAGACGATGAGAAATGGTCAGATTCAGGGTGCATTTTGGAGAGAAAGGTAGTTGATAGATTTCAAGAAAGAAACTCAACACGAACACTCTTAAACACAAAAGGAATTTATTGGCTCATAAACTAGGAAGGGCAGGGTGGAGCTGACCTGAGGCATATGGGAACCAGGAATTTGAAAATCCTTGGTGTTTTGTTTCTGTGGCTCTTTCCCTGCTTTTCTCTGGGTGTCAGGCTCATCACCCCAGACTGGCCACCTCCAGGAAGTTTGACCAGATGATAGGAAACCCAGGCTCACACTCTTACAGCTGCAGGGGAAGTAGTTACTTTTCTTAGCTCTTGTTTAAAAATTCCTGGGAAATGACTCTAATTGTCCAAGCTAAGTCACGTACCCATCTCTTGGATCAATTGTTATGGCTAAGGAGGGGAGTACGACAGATAGCCAACCCAGAGCTCATGCTTGTTGGGTAGCCAGGAGAGCCAGGAGAGACTGTTGGATAGCCAGTGTGAGCTGGACAGCCCACGCCATGTGGGTGCCTGAAGCAACCATTTGACCACAATCCCCCTTGTCTGCCTCGGAGGAGTGTTGTGGTACTCTAATGGGATAGTGTCCCCTTAATAAGGAGCCTGCACAATCCCAGGTTCTCCACTCTTCCGCTTCTGTGCCTTTTCTCTTCCTCCTCTTACCTTGGCTCTTTCTACTATGGCCTATCCAATAACTTGTTCCATGGTTGCCATGTGCCAGGCATTATGCCAGTGATAAACAGTTGAAAGCATTGTCCCTGCCCTCATGGAGACTGCAGTCTAGCAGAACAGGCAGATGGGTGTTCCTCATGTCATCACAACCTTTGTGTGACAAGTGCCATGAAGGAAACATACACATGGAGATGAGAGTGCATCACCAAGCCCTCCTTTCCTCACAGCATCAGTATCATTCCTGGCCAATAAATCCTACCTTGAAATCTGTCCTGACTTCTCTAGTCCCTTATCTCCCTGCCTAGAAGATGATAGACAGTCAGCAGTGGAGTGGAGTGGAAAGGGCTTTTGGCTTTCCTCTGCTATTCTGGTATCTGCCACCTGCTGACCCTTTGAGCCTCAGCTTAAATGTCATCTTCTTAGGGAGGCCTTCCATATCAGTTGAGAATTGTGTTTGGCTCTGGGAAACAAAGACCCAGTGTCAGTGGTTTAAACCATAAGAGTTTATTTTCTCATAGAAGAATGTCAGAAGTAACCTGTTATTAATGTCAAAAGACCAAGGAAATCAGGGCTGAGGTTTCTAAGATTCCCTCATGGCCCCAAGATAGCTGATGCAGCTCCTGCCATTATATCCAAGTTCCAAGCAGAAAAAAAAGCAAAAGGGAAAAAGGACAAAAAGGTGTGACCATGCTCCATAGTAATCAAATAACCTATCAGAGTAAACTCAGATAATACAGAGAACTAAGGTCAAGGGAATTATTCCCGGAAAATAGTAGCAAGGGCAGCCAGGTGGGCTAATCAGAGAACTTACTCTACTGCCAGGGTGGAGGTCTTCACAGGTCATGCCCAGCAGGATTTGATAACTGTCATGGGCCTGTGACTGCTGTGTGGACTGTAGCACAGCCTGCTAATTTCCCCTCAGATTACATTCTTCCCTTCTTTTAATAAGACAATCCTCTAAATTTTAAAGGCATATGGCCACCCAACTAGAAACTGCATTTCCCAGGCCGGGCGTGGTGGCTCATGCCTGTAATCCCAGCACTTTGGGAGGCTGAGGTGGGCAGATCATGAGGTCAGGAGTTCAAGACCAGCCTGGTGATACCCCATCTCTCCTAAAAATACAAATTAGCCAGGCATGGTGTTGTGCACCTCTAATCCCAGCTACTCAGGAGACTGAGGCAAGAGAATCGCTTGAACCTGGGAGGTGGAGGTTGCAGTGAGCTGAGATCATGCCATTGTACTCCAGCCTGGGTAACAGAGCAAGACTCCATCTTAAATAAATAAATAAATAAAAATCAATTAATTAAAAAATAAATAAAAAGAAAAAATAAACAAATCAAAAAAAATTAATGAACCTACATTTCCCAGATTCCTTGCAGTCATAAGTGGTCCTTTGACTAAGTTTTGGCCAAAATAGACCTGAGAAGTCATTGCAACTTCAGAATCACTTTTTT
>NW_012100320.1:3226430-3227092 GCF_000951045.1 Mandrillus leucophaeus | reverse complement strand
AGCCCACTCCTATGTCTTTTTTTTTTTTTTTTTTTTTTGAGACGGGGTTTCACTCCTTTTGCCCAGGCTAGAGTGCAGTGGTGTGGTCTTGGCTCACTGCAACCTCCGCCTCCCTGGTTCAAGCAATTCTTCTGCCTCAGCCTCCCAAGTAGCTGGGACTACAGGTACGTGCCATCACGCCCGGTTAATTTTTTGTATTTTTAGTAGAGATGGGGTTTCACCGTGTTAGCCAAGATGGTCTCGATCTCCTGACCTTGTGATCTGCCCACCTTGGACTCCCAAAGTGCTGGGATTACAGGCGTGAGCCACCATGCCCAGCCGCCCACTCTTATTTCTTACTTCACAAATGAAACAGGCTGAGTGAGGTCACATGTCAAGCCCAAACTCCTCTATGAGTTGAACATTAGTCAACAGTGTATACTGTGTGTGCATGGGGCAGAGGAAAGAAGACCCAACAGGGAATCTAGGGGCTGCCTGGAACTCCAGCTCCTCCTCATTTTTAATGCATTCATTTATTCAATGAATAAATGTTACTTGAGTATCTACTGTGTAGATACATGGTAAATAAGACGGGTGAGAGCCCCGCTCTCTTGGAGCTCAAACTCCAGGGGAGACAGACAGCCAACAAAAAGTAAGCAAAAACATAATTAAAAGATAATTAT
>NW_012100320.1:3221370-3223105 GCF_000951045.1 Mandrillus leucophaeus | reverse complement strand
GGAGGTTGCAGTGAGCTGAGATCATGCCATTGTACTCCAGCCTGGGTAACAGAGCAAGACTCCATCTTAAATAAATAAATAAATAAAAATCAATTAATTAAAAAATAAATAAAAAGAAAAAATAAACAAATCAAAAAAAATTAATGAACCTACATTTCCCAGATTCCTTGCAGTCATAAGTGGTCCTTTGACTAAGTTTTGGCCAAAATAGACCTGAGAAGTCATTGCAACTTCAGAATCACTTTTTTAAAAAATTTATACAAATTTTTTTTTTATTGGAGTATATATACAGGAAAGTACACAAATGTTAAGCTTAGTGAATTTTCACTTGTGGACACAGTCATGCATGGGAACATATGCCATCCAGATCAACAAACAGAACAATTGCACCATTGCACACTGTACTCCAGCCTAAGCAACAGAGTAAGACCCTGTCTCTAAAAGAAAAAAAGAAAAAGAAATAGAACATTTCCAGATCTCAGAAGTCTTCTCTTGTCACTATCCCTTACAGAGGCAACCTGACTTTTAATACCATAGATTAATTTTGTCTGTTTTTATACTTTATATAAATGTAATTAATCAATATGCAATATTTTGTGTCAGCTTCTTTTGCTCAACATTATACTTGTGAGATTCATCTGTGTTGTGTATAGTTGTGGTTCCTTCATTCCTGTTGTAGTGCAGTATTCTATTGTGTGACTATGCTGCACTATTTCTACTTGTGGATCATATTTTTATGAGAAAATTCAACCCCTCTACTTCCTCCTTCCTCTTTCTGGAACACAGATATGATGGTGGAAAGGACATCTCCGGACAGGGGTTGTTAACCTATGGGCCAAATCTTTTTTTTTTTTTTTTTTTTTTTTTTGAGATAGAATCTCGCTCTGTCGCCAGGCTGGAGTGCAGTGGGGAGATCTTGGCTCACCGCAACCTCCACCTCCTAGGTTCAAGCAAGTCTCCTTCCTCAGCCTCCCAAGTGGTTGGGACTACAGGCACGCACCACCATGCCCAGCTAATTTTTGTATATTTAGTAGAGATGGGGTTTCACCATGTTGGCCAGAATGTTCTCGATCTCTTGACCTTGTGATCCGCCCACCTTGGCCTCCCAAAGTGCTGGAATTACAGGTGTGAGCCACCGCGCCTGGCCTATGGGCTAAATCTGACCTGCAGAATGGTTTTGTAAAAAAATAAAAAATCTTACTGGGACACGCTATGCTCATTTGTTTACATATTGTCTAGCGTTGCTTTGGCATTACATTAGCAGAACTGAGCAGTTGTGATGATTGGCCCACAAAACCTAAAATATTTGCCATTTGGTCCTCATTTACCAAACAAAAAAAAATTTGCCGGCAGGGCACAGTGACTTACGCCTGTAATCCCAGCACTTTGGTAGGCCGAGGCAGGTAGATCATATTAGTTCAGGATTCAAGACCAGCCTGGGCAACATGGTGAAACTCTGTCTCTACTGAAAATACAAAATTAGCCAGGCTGTTGGTGCATGCCTGTAGTCCCAGCTACTCGGGAGGCTAAGGCAGGAGAATCACTTGAACCTGGTAGGTGGAGGTTGCAGTGAGCCAAGATCGCACCACTGTACTCCAGCCTGGGCAATAGAATGAGACCCCGTCTCAAAAAAAAAAAAAAAAAAAAAAAAGTTTTCCAACCCAGACAGCAAGATAGAAGGAATCTGAGGCCGGGCGCGGTGGCTGAAGCCTGTAATTCCAGCACTTTGGGAGGC